>NC_134701.1:271869253-272171753 GCF_043290135.1 Rhipicephalus microplus | reverse complement strand
ACAGTGGCAACTCCCGCAATGTCTGTTTTCCTTGCTCCCAGCTGGTTTTCACTTGCCGAGGATGGTGATCGCCGTCTGTGGCCTTGATGGTTACCATGTGGTGGCCGTCAAGCGGGCTGTACAACGCCAGCCTCGCACCTGAGTTCCGTCTTGTAGTTACGGTATTCGAATATCCGAATTCTTCTGTATCTGCGTGAGAAAATCGGTGACGTAAAAAGAAGGCATCTATTGCAACGAGGCTGCAAAGCAAGCAGCGTGAAGGGTGTTTTCCTGCTCGCAAGGTGTGTGTGGTGATACTGCAACATAATTAAGTCTGATCGCTTTTTGGTGTGCCACTAGCATTCATTCGCAGTCCCAGTTTAGTCGTTCACACATTTCTTTCTGCTCAACATTAGAAAGGCGTAATGCAAAAGTAGCATTTTCAGTTCTCATTCATGAACTACTGAAACTGCGCACTAGTGAACTTTGTTCCATTATCGGCAAGCACCATTCAGGCAGGCCAAATCTACTAAACTCTGAATTTAACACCTCGATAGTCGGTCGTTTGTTGACTATATTCACTAGACTTACCTCTATCCACTTTCTCTTAGAGTCAATCGCGATGAGCGAGTCAACAGAGTCAGCATACTCTGTACGTTCACCCTTTCCAAGTTTTCTTTGATTTCCGGCTATGTCATAGGCGCTCTGACAAGTCCCCCGCCGCCGTATTTCCATCCCTCAACCTGCGGGTCGCCAGCCGAAAGCCTTTGACACTAGACTACCGTGGTGGGTTGCCCCACAGGTGATAGACTTCAGAGTGCCAAGGAGACTGTGCGAAAAAAAATGGGGTGTCTTTGTCGGTGGCGTTGCTGATTAAATAAATGCTGCAATGGGAGCAAACATTAAGAAAGTTCCGGCTTCTGGAACAGAACCCAAGCATTTGTCATGATACAATTCAAAGCTCAAAGCCACCTCATTGCTCTGACCTGTTCCTGAAAAAGACCCAGAACAAGCGTCATATCAGGACAACGACAATTGTGGGGGGCGATGCGAGTCATCAACTATCACTTCAAAGAAATAAACAATAGGTGTCTATGATTGCTCAAAGGAAACTCATACACAACACACCTACGACCACTACGTATACGATATTCGCATTATCACCCCATAACGTGCTTTTCGTGGCGATGAAACGGAAGTAACGCGAGTGAATTCCTACAGTGAGCTACCCTCCATTGGCGCATGCAGCCACCTTACCAGGTAAGTGAACGATACGCCCACGACAACTCAATTTACACAAAGACATTTACCCACCTCATACCATTTGACTTAAAGCGAAAAAAAATTGCATAGGCTGGCTGCTATTCGCTGACTGATTGGCGTGACATAAATATTTCCTTAGCAAAGTGAGGGCTTGGGCTAGTTGGTTTTTATTACTGAAAAAAATGCGCTACAATTGCTGCGAAAACAAAGATAGGGAGGAGACAAAAAAGGGAGGACAGTACAAGCGCAAACAATCTACTGAGGCTCATTGAACAAACTGGGAAGATTGAACGCTTCCCGAAAGAGAAAAATCGGTTTACGAAAAGGGGGGGGGGGGGGGGGGGCTCGCCAATCTTTTTCCACAGTCTTCAGATTTAACACGGGGGGCGATTACTTATGCCAGATGTGTTGCCGATTCAAAGTTCTTATCCGAGTATGCTGAATACACGAATAGGAACACTTACGTGTTGCATCTGAAGACCAAATATGCAACACAAAGTAACGTCAACGGAAACAATGTATAAGTATAAATTTGTCTTTTCTCTACCCGAATTCGCTTCTCAGTGGGTGCATCACCATTCTGTGAAGTACAGATTTTGTGTCGTATTCGCTTGTCATGTAAGTTTTTTCACCACATATTTACAGCAGGACCGAATCTCCATTGGCTGGTAAAGTCTGCAGCGTTCTACTAAATCCATCATTATACGAGTTCTTTGCTTTCACTCTCATTTTGTACACCCATGCGTGGAAGAAGCTATGCATGTAGGGCTTCGTTGAGAAGGTGTGAAAGTTGAATTCCTCAAGTACATGCGCTTGCAAGCACAAGAGCATTTACTTTAGTTTCGAATGAGTTCTTTTAACGCTACGGTTGACAGGAAAACACTACTGTTCATTTCAAACGAACATTTATTTTATCTTTAAAAACTACTTCTTAAAGCACGAAAGTGTGCGAGAAATTAAATTTGCACACTCTAGTATGTAGAGTCCATGTAAACGTATTCAACGTGCCAACTGCGGCACCTGCCAGGCTCTGTCGGTCTGGCGCCCAGGGTGATATCGATGGTGCTGTTACAGGCCTGGACGTCTCTGTTGTCGTCGTCGGCGTCGTCGACCGGTCAGAAACCAAGCATTGTAGGTTTCTTCACGGCCCACGAGCTTCTCGCGGTGCGCACTAGGTGAAGGCAACGAGGGCAGCGACGACAGATACGATGGTGAATAGAGAAATCACGGGGAGGGCCTGGGCACAAGGCAACATTTGTGAATGCATTGTAAGTAAAATTCACAGCTCTGCCACATAGGCGAAGCAATGAACACAATAGCAACAATTTGAAAGGTTAGGCGCAGAATGGAAAGCAGATCGAAATGGGCCCCGCGTTTTCCGCGCACAATTGCGCACGAAACGTCGCACCGGTACGGATGCCCGCGAATAGGCGTCTCATTTGTTACTTAGCTGAGTCTGAAAACCGCGAAAGTTTCGCGAACGGAGACTGCAATGATTGCAGTGACCTTTGTGCGCACAATAACTACAGCAGAATCGTTCCACGTAAAGCCCGAGAGCAGTCAAAGCGTACTATCTTCTCCTATTTGCCACTGCGAGATAAAGGTGCGTGAGGGAGCGTTGCTCCGCTTATCTAAGCCGGGCAAAGTACCTGTAGGAGATAAGAGTGGGCACCGCTGCGTGATGTGTTGACGTGCACTCATTGCGCCATCTTTCTTGTAATGCCGAAAATAGCTATCTTGTAATGCCAAAAATAGCTATATTGTAATGCCAAAAATAGCTATAGTAATAGCTATCTTGCCGTTTGAACGATGAAGAACATTTTCCTGGGTGTCTCAGTGGTTAACACCTCGCGTTCACGACGCAAAGGTTCCACGTGTGAATCCATGCACCGGACTCCTTTTTTTTTCTGGAATTTTCTTTCCAGCGTTTATATATATATATATATATATATATATATATATATATATATATATATATATATATATATATATATATATATATATATATATATATATATATATATATATATATATATATATATATGATTCGTATACATATACGGGGCATGACTTCGACGCCGACGTCGACGCTGACACCGACGGCAATATCTGGCCAAGAATGTCCATGAAATTGCTATCACAATAAAATCATCACAGCGTTATAAGGTTGGCGTAAATGATGCCGTACATGACTTTTGTGTCATGATTATCATGTTTAGATGTGTTGTTTACCTTCGCAATCTATTCACGTCACTTGATATCAGGTTTAGTATATGTGAAGCTAGCGAAACGGCCGCGAGCACGCTATGAGAATTGTATGTTGTCATGTTCTTACATGACACGCATGTCCGGATTATGTTTGCAATAGTCATGTATTTTGTCATCCATTGACGTCACGTAACACCCAATTTGGGATATGTGGAACTAGCAAAACGGCCGAGAACGGATCATGAAGGGCCCAATATACTCCAATGTAGTGCTGACGCGCGTGCACGCTGGGCACAGCGACGCTACGTTAGCGAAAATATAGCCTGACGCCAGGCGCGATTAGCGTGCTTCGGCGCGGCCCGATGGCGACCGGCGCGAAAGGTGACATGCTGCATTTCACGCCAATGCGTTACCCAGACGACACTGCGTCTCCCTCTTTTCGTGACGGGGGGGACGCCGGACGCACTGAAACGCGCATGCTTCAAAGCAACGCTGCGCGGCGTACGCCTGCAAGTACATGGCAGGACCGGCGTCTATCGTGGCAACGCTGGCGCGACCCGAAGAAATGATCGCCGTCGAGAACTCGCACCGGGTCACGTCGATATGTATTGGCGCCTTGACTTTGGCATGTAGTCATGTTGTCACATGACACGCATCTCATGAGTATCATCTTTGCACCAGTCACATACCTTCGTCATTCATTGTCGTCTCGTAATACCGAGTTTGGTACATGTGAAGCTATCGAAACGGCCGCGAGCACATCATGAGCATAGCATGTAATCATGCTGTTACATTGTAAAAGAACTTGTTCTTGGGCAAGTTGCTACAATTTTAAAAGTTATTTCGAGCGCGAACACACGACACAATCACCCACGCACGCACAACTAGGCATCAAACACAGACAGCACAACACACAGCGGAGACACTTCGTAAACACCGTGGAGTTTTTTTAGGACCACCTGTCCTCCGTCTTACAGCAGACCTCATGTCACCTGGCCCTCACCGGCAGCTTTGCCTCTTTGCATTCCCTCCAAAGGTTTTCTGTCTTCTATTATTACTGGTGGGATGCCATCGGGATACTGCTAGTTCTTATATTAAGGTCATGGTTGTGCCAGCTAATGTACAGATCTCTGTAAAACTCCCCCGCCATTTTAACTATGCTATCTATAGTGGTGGTTACTTTGCCTTTCTTGCCCTTTT
The DNA here is from genome assembly GCF_043290135.1 of Rhipicephalus microplus. Classification (NCBI taxonomy): domain Eukaryota; kingdom Metazoa; phylum Arthropoda; class Arachnida; order Ixodida; family Ixodidae; genus Rhipicephalus; species Rhipicephalus microplus. The sequence continues at coordinate 272,167,103 of NC_134701.1, read as the reverse complement.
TTGCACCCAACTGGTTTTGCCTATCCTAAGTTTCTTCTTCACTGTTTTGACGCTTCCTCTGTTCTTCAGGGCGCATTCGATTTTCTCTATGTTATACCTTCTTACGTCGGATCATCATCATCATCATCATCATCATCATCATCATCATCATCTGCCTGACTATGTCCACTGCAGGACAAAAGCCTCTCCCATATTCCGCCAGTCAACTCGGTCTTGTGCTTGCTGCTGCCAATTTAAAACTGCAAACTTCTTAATCTCATCTGCCAACTTAACCTTCTGTCTCCCCCTAACGCGCTTGCCTTCTCTGGGAATCCACTTAGTTACTCTTATTGACCAGTGGTTGTCCTGTCTACGCGCTACATGCCCGCCCCATGTCCATTTTTCCTCTTCTTAATTTCTACTACGATATCATTAACCCCCGTTTGTTCCCTAACCCACTCTGCTCTCTTCTTGTCTCTTAAGGTTACACCTACCGTTTTTCCGTCCATTGCTCGCTGCATCGTCCTCAATTTAAGCTGAACCCTCTTCGTAAGTCTCCAGGTTTCAGCTCCATAGCTAAGTACCGGAAGATACAGTTGTCATACACCTTCCTCTTGAGGGATAGTGGCAATCTACCTGTCATAATTTGAGAGTGCTTGCCAAATGTGCTCCACCCCAGTCTTATTCTTCTAGTTACTTCAATATCGGGGCTCGGCTCCGCGGTTATTACCTACTAAGTAAACATAGTCCCTCACAACTCGAAGTTGACTAATACCTATCTCGAAGCGCTCCTCTCCTCAGAGGCAGTTGTACATCACTGTCGTTTTCTGCAGATTGATTTTAAGACCCACCTTTTGGCTCTCCTTGTCTAACTCCGTAATCATGAGTTGCGATTCGTCCCCTAAGTTAGCAATGCAATGTCATGGGTGAAACGCAGGTTACTAAGGTACTCTCCATTAACTCCTATCCCTAACAGTTCCCATTCTGGGCCTCTGAAAACCTCCTGTAAGCACGCGTTAAATAGCCTTGGGGAGATTGCATCTCGTTGCCTTACACCCTTCTTGATTGGTATTCTGTCGCTTTCTTTATGAACCACCATGGTAGCAGTTGATCCGCTGTAGATTTCTTCCAGGATGTTTATATATGCTTCATCGACGCCTCGATTCCGCAGTGTCAGCATGGCTGCTGATATTTCTACTGAATCAAACGCCTTCTCGTAATTATGAAAACTATGTATAGCGGTTGGCTATATTCTGAGCATTTCTCTATTACCTGATTGATAGTATGAGTGTGGTCTATTGTTGAGTAGCCAGTTCGAAATCCTGCTTGTTTCTTTGGCTGAATAAATTCTAATGTTTTCTTATCAGATACCTTACGCCTATTAATCAACTTCGTAAGCTCTGCCAATTCTATTTTGTCTCCTGCATTTGAGGCTTTCATGCTTTGACGTTTCTTAATGAGGTCCTTCGTCTCCTGGGACAGCTTACCTATGTTCAGTCTAAGTATTGTACCTACAACTTTCACTACACACTCCATAATGATACTCGTCAGATTATCATTCATTGCGTCAAAGCTACGGCTGGTTTCTTTGATAAGAGCAGAATACCTGTTCTTAAGCGAGACTTAAATTTATGTACTTTTCCTCTCAGTGCCAGCTCATTGATTGGCTTCTTGCGTATCAGTTGCTGTCGTTCCTTCTTGAAGTACAGCCGAATTCAAGATCCTACCATTCTATTGTCACTGCATCGTACCTTGCAAAGCACTTCCACATCCTGCACGATGCCTGGGTGTGCACTCATTATAAAGTCGATTTAATTCCTACTTTCGCTATTAGGGCTCCTCTATGTCCCCTTATGGTTCCCTCGTTTTCAGTTGAAAGTATTCCAGAGCCGTAAATTAATATGTTTTCCAAGTTCACTAATAGCTCTCTTGCGGCATTCCTAGTACCGATTCGATAATTTTCTACTGCCTGGTCTCCAGCCCACTTCTTCAATACATTGGCAAAAAAGTCGCCCATCAGTATAGCATGCTGTGTTTTTACGTTATTCATTGCCAATACCACGTCTTCACGGAAGCTTTCAGCTGACGCGTCATCATGACAGGATGTAGGCGTGTAAGCCTGTACCACTTTCATCTTCTATCTCTTATCGAGTTTAATTACGACACCTACCACCCTTGCATTAATGTCAGAGTCTTTTTATATGTGTCGACCTATATTTCTGTGGATAAGGAACCCCACACCCAGTTCTCTTCTGTCAGCCAGCCTATGATAGCAAAGGACGTGCCCATTCTGTAGCACTGTATAGGCCTCATCTGTGCTCCTACCTTCATTGAGGCCTATTACATACCATTGGCAAGTTGGCAGTTCAGGTTGACACATTGGCAAGTTCAGGTTCCATTGGTGGCCTGTCCGGACCCAGAAATTCTTAGCACCATCTGCTACGTTGCAGATCTGACCACCGCCATGGTAGGTTGCTTCGCAGACGCTGGGACTGAGGGCAGGGAGTTAATTGACGCATGCATGTGGGCGGTAGTGACCAGACACTGCACCAGGGTGGCCAATCATTGTCTGGATAGGGAGTGCGTTGCCCGTGGTGGTAACCGGTGAGGTCGTAATGTTCTAGCATAATAATAATAGGTTTGGTGCACAATGGCGCAAATGGCGACGCTGTTGCACCTCTGCATGTAGGATGGGTTTTCAAACAGCTTGGACTAGATTAGGTTCGACTTCTAACAATCTGGCCAGATAATTAACGCACTGAAATTTTGCCGGGAGTATCTTTTGCCAACCATACAATCGTATGAAATGGTCTAAATCTTCAAGACCTAGTAGGTATGTATGTAGATATAAAAACTACAGTCTAAGCTTGTAATTCCCTCAGACACTTTGCCAATTGAAGTTTTTTGTATATGCCCAGAAGGGGTGTAGTCCTTATCCGTTATACAGGCCTCTCTGAAGAATCACTAAATAAATTTAAAGCCCTGGTTTACAGTGATTTACAAAGGCTGCACAATCTTCATTATCCCACTGGTGATGGACATGAAGTCCTACATGGTTACCCAGCATGAAGCCACTGAACTCCTTTAGTTTACCAATATGGATAGCCATGTTCAAAAACACATGCCTAAAAGCTGCACATAATGAGCCACAACAACCCCTTTCAATGAGCAGGAAAGGAAGTATCCCAAATCCATGAGGAGAATACACTTTTTGAGTACTAAAGATATCCTTCGTTGATCCACAAGTTATCAAGTCAGGTTGAAACAATAACACAAAGGAACCGCATTATTAGTCTCTATTATACACACACCTCTTTCTTGCTTTTGCTGCTGCGATAATTTTGTACCTTCTCTTCAGCAGCTAGGTGCAGCAATGCATCATCTACGCGCTTGAATCCATCCTGCAATAATACAAAAGTGAAGCATACGTCACCATTTTAGTAAGAAGTCATGCCATACTGTGAACTAGGTTACAGCAATAAATACTATCGAGCACTAGAGTCTTGTGCAAAGTAAAATTGCATTACGTACGTGCTTGGAAAGCAACACAACTACGTAATAGAAAGGTAATGCACAGCCACCAGCAAGTAGAGTTACACCTCCATATACCGAATTCCTCGATATTACAAAGTTCATTTTTATTTGCCACCATTACTCCATAGAAGCACATGTATTTGCGACCTCTATGTAACTAACTAACGCTGGGAGACACCCTTGATACAACAAATTTTTCCAACAGACAACCTTGGTGTATTGCCCCGCATTTGGTCATTCTGGCACAAGCAAGCTTTTTTTTTTTTTGTGGTTGTCCCGCCGCCACCGAATCTCGCGCGCTCGTGGCGCCAGCGGCTCCCAAGCGAAAGCAACTGCTCAAAAGTGCGCGCATGTGTGCGCGAGGTGGCAAGCGGGCGTGCGCCCTTCGAGCTTGCTGCAGTGGGCGCCTTCGCTGATGTGCGCTTCCCCTCCCTTTCTCAAAAATAAAAAAAAATGGAGTGGCAGTGAAACCCTTCGATTGCTGAAGAAATCTCTGAATTGCCCTTTAAGTGACATAGGTGATGCCAGTTTGCGTTGTAACACTTTTAGTTTGCGTCACAGATATAGTTTCCCACGATATTCATGTTGTCCACTCTTCGTTTTCTGCACCGTGCACTGGAGTGCCTTGGCGATGCTAGACTTTGCTTTTCTTTTCATGTATTTCATTTTTAAATTATTCTGAGGACTACAGGCCTATGGGAACACCTTTAACTTTTGTGTAGTGCCGCCACTGCATACGCGCCAGTCCATTGACTGACAACCTTTTTTTTTATTTCTTTTCCCTTTTCTGTCTGTCTCTCATCTTCATGCCCTTCTTCTCATTCCCCCAGCGTAGGGTAGCAAACTGGACATGTGCCTAGTTAACCTCCCTGCCTTCTCTCTTGTTCTTGTCCTCCCTTAATTTTCTTTAAATGCAGACAACTGTGTCGTCACTATAGAGTTGATGTCAGATTTGGCACTGATAAAAACTCTTTGAGGCCACCATGACGACACAATTTCGGAGGTATACAAGTAACCTGCTTCCATTTTGCACCACGCCACGAGTTCGCGGGACCATAGAGTTCGCGATGAAAGGACCAGTAAACAGGCCCCAACTTTTTTTTTAAACATCCCATGCAAGCTCGGCGATTCGTAGATTAGACCTCAGCGATCTCGTTTACTGAATATTGCAGCGTTGCGCACCGGACAAAGCCTCCTTTTTCAAAAACGATTCCCGCGCTTCTTTCCTACGCCTCGCCAACCCCCTTGCACGCGCAGTGACGTCAACTCAGCGATCAGCGAAGAGACGTAGCACGTAGCTCGCCGATCGGTCTAAATCAGGTGTGAAGAAACAGTAGTAAAGTCAATACAAGTTCCTGTTCCCACCCATGGCTACGAAATTGCCCTTTGTTTCTTGGCACTGCGGTGAAAGAAGCAACCTCGTAGTTGTCGCGTGCACGTGTACACTACTCGCTACACTACAGTAGTTCACCCTTGACATGAGCAACACGGTTAATGAGCGTTGGTCTGTGGTCGGTTGCAAATCGAGCGACTGGGCAGCGGAGAAGAATCGGCACAGGGTGGCTCACGATGGGGCCCTGCGCGCTTCATCGCTTAAGCGAATTGGTCATCCAGCGACGTGTGTCGGGGACCTGATCGTTTGTGGTCGACACTACGCACCTGACGCTTGCATGGTTGACCCGCGGCCGGTGCAGCCAACGGTAAACAAACAACCATGCTTCGCAGCAAGCGGAAGAGCGTTGCGACTGATCGAGTTCGCCAATGACGTCATCGCTGACGTGTTGTCACGTTGCCGAAGTGAGCAAAGTCACGACGATGGGCTACGCCTTCCCCTTCATGGAAGAAAGAAGGGGGGCAAGGCCGCGCGAAAATTTGAAACCAGCTTAGACCAATGTTCTAACCCCTGTAAATTCCTTAATACAGCACGTATTCGCAAAATTCTTGCGGCAGTATGTTCGCAAAGAAAATCTGCACATATATCTTTTTTTAAACATTTTTGGACCTCAGGGCTCTTTACTGGCCTTTAAGGCCCATTCACACTAGGCGCGAATTCACCTCGCTGTTTGCCATTCAACCTACTCAGGCCACCGTGCAAGGGCTGTATCTTTCGCGCACGTATGACATTTTTTGCTATTCGAAGAATAGGCCCGAGACATTTTCGTACCAATTTCCGTTTGCGGAGTTATGTAGCCAATTAGCGACGGAGGAACAATATTGGTGAACCACGTCGTCTGTGGGGCAGCGGTATGCTTACAGCTGCTTGGTTCTTGCTCCGTGGTTTCTGTGCTTAACTGCGTGTGGCCTTGGCAATTAATAGGGTGTTTTAGCCTCTCTGCTGCTCAAAACGCCCCGCGTAAAAATAAATAATGTGTCTCAAAGCTTGCACCTGGACAAGTGATGTTACAGCTATCAAAGAGAGAGAGAGATAAATAGAAAGGAAAGGCAGGGAGGTTAACCAAGCTTGGCTCGCTTGGCTACCCAACACTTGGAGGGGGAAAGGGAGAATAATAGCAAGGAAAGAAATAGAAAAGAAGATGAGTAAGAAATAGAAGGAAGAATAGTCAGCTCGAGGCTACACACAATGGTGTCACACTTCTTTAACAAGCGGTCGTGAATTCTGGTGGTCCTTAAGAAGTGTAAGAGGGCTTTTGTGGCTTTGCATGTATGGGAGACCGTCGGCCAAGGTCCCAGGATCTTCTCTTTTGTAAGCGGCCGTGAATCCAGCTGACGGAGCTTGGCTTCCGTAATACGTCGTTCAGACTGGTATGCTGGGCAATGACATAGAATGTGCTCGAGCGTTTCTCGCAGGCGCAGATGTTGCATGCCGAAGTGCTCGCCATTCCAAGGAGGCGAGAGTACGCATTCGTAAATGCCATGCCCAACCTCATGCGACACAGTAAAGTTTAAGAGCATCGTGGGAGCCCGTATGGCAAACGAAGTTGCAAGTTTGGGTCGATCGAATACAGGTGCGTGTTGGAGAAACCCCGTGTAATCCATTGTAGGAGAGTTATACGGCGAGCAAGTGATTGTCGTCGCCTTGCAGCGTCCGTTCTCAAGAGTGGTATGGGCGTACGCATCTTGGTCATGAACTGATTGAGCAGCTTCATCCGCGTGGTCATTGCCGACAATTCCGCAATGACTCGGCAACCACTGAATTACAATATCGTGACCTTCCTTGAGCGCTTGGTAGTGGTGTCTTATCTGATATACGAATTGTTCGTGTAACCAGTGCTGCAAAGCAAACCGCAGTGTCTGTAAGACTATCCAAAATTAGAAATACGTGTATGCCCTCAGACATTCAGGAAGTACCCATTGCCACTTTCTAAACCGCCTGACAAATTCGCTCTATCTGAAGCTAGTGAAATGGCCGCGAGCGCACTATGAGCATAGCATGCAGTCATGTTTTACACAACAAGCATGTCATCATTATTATGTTTGTATGTGTCATTTACCTTCGTCGTCTATTAACGTCCCGTAATACCAAATTTGTTATATGTGAAGCTAGCAAAACGGCCGTGAGCGTGCTATGAGTGTAGCATGTAGTCATGTTTTACATGACACGAATGTCATGATGATCATGTTTGACATCTCATTTACCTTCATTCGTTCGTGTCACGTAATACCAAAAATGTTATATGTGAAGCTAGCGAAACGGCCGCGGGCATATGCTATGAGCGTAGCATGTAGTCATGTTTTAAATGACACACACATCACGATTTTCATGTTTGAACGTGTCTACCTTCGTCGTTCTTCCACGTCAAGTAATACGAAATCTGCTACACGTGAAGTGAGCGAAACTGGCGCAAGCGCACCATGAACGTGGCATGTAGTCATGTTCTTACGTGACACGCATGCCATGAGTGTCATTTTTGCACCTGTCATATAGCTTCGTCGTCCATTCACGTCACGCAATACCAAATGGGTATATGTGAAGCTAGCGAAACGACCACGACCGCACCATGCGAGTGGCGTGCAGTCATGATTTGCATGACATCTATGTCATGATTTCCATGTTATGACCTATCGCTTATGTTCGCCATGCAGCCATGTCATACTGTACCAGTTTTGCAATATGTCATGTGAACGAAACCACCGCAATCGCAGCAAAACCATGACATATAAATCATGACATTCATGCCATAATTTTTATGTTATTACTGGTTACTTATGCTCGTCATATAGTCACGATATGCCATACCGATTTTGGTATCAATAGCATTATCGAAGCGGCCAGGAGAGCTAAATATCATAGGCGGCTACATTGATAGAGAAAGGTAGGTATGGTCAAAGTCGCCCAAGTTCGCTGAGAAATGCTTCGCATTTAAAATCAAACAGCATCGGCTTCTGCACTGGCGACATTTGCAGCGCGTTCCCCACCTGAGCGGCGGTAGCGGCAACACGTGCTGCTACCGCGACCACCGCTCACACGATATGGTTTTAGGATGTACCTAAAGACATGATAGTATAGCATTATCAATCGTCATCTGGCGTGCTTCCATTTTCCAAACTCGGCGCTCGCCTTTTTCCTATCAAGGGTACTATGGTCACTCGGATAACGTGCATGGCGTTTGCGACTAGGCGATTCGGAACACGCAGGGGCAATGCTACGCAAGCGAGATATATATGCTGATTATTAAGATAGAACACAAAGACGCCCCTTTTACTCATGCTTTTTTACTCTTTCTTTAGTGTAGGCCAACAAGCGTTAGTCCTACGCTAGTCTTTAGTGTAGGCTTTAGCGTTAGTCGATTGATTGATTGATTTGTGGGGTTTAACGTCCCAAAACCACCATATGATTATGAGAGACGCCGTAGTGGAAAACTCCAGAAATTTTGACCTCCTGGGGTTCTTTAACGTGCACCCAAATCTGAGCACATGGGCCTACGACATTTCCGCCTCCATCGGAAATGCAGCCGCCGCAGCCGGGATTTGAACCCGCGACTTGCGGGTCAGCAGCCGAGTGCCTTAGCCACTAGACCACCACGGCGGGGGCTTTAGCGTTAGTCCTACGCTTGTCAGGTAGTATGAAGCAGCTACATATGTGAAGAAGTATGCACCCACCAGCATCGAGATCTCCAGCGTTGACAAATGCAGGCGCTTTCAGGTTTCGTACTACAGATGCATCATGCATCGGGAAGGCGGCGCAAACGACCGAGTCGCCCGGTGCTGCCCGCGCCAGCAGTCGTGTGCCATCGCTGTCAGCTTGAATCATGCGTGGCACCGCGCCACGTGGAATGCTCTGAATAACGGAGTCCAGGCCACCTAGTTCAGCCGGTGCTGAACTCCGGGCGCGCTGCTGATGTGGGAAGGCCCGAATATTCTGCCGCCGGCCAATTGTTAAGCGGCAACCAGCCCGAGAGAACTTGGCCATGCTCTGCAAAACGTATAAAATCAGAGGCCGGAAATAACCCGGGGAAACATGCTTATCGCATCATCGTGTCTTGAAAAGTGCATGCTTTGAAGGAGCCAAAAGACAAGTTTATGGCTTTTTTGCCTGTTATGAACCAAAGGCACGAAACGAGGCGTGAAGTGTTGCACAGCTGGAAAGTTACTCATCCATATGCATCTGCTGTTAAGAGGATTTCACTGTGGCATTACGCAACACCAGGACGCGATGTCGATTCCACAATTTGTGATCGTGTTGCGCAATGTCACACTGGAAGCCCTAACAGTGGTATAAGAACCATACCGCCAGCGCACGGTGCACCGCGAACCATTTCACACCCTAAGGGTGGATTTTTCAATAAATCACCCTTCTTACACTTATTCTTTCTGCCAAATTTATCTGAACTGGTGTAATTCAAGTATTTACACTCTTTGTACACCCATTTACCATGTTTAGGCGTACTAGAGGTGTATGTTCACAAGCTACACCCAAGGGTGTTTCCTTGAATGTTACACCTATCATATATGTATATAGCTTAGAGCATCCATACGTATCACATCTCAACGGATGCAATCAAACCGCATGCCAAATTTCTGGTGAAAAGAATGATGTTTCGGCACTTGTTTTCATTTCACGTTTCATTAGCCAAAATATATCGTGCTATGTGATATATTTAATATACTACCTCCTATTTTCCCCGCCGCGGTGGTCTAGTGGCTAAGGTTGACCCCCACGTAGCGGGATCAAATCGCGGCTGCGGTGGCTGCATTTCCGATGGAGGCGGAAACGTTGCAGACCCGTGTGCTTAGATTTGGGTGCCCGTAAAGAACCCCAGATGGTCAAAATTTCCAGAGCCCTCCACTATGGCGTTTCTGATAACATATGGTGGTTTTGAGGTGTTAAACTCCAGATATCAATCAATGCTGTAAATGTGAAATTTGAGGCTCAAAAATGCTGTGTTTGTTTTTCCTGAATCCTGCTCCAAATTTAAATTTTCTTCCTGGAAAAGCAAGATATGATTCTCCAAAATATTGCTCCAAGTCTTAGCTTGGCTGTTCCACCTCTGCTAGCTTTAAGTAGCTACTCTTCCGCCTTGATTTTGTGTGTACATTTATGTTCTTTAACATTGCAATGTTTCAGGGCGACAAGTTATGTAATGCACTTAATATTTTACATCTTTACATCAAGTATTCTGCATGGTTATTATCTAGTGACACTGTTTGGCCATTGCAATTTTGCCTATTGTTCTCACTCATGTATTATTGTTTCTCCAGTATTGTGAATGTCTGAACACACAAGGGGTATTCTGAAATGAAAATGGTATTTAAGACTGTTTTCTCAGTACATTTAATACAATACCACTAGCCTTGCATATTATGGATAAGGCATGCCACAACACGTGCAAACTGGGGCGTATAAATGTGGCAATTGCAGTGTGCTTTGATATAATAATTCTGTATATTGGAGAAATAAGGCATGCTGCATTGCACTACTCTTTCTGCTCTTTGTATGCTTCACTGCACTGTACTTTTGTGTTACATTGAAGCATGTTAAAATTAGTTCTTCTGTTTAAAGTGCAAATAAAGGCTCTTGTGTTGTATTTTGATATGCATGCCTTGGTCGTTAGAACTCCATGTCATACCATCGACGTCTAATTTCCGGTCCTTTTTTCTAGCAGATGGCATTCTGGTCTACAAAATTAACAAAGGGTTTTGATTAAGCTAATACTTGCCTCTGAAGCCTGTATGTGCTCTGTGTCTAATGAAGTAAAGCTTGATTTCATTTTGCGCTATGGGATGACTTTGTGAACGTTGTGTTACGTGTGACGGCCGATTTTGAGTGATGTCTTCGCATGCAGCTAGGATTACATGTTATATGTGAGAGCCTTATATGTTGTGCTTCATATATGCACCATAAAAGCCGTGCTAGGGCCAGGATTACCACACTGTGGCAGGAGCCACTACAATAGGAACTCTGCGCATGAACTAAAGGGTAAGCTTTCACGTGCTTCCACGGGGGCCTACTGGAAAGGGGTAACACTCGAATTGAGGTATTTTTCGCATGGGTGTTGGGGAAGATTCTGCATGAACACCCCCACACCCTTTTTGCTGTTTGGGTTAATTGCACCCCTACACTACTTTTGTTGTTTAAAAGTGTTAGGGTGTCATAGCAAGATTACATCCTACGCCCTACGAATACTTAGGTGTACGTTCGCTTTTACTCTCTCCCTCGCTTAAGGCCACTTAGGTGTACATTTGCTTTTACGCCCCAAAAAATGTTCCTACTCTAGGGTGTAAATTTGGAAATCCGCCCATGGTATAGGTGTAGTCCCGCTTGTTACATTCATTTTGTGAGGTGTGGGGTGTGAGTTATAGACACTTTATTACATCTTTGGGTGTAATTTAGTTTACAGTGTGAGCCGACTGAAAACGCGAAAGTGAAAGGTTGTCGACTTGCAAAAATAGCGAGAACGTCAGCTCATTCAGTCGTGTTGGTAGCTATACTTGGCCCTCTTCAGTAGAAAGCGGAAATGTAAGACTACAATCGACCTGTAGCGAGAAAAAAACATTCAGCAAGAATTTCATGCTTAGAGTGGCAGAGCCAACATGCGAGTCACCGTGTATAAGCTGCTACTGAAAAATAACAAGCTATTTCATTTACCGCTGTCATTGCGCCCCATGCTCACTCAGTTCGATCTATAGGTGCGAAAAAAGCACATTGGTGCGCACAGGCTGTGCATCCACGTACTGCACGTTTTCAAGGCTGTGCGTTTCATTGTCAGATTCCACAACACCAAACCGCCTGTTTGAAAGTGCTCAAATATCTAACCTTTTTTTTAAATCTATGGCCTCACCACTCATAACAGCTGGGACTCCCGTGGGTACCGTCAAATGGTCAGAAACGGGAATTGTGTCTGAAAACATGAAGTTGGATTAACCGTTTCATAACTAAACTAGGTGGTTTAGGACTCTAGACATGTTTAAATATGAGTGAACGCTCGATCGAAGGTTGCGATACATTGAACACTTCACGAATGAGCAGTGAAGTAAAAAGAAACAATAGCCATGACGAGCTTCAACAGGAAAAGGAAATTGTGCCTTACCTTGGCGGTGTCCGTGTTCGGAACAAGCAAATCTTTAGGAGGATGATGATGATGCTCTTTGGATCATTGGCACTTACCCACTATGGGGGATCGGCCATGGGCCAGGCGGATCAGGCATTCTGATTTTATTATTAATATTTAGATCTTGAGGACATGTGGTGTGCAACAAGCATGCAACTTCTTCTTCGGTGGATGGTGAATCTCGTACATGAAATGCACGTTTCGAACACCTTGCCGTGAAATCCCAGCTTCGGTCAGAAATGATGTGATCGAGAACATTCACGATAAACGTAAGCAGTGATGCCAACCAAATAAAAAAATTATGAAACAGTGGAGGTTTAAAGTGTCTTACAGCGACCTTGTTTGCAAGGAAGATACCGCAGTAGGAGTGGGGTACCGTATTTCAAATAGATCGTACAGCAGCGCATGCACATTGTGCAACAAAAGTATCTAGCAAGGTAGAAGAAAGGCTGCTGTTAGGCGTAATATCAATATTTTGGATTAGCAATAACTTCGACACCGCTATGCTGGTCTAATGTGTACGGTGCTCTGGTTAGCTCTGTGCGCGGACAATGACTGCCGCCCGCCATTGTCACCCCCTAAGGGGGTAGTGAGCGTCCTTTCCGGATTAAAAATAAATCACACCATTTCCATGGAGAGCATGATGATCAGTGGGGTGGAGCATCCGCCAGTCCATCTGCACTGCCGTCCGCTCGATTGTTCTTGCTTCTGTCCGTCCGCGCGTCCAACTGTGTGACCATCCGTCCGACTGCTCGTGCGTTGGTCTGTCTACGAATTCATCCGTCCGTGCATTCATCCTTCCAACCATCCGTCCGTCTGTCCATGCATTCGTTCATGCGTCCATTCGTTCGTTCGTCTGTCTGTCTCTCCGTCCGTGCATCTGTCCATCCGGCGGTCCATATAGTGAACACTCCAAGTACCGCCATCTCGCATCTTTTCATCATATCTTTATTAAATATTCAACGTTACACCGAAAGAACAACCACACACAGAAAGAAACACATATAGACACCATTGCGCTCCATACAACTGTTTATTCCTTGAGGAAACAGGCTAATATAAACCCACTTTTTGTCGACACAGAGTGCCCGTGATGTCTGTATTTGTTTATTTCTGTGTGTGGCTGTTCTTTCGGCGCGATGTTAAATATTTCATGAAAACATGCACCAGCTAGCCCAACAGCGAGTTCTGCTAGAGTATTTTTTATCAAATCTTGGATGGATGGATGGATGGATGGATGGATGGATGGATGGATGGATGGATGGATGGATGGATGGATAGATTGATATGGCTGTATCTTTTAGATCGGGCGGTGGCTAGCGCCACCAAGCCATGATACTTAATGAACCAAAAACTAGATTTATTTTTTTTCTTTAAAAAGTGAGTTTGAGGATTTGTACTTTGCAGTGAAGGGTTTAATTTTCACTCGTGACTTGACTTTAGCCACCAATCAGATAACCTCCTTCTAGTTAAGTCTACCCGCTTAAAGTCTATTTTGCCCTCCCGGACCCTAAACCCCAGTGCTTTGAAAAACTCTGCGCCATCGTCCTGAACTATAGGGTGAAGCTCTTTACAGAACATTATCAAGTGTTCGGCAGTTTATTCTTCCTTTCCACACGCAGTGCATACTGTGTCTACCCCTTCGTATTTGGCCCGATATGTCTTGGTTCGCAGTACTCCCGTCCTGGCCTCAAACAGTAGAGAACTACCCCGAGTATTATCATAGATCCTTTCCTTGGTAATTTCCTGCTTAAAAGTTCGATAGATCTCTAGCGCGGACTTCTTAATCATGCCCATTCTCCACATGTCAGTCTCCGTTTCCTTCACTTTCTTCTTAACCGATAGTTCTTTTTGGTTTGGCCACCTGCTGTTTTCTAAGTATTTACCAGTTAATTTCCTGGTTCGCTTCCTTCATTTTGTATCGACATTCTTCATGTAAAAGTAGCTGAAAACCTTCCTACCCCACCGCTCCTCTCCCATTTCTCTCAATCGCTTCTCAAATTTTACCTTGCTGCTAGCTTCCCTGCCCTCAAATGATGTCCATCCCATATCACCTTGTACTCCCCGATTTGGTCTATTCCCGTGAGCTCCTAAAGCTAGCCTACCTATTCCACGTTGCTTGCTTCTTGCTTGCTTGAACTTATGATCTCATGGACAAGACCACATTGCCGATCGTCAGCCCAGGAACCATGGCCCCTTTCCATTATCCTATCGCAACATCATACCTATATTAACTCCACAGTGCCCTATTTTTCGTCACTGCTGCATTCCTGTTACCTTTAGTCGTCACTTATATTTCGTGTTCCCTTAGGTACTCGGTACCATTTCTTATCCATACGCCCAGATATTTGTATTTAACTGTTATCTCTAGCGTGACTTCCTGTATCCTAAGCTAACAATCTTCATTATCATTAAAAATCATGACTGCTGATTTTTCTTTACTGATTCACAAATCTAATCTATCTCCCTAATTAATGCACCAATCTATGAAAATCTTTCTTGTTGTCGGCCATTAGCACTATATCATCTGCGTGCATGAATGCTGGTAGTGTCTGATCAATGAGTTTTCCTTGTTTGATGAAAGAGAGGTTGAAGACAAGTCCACTTCCCTCTAATTTGGCCTCTAATCCTTGAGGGTACGTCGTGAATAACAAGGGTGACAGAGGAGACCCCTGCCAAAGCCCCCGTTTCACCTCTGTGGGCTTGGATACCTGTTTTTCCCACTTTAAAACTACATTGTTACCTTTAGAGATATCCTTTAAATGATTAGTGACAACATGTTCCACCCCTAGTGTGCTCAGTATTCCCCACAATTCCTCTTGAACCACGCTATCGTACGCTCCCTTGATATCCAAAAATGCTAGCCACAGAGGCCTGTGTTTTTTTTCTGCTAATTCGATGCGTCAGTGAGAACAGATTGTCTTCCAACCTCCTGTGTTTCCGACAACCATTCTGCAGTTCCCCCAGCACCCCCTCATACTCTATCCATGCCTGCAGTCTGTCTTTTATAATCTTCATCACCAGTCTGTAGACCACTGATGTCACTGTTATAGGACGGTAGTTGTTTATGTCAGCTTTGTCTCCCTTTCCTTTATAGATCATGCTCATCCTGCTAAGTTTCCATCCATCGGGAACTTCACCATCGATTATTATTTTGCTCACTGCCTCTCTCATAGCCTGCTTACACTTCGGTCCTAATGTCTTTATCGGCATAATTGGAGCTTCTTCATCATATAGAAGTACCGCCATCCAGCGGGCATTCCAAGGACTAAACCAGAGGTGGCCCGGCCGGAGTAGAGTGAGCGGCACGCGCACTTTCTTGTGACCTGCGCTGCGTGTCTAGTTCCCACCTTTCACAGCCGCTAGTTGATGGCACTGCGGCCATATCCTCGCTAAACTTTGCTAAAACCAAGGAGATTACGCCCAGCTAGTTTAACATCGCAACCCCTTATGGTCAGGTAGAGCTCTGATTGCGTCCTTGTGATACTAGTTTGGATCCAATTCAAGGCAATGTTATTAGACATTAAGTAACCGATGCTTTTCTCTCTAGGTTATTTATTCAGAAACAACTATCTTTTTGTTCATGATTAACGTGCGTGGGTTCCCTCCTCATTTGAAACGGCTTCACATGTGCCGCTCCTCTAGTCAAGCCGCGGAGGTGCCTACGTACTACTACTACTACTACTACTACTACTACTACTACTACTACTACTACTACTACTACTACTACTACTACTACTACATACATACATCGCAGATGCTCAACCCATGGCTTAAGGAGCTTCGCCCCTGAAATATTGTGAATGAGACTATGATAATTTAAAGCCATGCTTAGAATAAAGAAAACAAGGTGAAGTCGTCGTAAATGACATAAGTATATAGGTTCATTATTATACTTCCGTGAAATACCTTATCGCAGTAATGACGCCGTTACACATTCTGGCTGAATTCTTGCTTAGTTGAAAAGTGTTTGTGCTCACGATGACAAATTTATTTAAAAATAATTTCTCAAGAAGACGTCTCGGACAAAAAATCACGAAGCTTTTCACTCACAGGGGTTGGCTACCGTAGTTCACCCCACGTGGCGGGGGTAACCTTCAAAAGAATGATTGGCTTGTATGCTTGTTTTGGTAAAAAGTGAGTGCAATAAAACTCTTTAATACAAACTTTTTAGTAACAAGACATTTAGGAGGCAGCTTTTTTTGTGGCGCACTATCTCTGTAGTGACAGTAAACAATGCACATAATATGTTCTGTTCATTCTCGCGCTGGTGCAGGGTTCTCTCAACATCGATACCCACACCTTTGTGTCAGAAGCAGTCGCTGGCCCATGGATTGCCTTTAGGAAGTCATGAGTGCCCTACTACAGGTTAAGCATCATATGCCAAAGAAAAATCACCCGCACAAGGAGAACTTTACTTACGAGCTGGCAGAAACATCTCCGTCAAAGATGATGGTGCCTTCATCACTCAGCGAACGTCCTCATCCGCATAAGTGCCAACCAGGGCACGTCACCACGCAACGAATGAATAACACGGTTATTTCGTACAGGAAGCGATTGGTAAACAAAAAATATCCAAGCTTCTCTTTCAGATTCTATTCTGTGTATTGTTGTACGAATGAAATCGAGGCTCTTCGCAAGCATGTACCACAAAAGTCTATGCTAATACACCTGCAAAGGGGCACATAGAGCAACAATACGCTATATGAAGCGCATTTTCAGGCATTTCAAAATTTCATGCAATATGGTGTGTCATTGCGCATGGCGCAGCAATACTTTCGATTGCCCCTCAACCGTCGCTATCGGCCCATTTCTCTCTCGAGCAGTTGTATTGGGCGAATGTGCGGCAGATCCTGTTACACACACGTGTCACTCAACAACCTGCCGGTATTCTCGTGTTTCCATGCGTCACTTGTGCTTTTCCAAAATAATAAAATCTGGGATTTCACGTATCAAAATACAATATAACTATTATGAACGCCGCATGGGAGGGCTTCGATTATTTCGACCTTCTGGTGTTTCTAAACGTGCACAGACCTCACACATTACCCGGATTTCTACGATTTAGCCTTCACCTAAATTCGACCTTCGAAACCACAATCGAACCAGTGCCCTTTGGTTAACAACAGAGCAACATAGCCACTAATCCTTTGAAGCGGACACTTCTAAAATGGCATGAACCTGTTCAGTGGTAGCTCATTTATTGTGAGCAATCGCTCAAAATTGCTACTTTAGGTATCCACTGTTCTTCAAATCAGAAAATTATGCTAGATGCATAAATGATGAAAGTGCACCCGAAATTCAGTCAGGGTGTGAAAGTGCTTATTCTTGAATATACGAATGTCAGCAACACAGCGACTGTTAAACCATCTGAGTGCCAAACACGTTTCGGTGAGGGACGAAACGGCGGGTTCCATGCTTTAACAGCCCGTAATGCCTAATCACCTCATTTCATTTTTGAGAACGTTCCGCGAAAGAGGTCAATCCAGTCCGAAGGGTATGGCACCTCAAAGCATGAGTTCAAGGCAATGATGCGAAGCCCTTACTCTCAACAATGTTAACAACGAAGCGCAAGGGACTCACCTTGTTTTCTATTTTCACCAACGTTTTGCGTGTCCTCCGAATTTTTCCATCGCCATGTTACCTGGCCAGTGATACAAACGCACCGCCCACAAAAGTGTGCATGTATTCAGGTAAATCTTGAAATTACATGAAACTACCGAAGAGCTTGCGGAATGAATTTGTGACAGGAAGATGGCCGAGTAGCTGAAACCGTGACAGCACTGTCAGGGCTGGTGCATTTCAAGAAATGAACTTGGCACAACAACTTTTGCCCTCGTGTTTCACCTTCTGTAGTAGGTGTACGAAAGGCATCACATTTAGCAAACGAGCGCATGTGTTCGTGTGTACAATGGTGCACGTGTGTCTGATAGCGTGATTTTAGACAATGCAAGAATTACCCACATGAGTCTGCTATCGATAGTCAGGCGTTTCTCGTCCCCGCAGTACGCCTATAAAGGCTGCTTAAGATACGGACATTTCACATCTAAAGTGCTCCATTATGCGTCACTGTAAATCGTTCATTTCTAACTGCTTGCAAAAAAAATAAATAAATACGATTGCCTTTAGTGAACTTACGAAGTAAATGCTAGCACTTCTTAGGAGACTTTGCAGACAGCCAAGTTGGCGCTTTTGCTCATTTAATATTATAATCAGACGATGATATTTTTATTATGGCACGGTGTGCGACTTTTCGATGACGATTTTACTCTAGCGCTTCCCTACACTAGTTTTATTGAAAGATCATGAAGTTTCCATATTCAAAAAAATTCACAAAAGATTATACTATTTTTATTTCCTCTGAGCTTCATATTTCCAATTCGCTAATAAGGGTCATTCTGCTCATGTTTAACGAAGCTCCCACACTAAAACCATCGAAAAAAACACAGCGACACGCAGTTCGCATACAATTCTTTTATTTCTGTCGTGCAAAAATGTTTCTGCACTGCAGTTATTAGGAACAAAATTGAACAAAAATTGAGGTATAATAAATAACAAAACATGAAGGCGCCGCCAAAGGCGCCTACCGCCGGATGGCATCGGTGGACAGTCACACCGACTTCAGTGCCTTCGTAATCCCCGTTGTCGTCGTCGTCCGAAACGCCGCCGACGTCATCTCACCCGGTGGCCGTCTTCTTCGTCCAAGGCATTCGGCAGTTACGGCGCGTGGCGGGACCACCACGTGCAAGGCTTACAGCGTCGGCGATGCGCGAAGCAGAACGTGACCCTGCGCGAAACGCCGCCATGGTGAGCATTGAAGGACGACACACTAGCGACTCACCTCGACTCACCTCGCTACGTGAATCCTAATCTCAGAGAGTCGCTGGAGGAATAATTTGGTGGAGTTGTAAAAGCTAGTGAGTGCAGTTTTTAAAAGAAATGTTGGTGAGAGAGTGAGTCCATTTGAGAAAAAATTATGAATCAAAGTAAACCAGTTCAGAAAAACTTGTGCGAGTGTACATGCCAATCAGCTTCAAACAGAAAATACATTTATTTAGTGAGTATAACTGTTCTCTACGTTTTCTGCCGACCTATGGTCCTGTATTCTTATCTTCAGCCTTATGACTTCATGTTTATAACCACGGCTACTCACGCAGATATGCCACCGGGATAACGATCGACGCGAGGCGTGAGCAATGTAGTAAGAGGGAGAGCGAGTTCTTTGGCTTCTCACCGCAATACATTTAACAGCGTTTTATGGCGTTAAAGCACGGGCATCATCATCGAAAGCCTAAATGCACGCAAAAGGACTTGCTTGACTGCATTGAACCGCAAGACCATGGAATCCAGCTTAGGAAAATTGCGATGAATAAGCTTAAGTGAGCTCCAATTTTTTCTGCCGACCCATAGTGAGCACGGTAATCAAAGGCAATGTAACCGGCACTGCGAACAACACAGACAAAAAAATGAGGGTGCTCCGAAATTGCGCCTTTACGAGCGTAGCGCTATTGCAGTATCCAGTTCCTAGTCCGAATAATTCATGTACGTAGCGCACGAAACCTTTCCTAACTTGATATGCACCCACCATATGGCCTTAAGGAGATAGGCGCAGCTGCGTGTGTGCCTTTTCTAGTGGGTGACTAGCTCTAAACCACGAAGCAATTATGATCAATGTTCTGACACGCGCTGGTAATGGGTGCTTCATTGTTGCAATACTTAGTGTCGCATTGTGAAGCATATATACTGGATGCGTGTGTTTCTAAAGCATCTAAATTACTTTCACTGCGATTCCAAGCAGAGGAAGCTCTTTTTCACCGTATTTCCAAGCACACGCAGGGCCGAGGGATCGAACACCCGCACGCCACGCTAACGTCCTGGCTTCGAGTCCTCTCTGATCCAGGATTTTTTTATAATTCATTTTATTTGCATTGTTCTTCACTTTTCGGTCGTACATACGATGATTTTCCACTAACAACCGACGGCGCTGACGCGGGAATATCTGCGAAACGAGCTATTTAACGCTGTCGTGTGAAAACACTCGGGAGAAGGTATGAAATTGCATCGCAAGTTAGCGAGATCCAACACAAGCACGAAAACTAATAACGTAGTTACGAATTTCGCTAGTTTGAAAACAAGCGGTCGTTAGAAAACTGTAGGCGTTCAAGTTTCGTTTTTCATCATATGTAATGCTGTCTAAACCAACTGGCGCAAATGTTTGGTCGCTCAAGGACACCCAGACCTCGTTCATGATTATAGCGGCACACAATACGTGCAATGGAAACAAAGAGACACACAAAAAGTAAAGAAATATAAGAGCGAGAGGAAAAAGAATATTCTAAGAGTGTGCTGCCGAGCTGCATACACAGTAAAATTTTTTACACCCAGAAGGATGTAAAAAGGGTGCTTTCACGAGAAAGCACCTTTTGCAACACCCTTTAACACCCATAAGTGGTCGATTGAAAAAAAGCACCCATTTCTTTGGGTGCTTGCCTCAATAGCACCGTAAAATAGGCTCTAAGGGTGCTTTTGTGCTTGAGAAGGGTGTAGGTGACGATTCATCAGATGGAATATGCAGCATAAGAAGAACACATAAATATATTATTTGGGATTTTACGTCTCAAAACCTCGATATGGTTATGAGGGTCGTCGTAGTGGAAAGCTCTAGAGATTTTGACCATTTGGTGTTCTTTAATGGGCGCTGATATCGCACAGTGCCCAGGCTTCTACCTTTTCGCCTCCATCTGAATTCGACTGCCACGGCCAGCATCGAACCCGCGACCTTCGGATTGGCGGCCGAGCAGCGTAGCTACTGCACGAATATGTGGACCTTGCGTTAAATGACGGCCTAGACTTAGAATTTGTAAAGGTGCTCTCCGAATACAGCAGAATGCCAGCAGAAGCAAATCGCGTTTCATCTATAATGGCAATTAACTGCAATCCACGTTACGGAAGCTCACCTTAGCGTTGGTTATAAGCTACATGTTTGCTGTGGATTATATACAGGAACATAATGTTCGCCCGAGTATGTGTGTGTGTGCGTGAGCCTGCGCATGTGTTCGCGTGTAAGCGCGATTGTGTGTACACCCGTGCATGTGTGCGTGCGCGTGTATGTGCGAGTCCGTGCTTGTGTTAAGCGTGCCTGTGCACATGTGTACGCCCATGCATCCGTGCGTTTACGGTCGCGTGTGTTTGTTGCCGTATGTGTGTATACGTGTATGTGTGTGCGCCCGTGAATAAGCATGCGTGTGTATCAGCCCGTGCGCCCTCAAATTTCGTGTGTGTGTGCGGGGGGGGGGCACTGCTTCTTATTGTTTAAGGTCCCACACCTGTTCAGACTGGGAGTCTATATGGAAGGTGGCTTAAAAAATGGCGGTGGTCAACGCACTGTACACGGACTATTCAGTACATGGAAAACAGCTGCACATTTTCGTACCTCATCATTGCTTACGAACTTGCTGTGGTAGCTGATTAGGTCCGCTGAGACGCTTCTACGCTCGAAAACGTGGGTTATGACCAATTCACACGGAAAGCTGTCACTGCACTTATGCACAACCATCGTTTATATTAACAATGTTTAACAAGAAAGTGCCCTGCCTTTGCTACAGGTGCTTAGCTAGCTCATTGGGCAACCATATGGAATTATGTGCTGATCATGTGGTCAGCAAAAAGTTTGTTATAACAACCTCGGCACGTTTGGTGGTGCATGACAAGCCTTCTAAACATTCGCGACTGTGGAATAATTTGTTCCAGCTTCGACTACACATTCAGTGTTTGCGGTACCATACGCGGAATTGCCAGACACAGACAATGCGAAAAGAAATTCCTCTGGAAAATGGTGTAGCGATGCTCTCCCGCTAATGCCACCGAGGACGAAATAATTATTGTTTCTGGCCATTCCATGGTGCATTTTGTTTTCCGCAAGTTTTGCTTCACTATTTTTCGCCCACTGCAATCGCATTCCGTCAAAATACTCAAAGAACCCGAGGCTGGTAAATAACCAGCGTCGCTGTGCGACTGGCTGGAAGGAGTGTTGCCAAATACAAGGAGTCCTTCCGTGTCGAACGGCCGTCCGCCGTATGCGCCATAGCGTTTGCCTTTCGGCGCCGTCTTGGCGGGTTTCCCACTCCTCCCCCCCCGCTCACCCCGGCCAGCGTTGCTCCCACAACGGTGGCGTAGATAAGCGAATAATTGCGTCACCGAACACCTGCGTCGACAGCTGCGGCACCGCCGCCAGTGCCTCCTCCTTGTCTCTCTCAACGTTGCTCTATCTGTCTCATCGTCTTTCAAATGCGTTGCGTTGATCTGGGGTCTTGGTCGCTGTGTGTGTTCTAGCGAACAGGCGCATATTCAATGGTGGTCACGCATGACACCGTGTTCGAAGTGACGCTCGGATTAAGGAATATTCATGGAGTGGCGGACACGGACAACGTGGACCTGTTAACGGTGAGTGTACTGTTTTCGTAGATAGTAATCATACAGCGCTAGCTGGGCGCCTGCAGCAGCTCTGCCGAAGTAGGCTGGCAGCCATTTACAACAGCATGCGTTCGCGGGTCTGTTGCAGATGCCCGATTAAACGTGTGACTTACGAGTTCACACTGCTATGCGCGATGTTCTGTAAGTGCTTGCATCACTCATACAGTGAGTGGTGTGATCACTTAACAAGGGCGGGATTAGTTGCTGATCGCAAATTGTCTCTACACTGCACAAAGTGATTGATATTGTTTTAAGATGTGCTTTGGGCTACATCGTAATAACATTTCTATTAATACTCAAATGTGCAACGTGTTTCTGTAGGTGTAAGCGTAAAAAAAGAAAGAAAAAGCAAAAATTATGTACAGAGGCGCACTGTACAAAATGGCTTTTTTTTGCTTAAAGACGGTATAGTTGGAAGTGCTGATATGCCGCGATGCTCCCAGCACGTGCGCCTCGGTCTATTAAGCTATTTAGGACAAGTGTCACCAGCAACAGGGAAAGATCTAGCAGACTTCCAAAGGCGCGTTGTTGTGGCCATCGCCCTGCGTTGTTTTCCCTCGTTTCTGTTTGCTGTTTTCGTGCTTTGCCTTCATCTGCGATAACGTTCGGCGTCATAACAGAATCGAGAGAGTATACGTGACTGTGGGAGCTATGTGCGGTAGCTCTAGCATAAGCCATGGCTGCTGCAACGTAGACGGCGTCCGCGCGCGTTGGTGTCGTTCGAGCGCTCCTACTTGCTTGATTGTATTTAACTCAGTATTTAGGCACGGGTTACGTTTGTAAATCCCGTGGTCAATAATCGCTAATAGCGTGCCCCTGATTGCAATCAGAGGATGAGCTTGGTTGTCGAAATATGCCAGACGCTTTTTCTGAAAGCAAGCTTTGAAAATTTTTTTTAAATAAATACTTTATTACGTGCTAGGCAGTGCCTATTGCAGGCCCACAACTCTTTAAAAACTGGATGAACTATCACATCTTTTATCAAATTACAATGAATTAAGATGATTGAAATATAGGTGACGAATTTCTGTCCTAGATTAGGTGCACAAAACACATGTTCGCAGCCCTACGTCTAGAAAGCAGGCAAATAGGAAGCACAGCGTCAAATTTGGATTAGATTCCATTGACGGAGCGTCTTGTGAGGTTAGAAAGAACGAGAAAATGGTTCATTTTTGATGCCCTTATAGAGGCAGTCAGAATTGCACTGATTGGTGACTTGTAACCATTCCTCAGATTGTTAGAGGCGTGATTAAAGTCAGTAAATCTTTTACTTTTTTTTGCAGGTCTCTTCGCTAGTGCCACGCCCAAGATCATTTGTTCTCATGTAAAAGAGAAAGCAGAGATGTCTTCACTGTTTGTACATGAAGAGGTAAGTTTCTTGTGCGTTTTGATTAATGCTACATGTTCTGAACGTTGTACTTTAAGAATTGTTTTTTACACTGGCTCACTACCCTAGAAGGAATTTGATTCTTAGGTGAGTTCAGGCTTTCGTAAGTGCCATTTTTCAGCTGTAGTCTTACACTTCACCTCATTTCGGGAATTCGCTGTATGCTGGAAAACTCTCATCTTCATCATACGAAATTATTGGAATGTATGGGTTGTATGCTTCGAGTTCAGTGTAATGTCTATTACACGCCATTTCGAAGGATACACACTACACATTCTTTATATATGGTGCTGCCAGAACAGCACGAACATCCTTTTATGGGAAGTCATATTTGCTCTTATCACAGGATGAGAGGGTGCCTCTGACGTCCTGCATAGTCTACCCCAGCCCCAGCCTAGAGCAAGCCTACTTCCTGAACTTCCACATGGATAACCGAAAAATCTTTCGTGTCAGTAATGACGAAGAAGGAATGACAGCAATGATGAGTTGATTTTTTTTATTTTCAACATTGTCTACGGCCGCAAGGCCTTTAATAACCACCGTGATTGAGCTGCTTTTTCTCGGCGTGAGTTTGGAGTTTATCAAAGAAGTTGTTCAGGCAGTACGACACTGAAAATTTTAGTATCACAATGCCTGAACATCTTTTTCTAGTGTGGTCATGGTAGATGAACAAATATTGTTATTTGTGTAAGTTATTTTGCCTAAATATAGCTGGACCATTCCATGCCAAACGTCCCAGCCACTTTGGCGACCTTCTGAAATGTATCTGAAAAAAAAATGTGCTGACTTACTTCATTGAAAACAGTGAACTGCTAGAATATTTCAGCGAGAAAAAAAGTTTTGTTCATGTGGCTGGCTTATAACTTCCTGGCATAATGCCGTCTGTGGGCTGTTTGTGGAAAATTTTGCTTTAAAACTACCGCTTATTTTTTTTAAAGAAAATTTGGTCTACCTGTTAAGTAAATGTGCTTCTGTAAGGTATTTGAAGCTCAATAATTATAGTGCAAGTTTTTTGCCACAATCGCTTCCAAGAATAAAGCCATAATGTGTTATGTTTGCATTTTTATTGCAATATTGCACTTTGTATGAATATCTGAGCAGTGAATACTTACTCCACAAAAGGTATATTTTGAGGAAAAAATATCTTTAGACCTCTCAAGCTGCTGAAATATACGAGAAAATATCACGAATTTCACAAAATTGTGATTTTGGTCCATATTGAGATGCAATTTGCTCCATGTTGTGATACAATGAAAACTCATCACTATACCTAAACTGTAAGAAAATGAAATTATTTCTGTAATAAAAATCTTATCGCAAAAAGGACAGGAAAGAGCGCTGTCAACTGAATTTTATTGAAGGTGCTACGAGCGTTTTTATACTTAGAACAAGACCAGGGCTCATCTGCGACAACACATGTGTGACCATGACAAAATAATTTTAACCGAGAAAAGAATACTATCTTTCGGAAAAGATAAGTGAAGGTGTACTGATGCATTGATCCTTGGCCTTCCTGATAAAGAGTTATAAAATCTCTCATTTTTCTGCTTGCTTTTTAAAAAAAAACCGTGTTTTATAAAACCTAGGACCTTACATTCTTTACGGTGTCCGGCCATGAGACTACTATAGCCCTTCTTAACATTTAAAGCATGCTGTCTTGCTTGATCATCAAAGCATTGCCCAGTTTGTCCTATGTTTACTTTTCCACGTGTTAGCGGTATCTCATACACATTATATTGGCATTCAGTAAACCTATTCTAGTGACGAATGGTGCAAGATTGACTATTTCTGTTGCTGTAAGTACATGCACTTTTGAAAGCTTGCAAGGGGTGGAAAACAACAATGTCATATCTGCTGGCTCTTTTCCTGAAATTGTGAGACACCTTATGTACGTAGTACCGTGTGACATGCAAACGTGATTGGTCATTCTCTTTTTCTTTTGGTCCTGTTTCCTTTAACTTTACTTTCTGCAGGAGGGTTTCGCAAACAAGTGTGATGATGCTGCTGGGGTATTGGCTGGTGCTATCAGCCCAGGAGTGCTAAGAATGTTCTGCCTTTTGATAGTAGGCATTCAAAATTAGTAGAAAGAGGAATTGATACCACATGTATTCAGGCCACCCTTCAGAAGTCATGTTAGCACAAGGGTGAGGTCAGGCTTAAAAACCAGATTAAAAGACTAAAAGATGCTGGGTATCCCAACAGAATCATCACACCCGCTTGCGAAACCCTCCGGCAGAAAGTAAATTTAAAGAAGACAGGACCAACAAAAAACAATGACCAAAACCTTTGCATGTAATACCACATCACGTGTCTCACAATTAAAAAAAATAGCCAGCAGATATGATATTAGCGTGTTGTTTTCCACCCCTTGCAAGCTTTCAAAAGTGTGTGTACTAAACAGCAACAGGAATAGTCAATCTTGCCCCATTCATCACGAGAATAGGTTTACTTAATGCCAATTTAACGTTTGTAGAAGTATTTTTTATCAGGTAAACCAATGATCAGTGCATTACTACACGTTCACTTATCCTTTCCGAGAGAGAGTATTCTTTTCACAGTTAAGATCATTTTGTAGTGCTCACACGTGTCGTTGCGCATGAACCCGGTTCTTGGACTCCGTATAAAAGCGGTCGTAGCACATTCATTAAATTCAGTGGACAGTCGGTGCTCTTTCCTGTCCTTTCTGTCTCTTTCTAAAGCGGTCGCGCTGTGAGTAGCACACAACCACGATGAACCAACTCTCCCAAATTAAGCTCTTGTTACGTAACTTGTAGACCAAGTTTCGTATGGAAAGAAGGAGCTGTGCTTTTGTAATAAAATTTTTCATATACAACACCTAGACGTAATTCCAGGAAGTTTAGAAGGCAGCCACGTGACCAAATATTTTTCTTCTCCTAAGTATTCCAGAAGTTCACTATTTTCAATGCAGCAGGAGTTTTTCAAATACATTTGAGATGGTTGCCAAAATGGCTGGGACATTTGGCATAAAGTGACCCAGCTGTGTCATTAGCCATAATTATGTATTACCTCTTTTGTTTTTTGTGTGTCCTGACTCAGTTTTGTGTTCGTTTTTAGCTTATTCTGTTTCTGATCATTGTATTGGTTTCTTAAGTATTCGCTAAAGTTATATGTGCGAAAACCCGTCTAGGTTTGCATGTACATCATTTCTCATAACCAATTGTTATACATCCAGGAATACAAAGCTTAAACCACTGTGATTGTATACATTTGAAAACACTATCCATATATATTTTTGTGTGAATCACTTCTTGGGAACGACTGTGTACATGAAGGCGTATATAGGGAAATTATGGTGATTGTATATATTTGAAAGAATCATAAGTATGTATTTGCCTGTATTTCATTCCTATTAACATTGTGTACATGAAGGAGTATTAAACTGGAAACCACTGGGATTGTAGATACTTGAAAGAATTATAAAAATATATTAGCGTGTATTTCATTTGTAGTCTCTATGTACTTGAAGCAGTATACTAAACTGAAACCAGTGTAATTGTATGTTGCAAACAGTTGTCAATAAAGTGAAACTGAAAAAATATAATAAACATTTGAGGTGTTGCATGTGTAGTGTACGTATACGTGAACGTATATATGGTGAAAAAGTTGTGTGGCAGAAGAAAAGTTTGTTTTATTTGCCTATTAAATAAACGCAATATGCAAGGGCAGCAAGGCTTCATTTTCTGTAACGCGCTTTATGCATATACTGTGAAGCATACATAGATCCAGCACAAGTTCATACACGATTGTACGCGTTTATATTTTTGCCCACACGCAATGAATGGAGCTCGACAGGTGGCGCACCATTGATAATCAGGACCACTTTCTTCAAGTAGTGTGTAATCAGTGCATGCTGATATCTATTAGTGCAGTCTAAAAGAATACTGCCACCCCTGCCATGGGCACTCATCACCCTTGTGCACCCTTCTCGCACCCTCCTCAGAGGGTGCTTTAAAAGTGAAGGATATCGAAGGCACCCTTCCTTAAGGGTGTTTCTGTAACACGCTACAGTTTTTTTACATGTACACCCTATTCTAAGGGTGCATGGTAAAGCACCCTTTTTGGAAGGTGCTGAATTAACACTCTTAGGGTGTCGTCCAGAGGACAAGCTCATTTACACCCTTCTGGGTGTAAAAATTTTTACTGTGTATGCGTCTGACTCTTCTAACAACGTTTCATTTCTCAACGAACCTTTGACACGAAGGCAGATCCTGTGTTCTATGAATGGCCTGTCTCGCTTTTTATATCCAGTATTCTAGATGTTAATACTTGCATGAAAATAAGGAGCTAATTATTAAAATGCAAAATACATTTAGCAGCACACTTCGTACATTCCCAAAAAGTCGTCTCGAAACTAAAAGGTGCAAAAAAAGACGTTCACAAGAAAAAGTACAGAAACAAGCGCATACTTACTATTTATTTATGAATTTACTTGACAAAATGAAGCGCAATGGTTGTTTCAATGCATAATTAAACAGCGCGAATTTCCACTTTGTACCAGAGAGATCCTAGTGAACGCAATTTTTTCGTGCTATGTTTGGTTTCTGAAGTTACGCATATATGGCAATAAATTCTAAGATATGGTTTGGTCAAAAGCACCTTTTTTAACCCACAACAATCATTATCCGGCTGCTGACCCGTAGGTCGTGGATTCAAAAGATGGGATTGTAGCCGTATTTCGGTAGACGAGAGCTGTCAGGGGCCGGTGTACTGTGCGATGTCAAAACGCGAAAAAAAAGCACTGTATTGTCATAATTTCTGGAGCCCTTCACTACACCGTTTCTTATAATCATATACTGGTTTCAGGAACTATCTAAAGCCTCAGATAATATTCTTATCACCCCGTTATAATGATTGATTCGTGGTGTTTAACGTCCCAAAACCACCATATGATTAGGAGAGACGCCGTAGTGGAGGGCTCCGGAAATTCGGACTACGTTGGGTCCCTTAACCTGCACCCAAATCTGCCCCAGATATTATTACATTACTACAATAATACCCGTCATCTGGCTTGCTGGCATTTCGAAAACTAGACACACCTTTCCTTACATAGATACTATTGTCACCTTGATAATGCGCATGATTGATATGTGGGGTTTAACGTCCCGAATCCAGATAATGCACATTCTATTCGTAACTGGGAAATTCGAGGCACGCGTCGATAATGCACCAAAAGCAATATAGATACTTATTATTACGCTGGGAAAGAAAGACAGCCTTCTTTTTTTAACACAAAAGTGTTTCATGTCGGGGTCTATTTGGGCCTCGCTGACGTACTTCGGTCCGGTAAAAGAAAAGCGTTGCAAAACATAATCTAACAGATTCTATAAAAATAAACAAGACCAAATGTTTACGTCGTGATGCGTCTATTCATCAACCTATCTGCAACGCGCGCCGCTATTCACTAGGCCACGAAACGTACGTTGTCAAACATGCCAATTACAAGCCATTTATACACAACATATACCGTATGTCGGTCCTCAGAGCTCTTACTTCATCGCGCTATTGTCGTCAGTAGCGAGTTGGTGCGATTGCTTCGCATTGGGCGCGCTCGCAAGGTCGTTGCTTCTAGCGTTTTTTTTTTTTTGCCTCCACAGAGCGCAGTCTCTCCTGCGCGCACGGTTATCAGACTCGTGGTTTGGGAGAGCAAAAGGTCACTTCGCTCCTTTCTGCGGCCGCGCTTTAAAACCGAGCTCGCTTCTCACACACGAAGAAGTGAGGACTGTGACTGTTCGCGCTTGTGCGGTCTATACTTGTGCGTTCGTTTGGTGCATCTTTTTTTCTGGTTGAACAGGACCCTTCAAAAGTCGATCGGTAACAGTCGTAACAGTCGCACCGAAAGTTTCGAAGTAGTGGTCGTTCTCCGCTTGCATTTTCATTTTCTAGCTGTAGCATCCGTTCGTTCGCCTTTGTGACAAAACAATGCACAATAAACGCTCAACTGCTTTTGTGAAGACAGGCTTCCCTTTCTTGTTATAACAATTCCTAAAAAGAGGGATCAACCACGTTTTTACTGTATAAGCCAACAGCCTAGTCTACCACATCTAGTGACTCGTCCGGTGCTACGAAAAAAGCAGCATATATGTCTACAAATATGTACCCACCAGCGCCTTCTTCCTAGTGTAGTTGAGCGTTGGCGCCTCCTGGTGCTGTACCACAGGTGCATCATGCATCGGGAAGGCGGCGCAAACGCCCGAGTCGCCAACTGCTGTTTGCGTCTGCGGTCTTGCGCCGTCGCTGTTGGGTCGAGTCGACCATAGCACCTCGCTGCGTGGAAGGCTCCGGATGGAGGAGTCCAGACCACCTCTGCCGATTGCGGCTGAACTCGTCGTGTTCTGCTGATGTAGGGAAGCCAGGACATTGCTTCGGCGGCCAAGTGTTAGGCGGTAACCAGCACGACAGAAGAACAGGGCCTTGCTCTGCGAAACGTATATAAACGAAAGCTAGAATTCGTCTATCGAAACGTGATTGTGACATCATTGTGATTTGAAACTGAGTGCTATATAGGAGCAAGAAGACAAATGGAATGGTTGTTATGAATGAGAGGCATGATACGAGGCACGCAGTTGTGAGGGGCTGCAAAACTACTCAGCTAAATTTATCTGCTAATAAGAGGAATCCGCATTTTGCCTTCGTGTTGCGCAATGTTATACTATGAGCCCAACCATCAAGATAAGAAAAATATGCACATTTTGCGCTTATATTGAAGGTCGCCAAAGGAAATAAACTTCTCGACTTATGAAAATAGTCACATCGTCAACTAATTGAGTTGTTTTGAAAGCTCCTTGCCGTGCGCAGCGAAATGCACTAAGGTAATCATAAATCGACAGTTAGCAGCAAAAGGAACCGTCAAGGATTTCATGCTTGTAAACCAGTATGCGAGTCACCAAGAAAATGCTGCTACACCATGTCAACTAATTCAGTGGTTTTTCGGATCTAATTCGCCGTCCACAGTGGAATGTGCAAAAGTAAGCTAACAGACAGGACGCGGCAAAAAAAAATCGATGATTCTATGTTCATATTGGCCAAAACGACATGAGAGTCACCACTTGAATGCTGCACTGTATATTAAAACATTATTTATTTATCACTCAAATCACTCCAGGCGTTATCCTTGATTTAAAGGTACGAGAAAAGGATATGGTTCACAAAGGCTGCGAATCCACATACTGTGATTAGCAGTGGTAGATTCCACACAACCAAACAATTTGTTTGGAAAAGCCCATAACGAGCCGACAATTTTTTTTTGCCCGCCTTCACTAGTCATAAACACTGGAACGCCTGTGGATTCTGATGAACAGGTTAGACACGCGACTATCATAGTGAAGACGCAAAGTCCGATGACACATTTTATGTTTAAACAGGATTGTTTTGGCCTCGATATGTCTGAAAGGAGAGTGCGTCAACTCTGGGGATAATTGCGAGAGACTGAACGCTTCATGAATGACCAGTTAAATGAGAAATCAACAGCGTCGACTAGCTCAAACAGGAGGCTAGAAAATGGCGTCTTACCGTGGCGGTGTCCAGCATTGTTCTAGAACGAGCAGATCACGAGGAGAGCAACGCACGTGCAACTTCTTCTTCGGTAGATTGTGATTCTCGCAAGTGAAATGTAGGCTTTGACAACCTCGTCTTAAAATCTTGAGATTGGTGAAAAGTGGTCTATTCAAGAATGTTCACGGTATTAGTTAAACAGAGATACCAACCAAATATAAAAAAACATAAAATATCGAAGATTTCGTG
Organism: Rhipicephalus microplus; assembly: GCF_043290135.1. NCBI lineage: Eukaryota > Metazoa > Arthropoda > Arachnida > Ixodida > Ixodidae > Rhipicephalus > Rhipicephalus microplus. Next base: position 272,135,459 of record NC_134701.1, on the reverse strand, counting down.
CCTCTTACGGCAGCGTTGTTCACATTGAAACAATGCAGTAAAGGTATTATATACATGTTCAAATTGATGGCGCCAACAAGGCAAATTAGTATACTCAGAAAGCTACTGTCATTGCTGAAGAGGGTGCTATCAATAGTTTCGATTAGCAAAAACTTTTAACCCGCTACAGTGGCCTTATGTGTATGGTGCTGGGCTGCTGACCCACTGGTCGTCATTGAAAATTCCTGCACTGGCTGCCCCATTTTCGATGACGACGAAAATGCTTGAGGCCCGTGTAGTTAGATTTAGGTGCATGTTGAAGAACCCCAATAGGTTGGAATTCCCGATGGCCTCTCGAGCGGCGTCTCTCATTATCATGTGAATTTGGGGCGTTAAACCACCAAAATTATCTCGTAGGCTCTGGGGTCAATATTTTAAGGCCGCTGGTGGTCCGGTCTTACCAGCTTGCGTCTGCGGTGCATCAGCCCCAGGCTCTTGCTTGTCGTCTGCTTCAACGTTGGCAACTCCCGCAATGTCCGTTTCCCTTGCTCCCAGCTGGTTTTCACCTGCCGAGGATGATGATCGTCATTTGCGCCCTTGATTGTTACCATGTGGTGGCCGTCAAGCGGCTGTACAACGCCAGCATCGCATTTGAGTTCCGTCTTGTAGTTACGGTATTCGAATATCCGAGTTCTTCTGTATCTGCTTGAAAAAATCGGCGACGTAAAAAGAAGGCATCTATTGCAACGAGGCTGCAAAGCAAGCAGCGTGAAGGGTGTTTTCCTGCTTGGAAGCTGTGTGTGGTGAAAGTGCAACAGAATTCAGTCTTATTGCTTTTTTGGTGTGCCACTAGCGTTCATTCGCAGTCCCAGTTTAGTCGTTCACACTTTCGTTTCTGCTCAACATTAGAAAGGCGTAATGCAAAAGTAGCGTTTTCAGTTTTCATTCATGAACGACTGAAACTGCGCACTAGTGAACTTTGTTCCATTATCGGCAAGCCCCGTTCAGGCAGGCCAAATCCACTAAACACTGAGTGTAACACCTCGATAGTCGGTCGCTTGTTGGCTATATTCACTGAACTTACCTCTATCCTCTTTCTCTGAGAGTCAACCGCGATGAGCGAGTCAACAGAGTCAGCATACTCTGTACGTGCACCCTTTCCAAGTTTTTTTTATTTCTGGCTATGTCACAGGCGCTCTGACGAGTCCCCCGCGACCGCATTTTCATCCCGCGACCTGCGGGTCACCAGCCGAGTGCCTTAGCCACTAGACTACCGTGGTGGGTTGCCCCACAGGTGATAGACTTCAGAGTGCCAAGGAGACTGTGCGAAAAAAAATGGGGTGTCCTTGTTGGTGGCGCTGCCGATTCAATAAATACTGAAATTTGAGCAAACAAATATAAAATTCCGGCTCCTGGAACAGACCTCAAGCATTTGTCATGGTGCAATTTAAAGCTCAAAGCCACCTCATTGCTCTGACCTTTTCCGGAAAAAGACACAGAACAAGCGTCATATCAGGACAACGACGATTGTGGGAGGCAATGCGAGTCATCACTTCAAAGAAATACTATAAAAGAAACACTATCACTCCAAAGAAATAAACAATACGTATCTATGATTCCTCGAAGGAAACTCGTACACAACACACCTACCACCACTACGTATACGATATTCGCGTTATCGCCCCGTAACGTGCTTTTCGTGGCGATGAAACTGAAGTAACTTGAGTGAATTCCTACAATGAACTACTCTCTATTGGCGCAGGCAGCCACATTACCACATAAGTGAACGATACGCGCACGACAACTCAATTTACACAAAGACATTTACCAACCTCGTACCATTTGGCTTAAAGCGAAAAAAAAATTGCATAGGCTGGCTGCTATCCGCTGACTGATTGGCGTGACATAACTATTTCCTTAGCAAAGTGAGGGGTTGGGCTTATTGGTTTTTTATGACTGGAAAAAATGCGCTACAATTGCTGCGAAAACAAAGAAAGGGGGGACACAAAAACAAAAGAGAGGACAGTACAAGCGGAAACAATCCAATGAGGCTCATTGAACAAACTTGGAAGACTGAACGCTTCCCGAAAGAGAAAAATCGGTTTACGAAAAGCGGGGGGGGGGGGGGGGGGGGCTCGCCAATCCTTTTCCACAGTCTTCAGATTTAACACGGGGGGCGATTACTTATACCAGATGTGTTGCCGATTCAAAGTTCTTATCCGAGTATGCTGAATACACGAATAGGAACACTTACGTGTTGCATCTGAAGACCAAATATGCAACATAAAGTAACATCAACGGAAACAATATATAAGCATAAATTTGTCTTTTCTCTACCTGAATTCGCTTCTCAGTGGGTGCATCACCATTCTGTGAAGTACAGATTTTGTGTCGTATTCGCTTGTCATGTAATTTTTTATTTTTACCACGTATTTACAGCAGGACCGAATCTCCATAGGGTGGTAAAGCCTTCTACTAAATCCATCATTATACGAGTTCTTTCTTTCGCTCTCATTTTGTACACCCATGCGTGGAAGAAGCTATGCATGTAGGGCTTCGTTGAGAAGGTGTGAAAGTTGAATTCCTCAAGTACATGCGCTTGCAAGCACAAGAGCATTTACTTTAGTTTCCAATGAGTTCTTTTACTGCTACGCTTGGAAGTAAAACACGACTGTTCATTTCAAAAGAACATTTATTTTATCTTTAAAAACTACTTCTTAAAGCACGAAAGTGTGCGAGAAATAAAATTTGCACACTCTATGTAGAGTCCATGTAAACATATTCAACGTGCCAGCTGCGGCACCTGCCAGGCCCTGTCGGTCTGGCGCCCAGGGTGATATCGAAGATGCCGTCACAGGCCTGGACGTCTCCATTGTCGTCGTCGGCGTCGTCGACCGGTCAGAAACCAAGCATTGTAGGCTTCTTCACGGCCCACGAGCTTCTCACGGTGCGCACTAGGTGAAGGCAACGAGGGCAGCGACGACAGATACGATGGTGAATAGAGAAATCACGGGGAGGGCCTGGGCACAAGGCAACATTTGTGAATGCATTGTAAGTAAAATTCACAGCTCTGCCACATAGGCGAAGCAATGAACACGATAGCAACAATTTGAAAGGTGAGGCGCAGAATGGAAAGCAGATAGAAACGGGCCCCACGTTTTTCACGCACAAATTGCGTACGAAACGTACTCACCAGTACGGATGCCCGCGAATAAGCGTCTCATTTGTTACTTAGCTGAGTCTGAAAACCGCGCGAGTTTCGCGAACGGAGACTGCAATGATTGCAGTGACCTTTGTGCGCACAATAACTACAGCAGAATCGTTCCACGTAAAGCCCGAGAGCAGTCAAAGCGTACTATCTTCTCCTATTTGCCACTGCGAGATAAGGGTGCGTGAGGGAGCGTTGCTCCGCTTATCTAAGCCGGGCAAAGCACCTGTAGGAGATAAGAGCGGGCACCGCTGCGTGATGTGTTCACGTGCGCTCATTGCGCCATCTTTCTTGTAATGCCGAAAATAGCTATCTTGTAATGCCGAAAATAGCTATATTGTAAAGCCGAAATAGCTATAGTAATAGCTATCTTGCCGTTTGAACGATGAAGAACATTTTCCTGGGTGTCTCAGTGGTTAACACCTCGCGTTCACGACGCAAAGGTTCCACGTGTGAATCCATGCACCGGACTCCTTTTTTTTCTAGAATTTTCTTTCTAGCGTTTATATATATATTGTGGTAAAGCCTTTGAACAGTGGGTCGTCCTCTTCAGCGCCTTCTAGTGGGTCGCCCTTTGCATAAGAAGAAGAGCAGCTCGCGCAGAGAGTCGATCCCCGCATTGACTGTCGCTGTCGTTAATCATCGCTAAGTGTCCGCCGATAAACCGCTTAACAATTTGGTGGAGAGTGCTGAGAGTGATCTGCCCTTCAAACACCTTCGGTCCGCATTCGATGCCCTTGGAGCTTCGATCCCGTACCGTGCCTCCAAGCATGCACCAAGACGCCGCCCAGCAAACGCTTCCTCCTACGCCGACGCCATGTCCCGGTGTCCCCCGCATCCGCGACCCTCCTGTCTTCACCGGAGCAGATGGCACCGACGTCGAGGACTGGCTGGCCATGTACGAACGCGTGTGCGTCCCCAACCATTGGGACGAGGCAGGTAAACTCGGCAACCTGTTTTCCTATCTCGCGGGTGTGGCCGGCATGTGGTACAACAACCACGCATCTGATTTCCCGACATGGTCTGCTTTTAAAACCGCTGTCGTCGACGTGTTCGGCCGCCCTGCCGTTCGTAAGCTGCTAGCTGAACAGCGTTTACGTGAACGAGCCCAGCAGACCGGCGAGTCCTTCACAAGTTATATCGAGGACATCCTTGACTTGCGCAAGAAAGTCGACCTGAACATGTCAGAGGCTGACAAAATCACGCATGTTCTAAAAGGCATCGCCGACGATGCCTTCACCATGCTCCTGGCAAAGAACCCCCGCACTGTAGCAGAAGTCATCATGTTATGCCAAAGTTACGACGAGCTGCGGCGGCAGCGCTTGATATCCCGTCGCCCGCCACCACGCGATGCTGATCTCTCGGCCCTGTCAGCAGTTCCTGACCACGCAACCTTGCTCGCCGAAATTAAGTCGTTCGTGCGTGAGGAAGTTGCCCGCCAGGTCTCTCTACTGGCTTTTGCTTCCCCACAACATGCTCAACCGCCATCAAGTACACTTCTACCTCCGCTCCGCCGAGCCATTCAGCAGGAAATCGCGGAGGTCGTCCCTGAATACCACCAGCTGTCTCCTGCATCTGTGCCACTCAGCTACGCCCAAGTTGTTGCAAGGCCGCCCCCACCGATTTCTGCAACAGTTCCCCTAAATTACACCGAAACCATCGCGAGGCCCCAGGCCTTTGGAGGAACGGTCTCGCCTACATACGCCGGCGTCACCCACGTGCCCCGAGTGCCGCCTACCATGCACTCATATTAGCAGCCGGCTCGCCAATCGCGTTCGCGACATGGATGCGACCCGCAAACCAATGGCGCACTGCTGACAATCGCCCCATCTGCTTCGCTTGTGGTTGCATCGGTCATGTAGCACGCTATTGCAATCGTGTGCAGCAACCGCAGGTCGCCTCCAACTTTTCCAGCCAGTCAAGCCGCTCTTATGACCAACCACCGCCTATGTCACCGTCGTCCCGCCCCGTTCCGTCTACCCGCCGTTCACCATCTCCACGACGTCGCTCACTGTCGCCAATGCGGCCACGTCCACTCGAGGGCGACCAGGAAAACTAGTCGTCGCAGTCCACGAGGCAAGGGCTGCGACGCTGTCGAACTGCGGAAGCCCTCAGGAAAGCCCGTCGAACGTGATAGACGTGCTTGTGGATGGCGTTCGTGCATATGCCCTTGTAGATACTGGAGCCGCCGTATCCGTGATGGACGAAAAACTTAGCCGATTACTGCACAAAGTGACCACGCCGCTTTGTGGGCTCTCCCTCCGTACAGCCAGCGCCCAAAGTATTCACCCTACGGCGATGTGCACAGCCCGCCTTATGATTCAGGACGTGATGTATGCGGTCGAATTCATCATAATTTCTTCATGCTCTCACGACGTCATCCTAGGATAAAATTTTCTCTCCCGCCACGACGCCGTCATTCATTGCGCACCACCAGAAATAGAACTCACGCCATTCTCTTCTTTGACGCCGGCCGACAGTCCATCCGCTGCAAGCAAGGTACTCGTCAGCGACGACACTCAAGTGCCTGCAAACTCGTCCGTTGCGGTGCCGCCCTACTGCGCAAGCCTTTCTGACACCGCTGCACTCCTCTCGCCATCTCATCGTGTCTTCATAAAAAAAAAGCTTGCTGGTTCCTTTCGCGACCGTGCAACTCACTCACGGCAGCACCACTATTTTTGTTGTGAACTCATCTCCGTACAGCGTTACGTTGGTGCGAGGGGAATGTCTCGGCAGCGTGGAACCCATCGAAGACGCGCAAGTTATGAATCAACCCGATGACATGCACTGCTCAAGTTCCTGTACGCTTGGTGCTGTTTCGACATCTGCTTCATCATCCGATGATATATTCGGTCCCTGCATACCCGACGACCTTACGCAGGGCCAGCGTTCCCAGCTTTTGGGCCTGTTGGAAGAATTTCGCTCTTCTTTCGATGTCGCTCAACCTTCTCTCGGCCGCACATCCACCGTTACGCATCGCATCGACACAGGCGCACAGCCACCGCTGCGGCAACGTCCATATCGCGTATCTCCCATAGAACGCCGTGTAATCAACGAGCAAGTCGACGACATGCTTCGCCGGGATGTTATTCGCCCCTCTAGCAGCCCCTGGGCATCTCCTGTCGTTCTCGTCACGAAGAAGGACGGTTCTGTGCGGTTCTGTGTGGACTACCGACGCCTCAACAAGATCACTCGTAAGGACGTGTATCCACTACCGCGGGTAGATGACGCGATTGACAGCCTGCAAGGAGCAGAATTCTTTTCATCCCTCGATTTGCGCTCAGGTTACTGGCAAGTACCTATGGCTGAAGACGCTCGACCGAAGACCGCTTTTGTCACTCCCGACGGCTTGTACGAGTTCAACGTTATGCCGTTTGGGCTGTGCAATGCGCCCGCCACCTTTGGGCGCATGATGGATACAGTTCTGCGTGACCTAAAATGGCACACGTGCCTGTGCTACCTCGATGACGTCGTCGTTTTCGCTCCTGACTTCTCGACGCATCTTCAACGCCTTCGGCATGTTTTAACGCGTCTGAGCAACGCCAGTCTGCAACTGAATCTAAATAAGTGCCAATTTGCAGCTCGGCAGCTGACAATACTCGGCTACGTCGTGTCCAAGGACGGAATTCTCCCTGATCCAGCCAAGCTTCGGGCCGTGACCGATTTCCCCAAGCTGACATCCGTCAAGGAACTGCGCAGTTTCGTAGGACTGTGTTTCTACTTTCGGCGCTTCATTCGAAACTTCGCGACTATCATATCGCCGCTGACGAAGCTTCTCGGAAGTAACGGGCCTCTCCATTCGTGGTCATCACAGTGCGACGACGCTTTCAGAACACTTCGTCGTTTGTTGACGTCGCCTCCCATACTCCGCCACTACGACCCTACGGCCCCTACAGAGGTACACACGGATGCCAGTGGTGTCGGCCTCGGCACTGTCCTTGCGCAGCGCAAACCAGGGTTCCCGGAATATGTCGTGGCGTACGCGAGCCGTACGCTTACTAAAGCCGAGACTAATTACACAGTCACCGAGAAGGAATGTTTGGCAATCGTCTGGGCCCTTGCAAAGTTCCGACCTTATTTGTATGGTCGCCCATTTGATGTCGTCGCCGACCACCACGCACTATGCTGGTTGTCGTCATTGAAAGATCCCTCAGGCCGTCTCGCCCGGTGGGCACTTCGCCTGCAAGACTACGACATCCGCGTGCTATACCGCAATGGAAGGCAACATGCTGACGCCGACGCCCTGTCGCACTCTCCCTTGCCTGACGACAACGCCAACAACTCAGTGTATCACCTTGCCATTTCTTCGATTAGCATTCATGCCATTGCTACTGAACAGCGCAAGGATCAATGTATTGCCTCACTGATCGACTTGCTGACTGATCCATCCACTCCATCCACTCGCGCGTTGCGTCGTCAAGCCCACCATTTCGCCGTTCGCGACGACCTCCTCCACCGACGCAATTACAACGGTGACGGCCGCCAGTGGCTACTAGTCATACCTCGCAGTCTGCGCTCTGACATATGCGAATTCTTCCATTCTGATCCGCAATGTGCGCACTCCGGGGTATCGAAGACTTACCACCGCATTCGCCAACGGTACTTTTGGCGTGGCATGTACCGCTACGTGCAGAAATTCGTTCGCTCGTGCATAGAATGTCAGCGCCGCAAAACTTCAACGCAACTGTCACCGGTAGGTCTGCAACCTCTACCTTGCCCTGCCAGGCCGTTTGGGCGCGTTGGAATCGATTTGTATGGGCCACTTCCACTAACGTCAGCTGGTAACCGCTGGGCCATTGTTGCTGTGGACCACCTCACGCGATACGCCGAAACTGCCGCTCTCCCCGCGGCTACAGCGAGCGATGTGGCCTCCTTCCTGCTCCAACGATTCATGCTGCGACACGGTCCACCTCAGGAACTGCTCAGTGATCGAGGCCGCGTCTTCCTGTCTGAAGTCGTCGAAGCCATTCTCAAAGAGTGCAACGTTGTTCACCGCAAAACTGCTGCTTACCACCCGCAGGCGAATGGCCTCACGGAACGCTTCAACCGTACGCTCGGCGACATGCTTTCCAAGTACGTCGCCGCCGATCACACAAATTGGGATGACATTCTACCCTTCGTCACCTACGCATATAACACCGCCCCTCAAAGCACTACTGGCTTTTCACCTTTCTTTTTATTATATGGAAGGCACCCGTCGCACACCATCGACACTATACTTCCGTACAAGCCAGATCCGTCCGAGTGGGCGCCTATTTCTGCTACAGCCAAGCTTGCTGAAGAGTGTCGAGAGCTTGCAAGGACCTTTACAGCGCATGATCAAGAGCGGCAAAAAGTCATTCGCGCTGACGCCAGCACTACTGCGCCCACGTTCCTTCCTGGAGCGCTCGTCTGGCTCTCGATCCCTACTACTGCAACTGGCCTATCTTCAAAACTATTGCCCAAGTACGAAGGCCCCTACCGTGTCGTCAAATACACTTCCCCAGTCAAGTACTTGATTGAACCCATCGAACCATCTTCGGACATGCGTCGTCGAGGACGTGACATTGTTAACGTGGAGCGCCTGAAGGCCTACCATGACCCGCTCATTGTAACCACCTGTTAGGTCGCCAGGCGGCTCCCTTTTCGTACCCGGGGTAGTTTTGGTAAAGCCTTTGAACAGTGGGTCGTCCTCTTCAGCGCCTTCTAGTGGGTCGCCCTTTGCATAAGAAGAGCAGCTCGCGCAGAGACAGAGAGTCGATCCCCGCATTGACTGTCGCTGTCGTTAATCATCGCTAAGTGTCCGCCGATAAACCGCTTAACAATATATATATATATATATATATATTGTTAAGCGGTATATATATATATATATATATATTGTTAAGCGGTATATATATATATATATGTATTGTTAAGCAATATATATATATATATATATTGTTATATATATATATATATATATATATATATATATATATATATATATATATATATATATATATATATATATATATATATATATATATATATATATATATATATATATATATATATATATATATATATATATATATAGTGAGCGCTGACTATGTACTTCATCTGCATGACCAAACCATTGTAGTGATCATCATCGTATGTCACGCGGGCTGGCTCTCTGGCTCGTGCGCCTGGATTAAAGAAGGATAACCTGGTTGCTGCCGTACCGGACGTGGTCTCATAATATATATATATATATATATATATATATATATATATATATATATATATATATATATATATATATATATATATATATATATATATATATATATATATATATATATATATGATTCGTATACATATACGGGGCATGACATCGACGCCGACGTCGATGCTGACGCCGGCGGCAATATCTGGCCAAGAGTGTCCATGAAATTGCTATCACAATAAAATCAGCACAGCGTTATAAGGTTGGCGTAAATGATGCCGTACATGACTTTTGTGTCATGATTATCATGTTTAGATGTGTTGTTTACCTTCGCAATCTATTCACGTCACGTGATATCAGGTTTAGTATATGTGAAGCTAGTGAAACGGCCGCGAGCACGCTATGAGCATTGTATGTTGCCATGTTCTTACATGACACGCATGTCCGGATTATCATGTTTGCAATAGTCATATTTTTTGTCATCCATTGACGTCACGTAACACCCAATTTGGTATATGTGGAACTAGCAAAACGGCCGAGAACGGATCATGAAGGGCCCAATATACTCCAATGTAGTGCTGACGCGCGTGCACGCTGGGCACAGCGACGGTATACGTTAGCGAAAATATAGCCTGACGCCAGGCGCGATTAGCGTGCTTCGGCGCGGCCCGATGGCGACCGGCACGAAAGGTGACATGCTGCATTTTGCGCCAATGCGTTACCCAGACAACACTGCGTCTCCCTCTTTTCGTGACGGGGGGACGCCGGACGCACTGAATTGCGCATGCTTCAAAGCAACGCTGCGCGGCGTACGCCTGCAAGTACATGGCAGGACCGGCGTCTATCGTGGCAACGCTGGCGCGACCCGAAGAAATGATCGCCGTCGAGAACGCGCACCGTGTCACGTCGATATGTATTGGCGCCTTGACTTTGGCATGTAGTCATGTTGTCACATGACACGCATCTCATGAGTATCATCTTTGCACCAGTCACATACCTTCGTCATTCATTGTCGTCACGTAATACCAAGTTTGGTACATGTGAAGCTATCGAAACGGCCGCGAGCACATCATGAGCATAGCATGTAATCATGCTGTTACATTGTAAAAGAACTTGTTGTTGGGCAAGTTGCTACAATTTTAAAAGTTATTTCGAGCGCGAACACACGACACAATCACCCACGCACGCACAACTAGGCATCAAACACAGACAGCACAACACACAGCGGAGACACTTCGTAAACACCGTGGAGTTTTTTTAGGACCACCTGTCCTCCGTCTTACAGCAGACCTCATGTCACCTGGCCCTCACCGGCAGCTTTGCCTCTTCTCATTCCCTCCAAAGCTTTTCTGTCTTCTATTATTACTGGTGGGATGCCATCGGGATACTGCTAGTTCTTATATTAAGGTCATGGTTGTGCCAGCTAATGTACAGATCTCTGTAAAACTCCCCCGCCATTTTAACTATGCTATCTATAGTGGTGGTTACTTTGCCTTTCTTGCCCTTTTTTGCACCCAACTGGTTTTGCCTATCCTAAGTTTCTTCTTCACTGTTTTGACACTTCCTCCACTCTTCAGGGCGCATTCGATTTTCTCTATGTTATACCTTCTTACGTCGGATCATCATCATCATCATCATCATCATCATCATCATCATCTGCCTGACTATGTCCACTGCAGGACAAAAGCCTCTCCCATATTCCGCCAGTCAACTCGGTCTTGTGCTTGCTGCTGCCAATTTCAAACTGCAAACTTCTTAATCCCATCTGCCAACTTAACCTTCTGTCTCCCCCTAACGCGCTTGCCTTCTCTGGGAATCCACTTAGTTACTCTTATTGACCAGTGGTTGTCCTGTCTACGCGCTACATGCCCGGCCCATGTCCATTTTTACTTTTCTCAATTTCTACTACGATATCATTAACCCCCGTTTGTTCCCTAACCCACTCTGCTCTCTTCTTGTCTCTTAAGGTTACACCTACCGTTTTTCCGTCCATTGCTCGCTGCGTCGTCCTCAATTTAAGCTGAACCCTCTTCGTAAGTCTCCAGGTTTCAGCTCCGTAGCTAAGTACCGGAAGATACAGCTGTTATATACCTTCCTCTTGAGGGATAGTGGCAATATACCTGTCATAATTTGATAGTGCTTGCCAAATGTGCTCTACCCCAGTCTTATTCTTCTAGTTACTTCAATATCGGGGCTCGGCTCCGCGGTTATTACCTACTAAGTAACCATAGTCCCTTACAACTCGAAGTTGACTAATACCTATCTCGAAGCGCTCCTCTCCTCAGAGGCAGTTGTACATCACTGTCGTTTTCTGCAGATTGATTTTAAGACCCACCTTTTGGCTCTCCTTGTCTAACTCCGTAATCATGAGTTGCGATTCGTCCCCTAAGTTAGCAATGCAATGTCATAGGTGAAACGCAGGTTACTAAGGTACTATCCATTAACTCCTATCCCTAACAGTTCCCATTCTGGGCCTCTGAAAACCTCCTGTAAGCACGCGGTAAATAGCCTTGGGGAGATTGCATCTCGTTGCCTTACACCCTTCTTGATTGGTATTCTGTCGCTTTCTTTATGAACCACCATGGTAGCAGTTGATCCCCTGTAGATTTCTTCCAGGATGTTTATATATGCTTCATCGACGCCTCGATTCCGCAGTGTCTGCATGGCTGCTGATATTTCTACTGAATCAAACGCCTTCTCGTAATTATGAAAACTATGTATAGTGGTTGGCTATATTCTGAGCATTTCTCTATTACCTGATTGATAGTATGAGTGTGGTCTATTATTGAGTAGCCAGTTCGAAATCCTGCTTGTTCCTTTGGCTGAATAAATTCTAATGTTTTCTTATCAGATACCTTACGCCTATTAATCAACTTCGTAAGCTCTGCCAATTCTATTTTGTCTCCTGCATTTGAGGCTTTCATGCTTTGACGTTTCTTAATGAGGTTCTTTGTCTCCTGGGACAGCTTACCTATGTCCAGTCTAGGTATTGTACCTACAACTTTCACTACACACTCCATAATGATACTCGTCAGATTATCATTCATTGCGTCAAAGCTACGGCTGGTTTGTTTGATAAGAGCAGAATACCTGTTCTTAAGCGAGCCTGAAATTTATGTACTTTTCCTCTCAGTGCCAGCTCATTGATTGGCTTCTTGCGTATCAGTTGCTGTCGTTCCTTCCTGAAGTACAGCCGAATTCAAGATCCTACCATTCTATGGTCACTGCATCGTACCTTGCAAAGCACTTCCACATCCTGCACGATGCCTGGGTGTGCACTCATTATAAAGTCGATTTCATTCCTACTTTCGCTATTAGGGCTCCTCTATGTCCCCTTATGGTTCCCTCGTTTTCAGTAGAAAATATTCCACAGCCGTAAATTATTATGTTTTCCAAGTTCACTAATAGCTCTCTTGCGGCATTCCTGGTACCGATTCGATAATTTTCTACTGCCTGGTCTCCAGCCCGCTTCTTCCATACATTGGCAAAAAAGTCGCCCATCAGTATAGCATGCTGTGTTTTTACGTTATTCATTGCCAATACCACGTCTTCACGGAAGCTTTCAGCTGACGCGTCATCATGACAGGATGTAGGCGTGTAAGCCTGTACCACTTTCATCTTCTATCTCTTATCGAGTTTAATTACGATACCTACCACCCTTGCATTAATGTCAGAGTCTTTTTATATGTTTCGACCTATATTTCTGTGAATAAGGAACCCCACACCCAGTTCTCTTCTGTCAGCCAGTCCATCATAGCAAAGGACGTGCCCATTCTGTAGCACTGTATAGGCCTCATCTGTCCTCCTACCTTCATTGAGCCCTATTACATCCCTTTGGCATGTTATTAGTTCAGGTTCCAACGTTGACAAGTATAGGTTCGAATGGTGGCCTGTCCGGACCCATAAATTCTTAGCACCATCTGTCACGTTGCAGATCTGACCAACGCCATGGTAAGTTGCTTCGCAGCCGCTGGGGCTGAGAGTCGGGAGTTAATTAACGTATGCATGACGGCGGTAGTGGCCAGACACTGCACCAGGGTGGCCAATCATCGTCTGGATAGGGAGTGCGTTGCCCGTTGTGGTAACCGGTGAGGTCGTAACCGGTCTAGTATAATAATAATTAGTTTGGTGCACAATGGCGCAATAGGCGACGCTGTTGCACCTCTGCATGCAGGATGGGTTTGCAAACAGCTTGGGCTAGATTAGGTTCCACTTCTAGCAATCTGGCCAGATAATTAACGCACTGAAATTTTGCCGGGAGTATCTTTTGCCAACCATACAATCGTATGAAATGGTCTAAGTCTTCAAGACTTAGTAGTTATGTATGTAAATATAAAAACTACAGTCTAAGCTTGTAATTCCCTCAAACACTTTGCCAATTGAAGTGTCGTGTATATGCCCAGAAGGGGTGTCGTCCCTATCCGTTATACAGGCCTCTCTGAAGAATCACTAAAGAAATTTAAAGCCCTTTTTGACAGTGATTTACAAAGGCTGCACAATCTTCATTATCTCACTGGTGATGGACATGAAGTCCTACATGGTTTCCCAGCATGATGCCACTGAACTCCTTTAGTTTACATTGTTGATAGCCATGTTCAAAAACACATGCCTAAAAGCTGCACATAATGAGCCATAACACCCCCTTTCTATAAGCAGAAAAGGAAGTATCCCAAATCCATGAGGAGAATACACTTTCTGAGTACTAAAGATATTCTTCGTTGATCCACAAGTTATCAAGTCAGTTTGAAACAATGACACAAAGGAACCGCATTATTAGTCTCTAATATACACACACCTCTTTCTTGCTTTTGCTGCTGCGATAATTCTGTGTTTTCTCTTCAGCAGCTAGGTGCAGTGATGCATCATCTACGCTCTTGAATCCATCCTGCAATAATACAAAAGTGAAGCATACATCAGCATTTTAGTAAGAAGTCATGCCATACTGTGAACTAGGTTACAGCAATAAATACTATCGAGCACTAGACTCTTGTGCAAAGTAAAATTGCATTACGTACGTGCTTGAAAAGCAACACAACTACGTAATATTAAGGTAATGCACAGCCACCAGCAAGTATAGTTACACCTCCATATACCAAATTTCTCGATATCACAAAGTTCTTTATTTATTTGCCACCGTTACTCCATAGAAGCACATGTATTTGCGACCTCTATGTAACTAAGTAACGCTGGGAGACTCCCTTGATACAACGATTGTTGGCAACAGACAAACTAGGTGTATTGCCCCGCATTTTGTCGTTTTGGCACAAGCAAGCATTTTTTTTGTGGTTGCCCCGCCGCCGCCGAATCTCGCGCGCTCGTGGTGCCAGCGGCTCCCATGCGAAAGCAACTGCTCAAAAGTGCGCGCATGTGTGCGCGAGGCGGCAAGCGGGCGTGCGCCCCTCGAGCTTGCGGCAGTGGGCGCCTTCGCGGATGTGCGCTTCCCCTCCCTTTCTCAAAAAGAAAAAAAATGGACTGGCAGTGAAACCCTTCGATTGCTGAAGAAATCTCTGAATTGCACTTTAAGTGAAATAGGTGATACCAGTTTGCGTTGTAACGCTTTTAGTTTGCGTCACAGATATAGTTTCCCACGATATTCATGTTGTTCATTCTTCGTTTTCTGCACCGCGCCCTGGAGCGCCTTGGCGATGCTCAGCTTTGCTTTTCTTTCCATTCACTTAGTTTTTAAATTATTTTGAAGACTACAGGCCTATGTGAACAACTTTAACTTTTGTGTAGTGCCGCCACTGCATACGCGTAAGTCCATTGACTGACACTCTTTTTTTTCTGTCTTTCTTTTCTCTTTCTTGTCTCTCTCTCTCATCTTCATGCCCTTCTTCCCATTTCCGCAGCGTAGGGTAGAAAACCGGGCATGTGCCTTGTTAACCTTCCTGCCTTTTCTCTTGAACTTGTCCTTCCTTAATTTTTTAAAATGCAGACAACTGTGTCGTCCCTATAGAGCTGATGTCAGATTTGGCGCTGATAGAAACTCTGTCAGGCCACCATGACAACAAATTTTCGGAGGTAGACAAGTAATGTGCTTCCATTTTGCACCGCGCCACGAGTTCGCCGGACCCTAGCTTTCGCGATTAAAGGACCAGTAAACAGGCTCCGACTTTTTTTTTAAACCTCCCATACAAGCTCGGCAATTCGTAGATTAGACCTCATCGATTGCGTTTACTGGATATTACAGCGTTGCGCGCCGGACAAAGCCTCCATTTCGAAAAACGATTCCCGCGCATGTTTCCTACGCCTCGCCAACCCCCTTGCACGCAAAGTGACGTCAACTCGGCGATCGGCGAAGTGATGTAGCACACAGCTCTCCGATTGGTCTAAATCAGGTGTGAAAAAACAGTAGTAAAGTCAATGTCAGTTCAGATTCCCACCCACAGCTACAAAACTGCCTCTTGTTTCTTGGCACTGCGGTGAAAGAACCAACCTCGCAGTTGTAGCGTGCACGTGTACACTACTTGCTACACTACAGCGCCTGTGCGCACATACGACCGTACTTCACCCTTGACAAGAGCAACACGGGTAATGAGCGTTGCTCTGTGGTCGGCTGCAAATCAAGCGACTGGGCAGCGGAGAAGAATCGGCACAGGGTGGCTCACGATGGGGCCCTGCGCGCTACATCGCTTAAGCGAATTGGTCATCCAGCGACGTGTGTCGGGGACCTGATCGTTCGTGGTCGACACTACGCACCTGACGCTTGCATGGTTGACCCGCGGCCGGTGCAGCCAACGGTAAACAAACAACCACGCTTCGCAGCTAGCGGAAGTGCGTTGCGACTGATGAAGTTCGCCGATGACGTCATCGCTGACGTGTTGGCACGTTGCCGAAAAGGGCGGAGTCACGACGATGGGCTACGCCTTCCCCTTCATGGAAGGAAGAAGGGGGGCGAGGCCACGCGAAAATTTGAAATCAGCTTAGACCAATGTTCTAACCCCTGTAAATTCTTTATTATAGCACGTATTCGCAAAATTCTTGGGGCAGTATGTTTGCAAAGATTAACTGCACATATATCTTTTTTTAAATATTTTTGGACCTCAAGGCTCTTTACTGGCCCTTCAAGGCCCATTCATTATAGGGGCAATTTCGCCTCGCTGTTTGCCATTCAACCTTCTCAGGCCACCGTGCAAGGGCTGTTTCTTTCGCGCTCGTATGACATTCTTTGCTATTCGAAGAATAGGTCCGAGACACATTTTCGTCCCAATTTCCGTTGCGGCGTGACGTAGCCAATTAGCGACGGAGGAGCAATATCGGTGAACCACGTCGTCTGTGGTGCAGCAGGATGCTCACAGCTGCTTGGTTCTTGCTCCGTGGTTTCCATGCTTAACTGCGTGTGGCCTTGGCAGTTAATAGGGTGTTTTAGCCTCTCTGCTGCTCAAAACGCCCAGCGTAAAACTAAATAATGTGTCCCAAAGCTTGCAACTGGACAAGTGGTGTCACAGCTATCCAAGATAGAGAGATAAATAGAGAGGAAAGGCAGGGAGGTTAACCAAGCTTGGCTCGGTTGGCTACCCTTCACTTGAAGGGGGAAAGGGAGAATAATAGAAAGGTAAGAAATAGAAAAGAAGATGAGTAAGAAATAGAAGGATGAATAGTCAGCTCGAGGCTACACACCATGGTGTAACACTTCTTTCACAAGCGGTCGTGAAGTCTGGTGGTCCTTAAGAAGTGTAAGAGGGCTTTTGTGGCTTGGCGTGTATGGGAGACCGTCGGCCAAGGTCCCAGGATCTTCTCTTCTGTAAGCGGCCGTGAATCCAGCTGACGGAGCTTGGCTTCCATAATACGTTGTTCAGACTGGTATGCTGGGCAATGACATAGAATGTGCTCGAGCGTTTCCTCGCAGGCGCAGATGTTACATGCCGAAGTGCTCGCCATTCCAAAGAGACGAGAGTACGCATTCGTAAATGCCACGCCCAACCTCATGCGACACAATAAAGTTTAAGAGCATCGTGGGAGCCCGTATGGCTAACGAAGTTGCAAGTTTGGGTCGATCGAATACAGGTGCGTTTTGGAGAAACCCAGTGTATTCCATTGTAGGAGAGTTATACGGAGAGCAAGTGATTGTAGTCGCCTTGCAGCGTCCGTTCTCAAGAGTGGTATGGGCGTACGCAGGTCTTGGTCATGAACCGATCGAGCAGCTTCATCCGCGCGATCATTGCCGACAATTCCGCAATGACTCGGCAACCACTGAAATACAATATCGTTACCTTCCTTGAGCACTTCGTGGTAGTGGTGTCTTATCTGATATACGAATTGTTCGTGTAACCAGTGCTGCAAAGCAAACCGCAGTGTCTGTAAGGCTATCCAAAATTAGAAATTACTGTATGCCCTCAGACATTCAGGAAGTACCCATTGCCACTTTCTAAACCTCCTGACAAATTTTCTCTATGTGAAGCTAGTGAAATGGCCGCGAGCGCATTATGAGCTTAGCATGCAGTCATGTTTTACACGACAAGCATGTCATAATTATTATGTTTGTATGTGTCATTTACCTTCGTCGTCTATTAACGTCCCGTAATACCAAATTTGTTATATGCGAAGCTAGCAAAACCGCCATGAGCGTGCTATGAGCGTAGCATGTAGTCATGTTTTTCGTTACACGAATGTCATTATGATCATGTTTGACATCTCATTTACCTTCATTCGTTCGTGTCACGTAATACCAAAAATGATATATGTGAAGCTAGCGAAACGGCCGCGGGCATGCTATGAGCGTAGCATGTAGACATGTTTTAAATGACACACATATCACGATTTTCATGTTTGAACGTGTCTACCTTCATCGTCCTTCCACGTCAAGTAATACGAGATTTGCTACACGTGAAACGAGCGAAACTGGCGACAGCGCACCATGAGCGCGGCATGTAGTCATGTTCTTACGTGACACGCATGCCATGATTGTCATTTTTGCACCAGTCATATACCTTCGTCCTTTATTCACGTCACGCAATACCAAATGGGTATATGTGAAGCTAGCGAAACAACCACGAGCGCACCATGCGAGTGGCATGCAGTCATGACTTGCATGACATCTATTTCACGATTTCCACGTTATGACCTATCGCTTATGTTCGCCATGCAGCCATGTCATACTATACCAGTTTTGCAATATGTCATGTGAACGAAACCACCGTACTCGCAGCAAAATCATGACATGTAGATCATGATATTCATGCCATAATTTTCTTGTTACTACTGGTCACTTATGCTCGTCATATAGTCATGTTATGCCATACCGATTTTGGTATCGATAGCATTATCGAAGCGGCCAGGAGAGCTAAATGTCGTAGGCGGCTACATTGATAGAGACAGGTAGGTATGGTAAATGTCGCCCAAGTTCGCTGAGAAATGCTTCGCACTTAAAATCAAACAGCATCGGCTTCTGCATTGGCGACATTCGCAGCGCGTTCCCCACCTGAGCGGCGGTAGCGGAAACACATGCTGCTACCGCGACCAACGCTCACAGATCTTCCAGCGCTAGCCGCATCACCCGCATTGGTGCCCTTGAACCCGTGAGGCCTCTCGTGTGCAATGCTGCTCTTTTTTGAAACATGGTGTGAATCTCTTTATGCTCCAGTGGTGTGTAGAAAATTTGTAGCTGCGTCTTCGTGGGTTATCCAAACTTCTTGCTAATGCATTCATCGTTTCAACGTAATGCTGAAACTCATTTTTTTTTCGTGCTACTTTTCAAAGTTATGCATATCCCACTACAATTAAATTGATGGCTAAGCGAAAAAGGCCTCTTTTTCACCTTGAACTCATCTGGCTGCTCACCGGTGAGGCACGGGTTTGATACCGGCCATGGCGGTAGCATTTCAGCGAAGAAGTGCCAGAGGCCTGTGCACCGTACGTTGTCAGCGTGCGATAAAAAAAACCAGATGGTTGGAATATCTTGAGCCCTCGACTACAGCGTTTCTCATAAGCACGATATGGTTTGATTGATTGATATGTGGGGTTTGACGTCCCAAAACCACTATATGATTATGAGAGACGCCGTAGTGGAGGGCTCCGGAAATTTAGACCACCTGGGGCACGATATGGTTTCAGGATGTACCTAAAGACATGATAGTATAGCATTATCAATCGTCATCTGGCGTGTTTCCGTTTTGCAAACTCGGCGCTCGCCTTTTTCCTATCAAGGGTACTATGGTCACTCCGATAACGTGCATGGCGTTTGCGACTAGGCGATTCGGAACACGCAGGGGCAATGCTACGCAAGCGAGATATATACGCTGATTATTAAGATAGAACACAAAGACGCCCCTTTTACTCATGCTTTTTACTCTTTTTTTAGTGTACGCCAACAATTAGTCCTACGCTTGTCAGGTAGTATGAAGCAGCAACATATGTGAATAAGTATGCACCGACCAGCGTCGGGATCTCCAGCGTTGACAAATCCAGGCGCTTTCAGGTTTCGTACTACAGATGCATCATGCATCGGGAAGCCGGCGCAAAGGACCGAGTCGCCCACTGCTGCCGGAGCCTGCGGTCGTGTGTCATCGCTGTCAGCTTGAATCATGCGTGGCACCGCGCCACGTGGTATGCGCCGAATAGCGGAGTCCAGGCCACCTAGTTCAGCCGGTGCTGAACTCCGGGCGCGCTGCTGATGTGGGAAGGCCCGAATATTCCGCCGCCGGCCGATTGTGAAGCGGCAACCAGCCCGAGAGAACTTGGCCATGCTCTGCAAAACGTATAAAATCAGAGGCCGGAAATAACCTGGGGAAACATGCTAATCGCATCATCGTGTCTTGAAAAGTGCATGCGTGGTTTGAAGGAGCCAAAAGACAAGTTTATGGCTTTTATGCCTGTTATGAACCAAAGGCACGAAACGAGGCGCGCAGTGTTGCACAGCTGGAAAGTTACTCATCCATATGCATCTGCTGTTAAGAGGATTTGACTGTGGCATTACACAACACGAGGACGCGATGTCGATTCCACAATTTGTGATCGTGTTGCGCAAAGCCACACTGGAAGCCCTAACAGTTGTATAAGAACTATATTGCCAGCGCACGGTGCACCGCAAACCATTTCACACCCTTAAGGGTGGACTTTTCAATAAATCACCCTTCTTCCACCTATTATTTCTGCCAACTTTATCTGAACTGGTGTAATTTAAGTATTTACACCCTTTGTACACTCAATTAGCATGTTTAGGCGTACTAGAGGTGTATGCTCACAAGCTACACCCAAGGGTGTTTTCTTGAATGTTACACCTATCTTAGTGTAGGCATTCATTAAGCACATCTACTTTCCTTACACATATTCATCATCATGAGTGGTCGTCATCTTCATCTACTGTGGGGACTTCGTTTGTCTGAGTTCTGTGCCTTGGGCGTGGTCGCTTCATCGTGTCTTCTAGGCCTGATAAAGGTTGTCTTCACCGTTACATCACAAGTGGTGGAGTGTGCTCTACGATCTTCCGTCCTCTCGCTGCCCGATCTGCCTCCTGGAGCTCCGCTCAGGTCGTCGTTTGTGCCAGGTGTCCGGTAACATGCCTCAGGACGAGACAACCGCCGCTTCTGCGCCTACCTCCCCGGCCCCGGCTACCGCGGCCTATCCATCGTGGATTATCACCGCGCACCAGCGTGAGCCGCCCACGTTCGCCGGACTTCGAGGTGAAGATGTGGAGGATTGGTTGGACCAGTTCAACCGAGCAAGCTCCACTAACAACTGGGATGATCCTGCCAAGCTTCGCCGTGTTTCTTTTTATCTGACAGGCGTACGAAAACATGGTTTTTCAATCATGAAACAGACATTACGGACTAGACACGTTTCAAGCAACAGCTTCGCCAAATTTTCGGCACTCCGGGGGTTCTTTCAGCTCTCACGAAGAAGACACTGGATGCTCGCAAGCAACAATGCGGTGAGTCGTACACATCCTACGTAGAGGATGTGCTTGCTCTCTGTCACCGTTTCAACACGTCCATGTCTGAATCAGAGAGAGTTCGTCATCTATTGAAAGGGATCGGCACGGTCGCGTTCAATGCCTTGGTCATTCAAAACCCGACTACAGTCGCTGACGTTGTTGCCACGTGCCAACGCCTAGAGGAACTTGAATCCCAACGGTTACCGCCGGACAGCGCTAAAAACACCACCACGACTGATTCCTCATTGCGTGCCATCATCCGGGCGATTATACGGGAAAAGCTGCAATCTTTCGGCCTCTCAATGACACCGAGTCCACCTCCCCCCTCCAACACTGTTTTGCGCGACGTTATCAAAGAGGAGTTGGCGTCCATGACTGGGCCAGCGTATGTAGACTATCCAGTACCTCGACCCCAGCCGACGTACGCACAAGTCCTCGCTGGATCACCACCCGTCGTACAAACGATGCCCGCACACTTGACGCCTGTCCCGCTGGCTTCATTGACTCCGAGTGCGCCTAGCCAACCCTTTCACCCACCATGGTGGCCGCCTCGTCCAATCTGTTATTATTGCGGCTATCGGGGCCACATTGCACGCGTCTGTCGGAAGCGTCAGCAGGACGAACGCCATGGATTCGACACCTACGGACGGGATGATGGGACAAGCTGGTATGCTTTCCAACGTCGTCCTTATGATCCGCCGCTACGTCGCTCACCGTCTCCAACTGCGACATCTGAGCCAACCAGTTCTTACCGCTCTACTAGACGCTGCTCACCCTCTCCCCTCCGCCGCTCCACGTCTCCATTGCGACCTGTCTCGCAATTCACCAACCAACGCCCGGAAAACTAACCTCTGCAGCTTTTGGAGGAAAAGCTGCATCGAACGAAAAGACAGAAATTCCTCTAGTGCGTCCATATAATACGATATCTGTTTTAATAGAAGATGTGTGCGTGGACGCTTTAATAGACACTGGTGCTTGTTTATCTGTGATTGATCGTTCTTTGTGCTCACGTCTGTGAAAAGTCACCATCCCTTATGATGGACCTACACTGCACGCTGTTCAAGGGGACGCCATTAGACCTGCCGCTATGTGCACCGTTCGTGTTTTCATAGTTGGTCTTTTTCATTTTGTGCAATTTGCTGTGCTGAGTTCGTGTGCCCACCAGCTTATATTAGGCTGGGATTTTCTGTCTGCGGCGAACGCTTCCATCTGCTGTCGAGAAAATGTTGTTCATATGATGGAAACTGACTATGCCCTGTATGCGGATGACAAGCCCGTTCGCTTGCTCGCTGCTGAAGATACTGAGCTCCCACCTGGTCCTCAGCGGATAGTTGCCATCACTTCTAATGTGATCGACTCTGGTGACGTGTTTGTCCAACCATCTTCACGCTGTCTCGCAAGAGGTATAGCCCTTGCTTCAGGTCTAGCACGGTTCCACAATGGCTGCGGACTTCTGAGAAAATTCTCATTCCTAAAGGCACCACATTGGCTTGCGTTTCTGAATCTCAACCTGTTTGTGTTGTCCCGCTTATGCCAGCGTGTTCTGACCTTCCTTCTATTGGACGTTCATCAAGCGCTTCTGTTCTTGCTGCGACTATTAGTCCAGAACTGACCTCTTCACAGACAGATGAGTTGCTTGCCTTGCTACAAAAGCATAGGTGATTGATTGATGCCCATTCCTCATCCCTGGGACAGACGCCCATTATTAGGCATCGTATCTAGGCCGATGGCACTTCCATCGTACGCCGTCGACCATATCGCGTCTCTTCGTCCGAGCGTGAGATCATTGAACAAAATGTAGCCGATATGCTGCGACGGAACATTATACGTCCCTCCGCGAGTCCTTGGTCATCCCCTGTTGTTTTAGTAAGGAAAAAAGATGGCTCCGTGCGATTTTGCGTGGACTAACAGAGCACTTAATGAGATTATCCAAAAGGGTGTTTACCCCATGCCGCGCATAGACGATGATTTGGATTCACTGCAAGGTGCTGAGTACTTCTCAAGCCTAGACCTGCATTCAGGTTACTGGCAAATACCCATGCACGAGGATGACAAAGAAAAGACAGCGTTTTCAACACCGGATGGGCTTACGAATTCAACGTCATGCCATTCGGCCTTTGCAATGCTCCAGCAACATTCGAGCGGATGATCGACACTGTTTTACGAGGCTTGAAGTGGAAGACTTGCTTGTGCTATTGAGACGATATCGTTATCTTCTCGTCAACCTTCCCTCAGCACTTGCAACGACTGGACGACGTTCTTACGTGCCTTGCAAACGCAGGCCTTCAGCTGAACACCAAGAAGTGCCGTTTTGCGAGCAAGATGATTAAAGTGTTAGGCAACATCGTAAGCAAGGAAGGTAT
Source organism: Rhipicephalus microplus (assembly GCF_043290135.1). Classification (NCBI taxonomy): domain Eukaryota; kingdom Metazoa; phylum Arthropoda; class Arachnida; order Ixodida; family Ixodidae; genus Rhipicephalus; species Rhipicephalus microplus. The sequence continues at coordinate 272,111,868 of NC_134701.1, read as the reverse complement.
TCGTCCCGATCCTGAGAAGATTTCCGCTGTCAAACAATTTCCGCGTCCTGAAAAAGCCAAAGATTTGCGCAGTTTCCTCGGCCTCGCTTCTTATTTTCGCCGATTCATTCGAGACTTCGCCTCAATAGCTTCACCATTGCACAAGTTGCTCGGATCAGGCGTCACCTTTGTGTGGTCTCCTGAATGTGAAGCGGCGTTTGCCCAACTGAAGTGTGCACTCACATCCGAACCAGTCCTCTGCCATTTCGACGAAACCGCACCTACGCTCCTGCATACAGACGCTAGTGGTCGAGGCATTGGTGGAATTCTCCTACAGCGAGACAAATCTTCACGTGAGAAAGTCGTCGCATACGCGAGCCGTGCACTGACCTCTGCCGAAAAGAATTATACAATCACCGAACAGGAGTGACTAGTGGTCGTATGGTCGATACAAAAGTTTCGACCTTATCTCCACGGCCACCACATTACTGTGGTTACGGACCATCACGCCTTGTGCTGGCTCTCGACAATCAAGAACTTGTCCGGCCGCCTTGGTCGTTGGATTCTTCGCTTACAAGAATACGACTTCACGATCACATACAAGTCGGGAAACAAGCATCAAGACGCCGACGCACTTTCGCGTTGCCCGCTCTCTTCGGAGCCACTTAATAAACCCGCCACTGCCGCACTCGAGAAGCTTTTGGCCGTCTCTTCCCTACATGTTTCGCCAGTAGCTACTGTGGACCCAACTTTTCCAAGCGAGTGTGGTTTGTTCTTATCTCGCCAACGTGCTGACCTTTATTGTCGCCGCATCATGGACCGTCTTGACAGGACTTGCCGGCCCCCTAACGCCCGTCTTCGCCGACAGCTGACGCAATTCAAGCTCAACAACCACGTCCTGTACCGTCATAGCTACCACCCTGATGGTCAACGCTGGGTGCCCGTTCTACGTCGCTCTCTTCGGGCTCAAGTCCTCAAGACATATCACGACGACATGTCTGCTTGACACATGGGCTTCCAGAAAACGTATGACCGCATAAGATGCCACTACTACTGGCCGGGCTTGTCCACCTGTGTCGTGAAGTACGTTGCCTCATGCGCCCTTTGTCAGCGTCGCAAGCTACCTACATCAACTCGAAGTGGACAATTACAACCGCTCCCGTGTCCCCTGCAACCATTCGAGGTAGTTGGCATTGACCTGTATGGTCCGCTTCCTATGACTGTCACGGGCAATCGATGGATAGTTACAGCTGTCGACCACCTGACCCGCTACGCCGAAACAGCTCCCGTGCCTTCTGCATCAGCTTCGGAAGTGGCCGACTTCATCCTTCGAGCAATAATCCTTCGACACGGAGCTCCTCGTGTAATCCTGAGCGACCGTGGAAGAGTATTTCTTTCAGCACTCGTTGAAGAAATGCTCAAGGCATCCGGCACTACACACAAAACAAGCTCCAGTTATCATACTCAGACGAACGGCCTGACTGAGCGCTTTCATCGTACACTGTCAGATATGATAGTGATGTATATTGAACCCGACAACAAAAACTGGGACACCATTTTGCCATTTGTCACTTTCGCGTATAATACCTCTGTACAGCGCACAACCGGTTGCTCGCCGTTCTACCTCGTTCACGGTCGCTTCCCTTCTTCATTCCTCGATGTTTCGTTCTTCTCTGCGCCTGTCAAACCATGTTCATCTTCAAGTGAAGAATACGTGTCTCGTCTACTTCATTGCCGCCAGCTGGCTCGCGTCAACACTGAAGCCAAGCAACAGGATCGCAAGCTTCAATATGATGCCTCTCATCGTGCCGTGTCTTTCAGCCCTGGCGACGAAGTCCTTCTTCTTACACCCATTCGCACTCCCGGACTGTGCGAGAAGTATCAATTACGTTTCATTGGCCCCTACACTGTCTTGGAGCACACGTCTGCTGTGAATTATCGCGTGGCACCCGTTCTTCTTCCGACGGACCGCCGCTACAGGGCAGCAGAAATAGTCCACGTATCCCGCATGAAGCCTTTCATACGGCGTTCATCTTCGCTTTAAACTGCGGTCAAGAACTGCGGTCAGGATAACCGCTTTCACGTGGGGGGGGGGGAGAGTTAGTGTAGGCATTCATTAAGCACATCTACTTTCTTTACACATATTCATCATCATGAGTGGTCGTCATCTTCATCTGCTGTGGGGACTTGGTTTGTCTGAGTTCTGTGCCTTGGGCGTGGTCGCTTCATCGTGTCTTCTGGGCCTAATAAAGGTTGTCTTCACTGTTACATCACAATATATGTATATAGTTTAGAGCATCCATGCATATCACATCTCAACGGATGCAATCAAACCGCATGCCGAAGTTCTGGTGAAAAGATCGATGTTTCGGCCCTTGTTTTCATTTCACGTTTCATTCGCCAGAATATATCGTGCTATGTGATATATTTAATATACCACCTCCTATTTTCCCGGCCGCGGTGGTCTAGTGGCTAAGGTTGACCCCCACGTAGCGGGATCGAATCGCGGCTGCGGTGGCTGCATTTCCGATGGAGGCGGAAACGTTGCAGACCCGTGTGCTTAGATTTGAGTGCCCGTTAAAGAACCCCAGGTGGTCAAAATTTCCAGAGTCCTCCACTATGGCGTTTATTATACCATATGGTGGTTTTGAGGTGTTAAACTCCAGATATCAATCAATGCTGTAAATGTGAAATTTCAGGCTTAAAAATGCTGCGTTTGTTTTTCCTGAATCCTGCTCCAAATTTAAATGTTCTTCCTAGAAAAGCAAGATATGATTCTCCAAAATATTGCTCCAGGTCTTAGCTTGGCTGTTCTACCTGTGCTTGCTTTAGGTGGCTACTCTTTCGCCTTTATTTTGTGTGTCCATTTATGTTCTTTAACATTGCAATGTTTCAGGGCGCCATGTTATTATGTGATGCACCTAATATTTTACATCTTTACATCAAGTATTCTGCATGGTTAGTATCTAGTGACACTGTTTAGCCATTGTAATTTTGCCTATTGTTCTCACTCCTGTATTACTGTTTCTCCAGTATTCTGAATGTCTGAACACACAAGGGTTATTCTGAAATGAAAATGATATTTAAGACTGTTTTCTCAGTACATTTATTAGAATACCACTAGCCTCTGCATATTATAGATAAGGCATGCCACAACACGTGTAAACTGTGGCGTATAAATGTGGCAATTGCAGTGTGCTTTGATATATTGATTCTGTATATTGGAGAAATAAGGCATGCTGCATTGCACTACTCCTCCTGCTTTTTGTATGCTTCACAGCACTGTACTTTTGTGTTGCATTGAAGGATGTTAAAATTAGTTCTGTTTTAAGTGCAAATAAAAGCTCTTGTGTTCTTTTTTTATATGAATGCCTTGGTAGTTAGAGCTCCATATCATACCATCGACGTCTGAGTTCCGGTTTTCTTTTCTAGCAGATGGCATTCTGCTCTACACAATAAACAAAGGCTTTTGATTAAGCTACTACTTGTCTCTGAAGCCCGTATGTGCTCTGTGTCTAATGAAATAAAGCTTGATTTCATTTTGCACTAAGGGATGACTTTGTGAACGTTGTGTTACATGTGACAGCTCATTTTGAGTGATGTCTTCGCATGCAGCTAGGATTACATGGTATATGTGAGAACCTTATATGTTGTGCTTCATACATGCACCATAAAAGCCGTGCTAGGGCCAGGATTACCACACTGTGGCAGGAGCCACTACAATAGGAACTCTGCGCATGAACTAAAGGGTAAGCTTTCACGTGCTTCCACGGGGGCCTACTGGAAAGGGGTAACACTCGAATTAAGGTATTTTTCGCATGGGTGTTGGGGCATAATTCTGCATGAACAACCCCACACCCTTTTTGCTGTTTGGGTGAATTGCACCCCTACACTACTTTTGTTGTTTAAAAGTGTTAAGGTGTCATAGCAAGATTACACCCTACGCCCTTAAGATTACTTAGATGTACATTCACTTTTACTCCCTCCCTCCCTTAAGGCCACTTGGGTGTACGTTTGCTTTTACGCCAAAAAAAATGTTCGTACACTAGGGTGTAAATTAGGAAATCCGCCCATGGTATAGGAGTAGTCCCGCTTGTTACACCCATTTTGTGGAATGTAGGGGTGTGAGTTATAGACACTTTATTACACCTATATGGGTGTAATTTGGTTTACAGTGTGAGCCGACTGAAAACCGCGAAAGTGAAAGGTTCTCGACTTGCAAAAATAGCGAGAACGTCAGCTCATTCAGTCGTGTTGGAAGCTATACTTGGCCTTCTTCAGTAGAAAGCGGAAATGTAAGACTACAATCGACATGTAGCGAGAAAAAAACATCCAGCAAGAATTTCATGCTTGAAGTGGTAGAGCCAACATGCGAGTCACCGTGTATATGCTGCTACCAAAAAATTACAAGGTATTTCATTTATCGCTGTCATTGCGCCCCATCCTCACTCAGTTCGATCTATAGGTGCGGAAAAAGCACATTGGTGCGCACAGGCTGTGCATCCACGTACTGCACGTTTTCAAGGCTGTGCGTTTAATTGTCAGATTCCACAAAACCAAACCGCCTGTTTGAAAGTGCTCAAATATCTAACATTTTTTTTTATCTCTGGCCTCACCACTCATAACAACTGGGACTCCCGTGAGTAACATCAAATGGTCAGAAACGGGAATTGTGTCTGAAGACATGAAGTCGGATTAACCGTTTCATAATTAAACTAGGTAGTTTAGGACTCTAGACATGTTTAAATATGAGTGAACGCTTGATCAAAGGTTGCGATACATTGAACACTTCACGAATGAGCAGTGAAGTAAAAAGAAACAATAGCCATGACGAGCTTCAACAGGAAAAGGAAATGGTGCCTTACCATGGCGGTGTCCGTGTTCTGAACGAGAAAATCTTGAGGATGATGATGATGATGCTCCTTGGATCATTGGCATCTACCCATTCTGGGAGATCGGCCATGGGTCAGGCGGATCAGGAATTCTGACTTTATTATTATTATTTAGATCTTGAGGACATGTGGACTGCAACAAGCGTGCAACTTCTTCTTCGGTGGATGGTGAATCTCGTACATAAAATGCACGTTTCAACATCCTGGCCGTGAAATCCCAGCTTCGGTCAGAAATGGTGTGATCGAGAACATTCACGGTAAACGTAAGCAGTGATGCCAACCAAATAAAAAAAATTGATGAAACAGTGGAGGTTTAAAGTGTCTTAAAGCGGCCTTGTTTGCAATGAAGATACTGCAGTAGAAGTGGAGTACCGTATTTCAAATGAATCGTACAGCAACGCATGCACATTGTGCAACAAAATTATCTAGCAAGGTAGAAGAAAGGCTGCTGTTAGGCGTAGTATCCATATTTTGGATGAGCAATAACTTCGACACCGCTATGCTGGTCTAACGTGTACGGTGCTCCGATTAGCTCTGTGCGCGGACAATAACTGCCGCCCGCCATTGTCACCCCCAAAAGGAGTAGTGAGCGTCGTTTCCGGATTAAAAATAAATCACACCATTTTCATGGAGCGCATGATGATCAGTGGGGTGGAGCATCCGCCAGTCCGTCTGCACGGTCGTCTCCTCGATTGTTCTTGCTTCTGTCCGTCCGCGCGTCCAACTGTGTGACCATCCGTCCGACTGTTCGTGCGTTGGTCCGTCTACGAATTCATCCGTCCGTGCATTCATCCTTCCGTCCATCCGTCCGTCTGTCCATGCATTCGTTCTTGCGTCCGTTCGTCTGTCTGTCTCTCCGTCCGTGCATGTGTCCATCCGGCCGTCCATATAGTGAACACTCCAAGTACCGCCCTTTCGCATCTTTTCATCATATCTTTATTAAATATTCAACGTTGCGCCGAAAGAACAAGCACACACAAAAAGAAACACTTATAGACACCATTGCGCTCCATACAACTGTTTATTCCTTGAGGAAACAGGCTAATATAAACCCAATTTTTGTCGACACAGAGTACCCTGTGATGCAGGTTCTTATTGCTGATTTGTTTTTCTCCCGGGCTGAGCCTCAGAGAGTTTTGTTAATAAGGACAAAGCCGTTCGGTTTCCAAGAAACACACAAAAAGTTTAATTGAAAAGAAAAAAGGCAAAGATTCCTCACAAAACAAAACACTTAATAAACAGTTGACTGGACATGACGAAACACATCTGTAAACACCCAACAAAAACGTTCAAAGTCAGTAACTAAACCTAACGTTCGAAAGGGGCTGAGTGATGGGAGTAGCGCAAGATATCTGTTCGGTCTCACCCACACGCTGAATTCCGCCGACGATGAGCAAACCGGAACGCGGTGATTCCGGCTTCAGGACGCGGGCAGGACGGGGATGAAGGAACGCTGGCTGCTGACGACACGTCGAGAAACCAGGCCGGAACGTGGTGGCTCTGGCTTTAGGAGTGTGGACCCGTCTGTGACGAGAGAACGCAGGCTGGTGGTGACGCGTCAGAGAACCAGGGTCGACCTAGTCAAGCAGCTGGGCGCACAGCTCGGGCCCGGAGCCCGACGGCTGTAGCTCGCCTGCCGGAACCAAAGTCCGCAGGCCCTGGAAAGGAGTTCAGGACCGGATGGCCACGGTCCTTTGGAGCGGGAACACGACGGCAGGAGGCCCCGGCCGGTTGAAGACCTGCAGGCTCGGGTCCTACGCCCGACGGCCCATCTTCAGCGCCCGGTCTGGTGACGACCTTCCGCTTGCCCCGTCTTCTTCGAATTCCCCTTGCTCTGGTCTCCTCAGGCTCCTGCTTCAGCTCTGGCCCACTTGTCTCGTTCTGATTGGAGATTCTGTACTTTCGTGGTACCCAGCCATTGGGCCTTGAAATCTCCGTGGTCTATGATCATTGGTTACCTTATCTTTTATTTTGTTCACGGGATGCCACGCGTCCTCATGCACGCGACATCTTCACTGTCGTCGTCTTCGTCGTTGTCTAGGCAGCACCGCGCGTGCACTCTGTTCTCTTCTGTTTTTGTGACGCGCACTTTCCAAAGGCGCGCACTTTAAACGCGCACCACACATCACATACGCCCCCCTTTTATTCAAGTTTTTTTTTTTTAGAAAAAAAAACTGCCGATGAGTGCGCGTTCTGCACTACGTCACAATTAAACCACATATTTGCACCACGCAGTTCAACACATCACCGGGCTACAGTTCGCTACATCGTCCAAAGGTCCACATTCGCTAACCACTATATACACACGAAGCAAAAAAATTCTGAACTCAACTAGCGGATCATAAAAATTCCCAAATTAGCCTGTTTAATACAGCCCATTTTTTTTTTTTTTTATATACCCTATTAGGTAAAAAAAAGAACTACACATCGAGTCAATGTTATATTGCATGTAACTTCTTAAACTGTTCCCATGAAACAGCCTTCCGCAGTCCGAAACCAAGATCCAGAAGAAATCACCAGGAAATCAAACTTGACGCTTAAGTTATAGCGTCCCAAACAAAATGTTTAGTGGCCCTAACCAATTGACAAGAGTGAGGAATTCGACGCCGGTGGAAGAATTGTCGGCCGTAAGCTCGTCTGAACCTACAGCTGCGGATCACCAGACGCCCAACCTCTAAATCACAAGCATACACACTGGAATGGATGTATGCCAGTCGGAAGCGTTGCCTCAAGGTGCGCCAGTACAACCACGTCTGAATGACTTCATGCTTCCCGGGAACGCCTTGCTTGAGCTCGTAAGCCGACAATCGTTCAGACACTTTTAGAGATGCGACCTCTTCAACCGAAGATGCCAGAGAGCACCAGTCGGCGTCCTTCCTCGTACAATGAGTTGCTGGACCATTACTCCCTGCGTGCTCAGCCTCCATCACTTCAGCTTTTTGTCTTGCTCTTTCATCAAAACTTTGAACCCCTCTGCCCGAGTCATCGTGCCTATCCTCATTACTACGTAGAGCTGACTTACACTGCAACTCTACTCTCTGTTCTTCAAGTTTTTCTGCATTTTGCTCCAGTTTACTCATGAAAGCATCATCTACAATTTCTCGAGAACTCAAGCCCTCTCTCTGTATAGGCGAGTTATATTCATCGTGAAAAGCTGTGTACGTAGCACCTGTTGCTACATCCAGTGGCCCAAAACAAAAGGCAGAAACTAGATCGGAGCTTTCATTACGGCATTCGCCGGCGTTAGCTAGATGTTTTATTGCTCCTTCAATGGAGCTCTTCAGAGACAATCCTACCTCTGCATGAAGTGTGCTTGACTTCTCGCAGGTTTTAACACACCCTTTACTTTGAATGGAACGTTCTTGTTCCATGCTCACGAAGCATTCCCGTGCTTCAATAAGCTCCTCGAGCCTTTTAGTTTCTTCACTACCCACCTCCCTGTCATACGCTTGCCTAGTTTCACTCTCTAGCGAAAGGTCATGAGGTGGTACAGGGTCAGCCTGATATAAATTCAAATCGCTCGTGACGTAACTGCTGTCAGAGCACACCTCAGCCACTCGTTCACTCCTCTGTATCCCCAGCTTCCCCGTTCTTGCCAGGGCAAGCTCGAGTCGCCGCTCGAAGTCCACCCTCTCTAATTGGAGCTGCTGCTTCTTTGCGCGTGTCTCCAGTTCGAGCTGTTTTTCTTTTTCGCGCGTCTCGAGCTCAAGCTGCTCCTTCTTGGCCTGCGTCTCCCGTTCCAACTGTTCCTTTCGAGCTTCTCGTTCCGCAGCCCGTTGCTCACGCTCCCTCTCCATCCGCTCCTCGTACCATACTCTAAACTCCGCTCCCGTCAGTCCCATTTTATCCGCCAACTCAATTAACTCCCACGTGTTCGTCATCGTGTTAACCGCGTCAAAAAAAATCTACTGGAAAAACAAACGACTTTGTCCTGTCGCGGACGCCAATTTGTGATGCGGGGGTCTTTGTTGCTGATTTGTTTTTCTCCCGGGCTGAGCCTCAGAGAGTTTTGTTAATAAGGACAAAGCCGTTCGGTTTCCAAGAAACACACAAAAAGTTTAATTGAAAAGAAAAAAGGCAAAGATTCCTCACAAAACAAAACACTTAATAAACAGTTGACTGGACATGACGAAACACATCTGTAAACACCCAACAAAAACGTTCAAAGTCAGTAACTAAACCTAACGTTCGAAAGGGGCTGAGTGATGGGAGTAGCGCAAGATATCTGTTCGGTCTCACCCACACGCTGAATTCCGCCGACGATGAGCAAACCGGAACGCGGTGATTCCGGCTTCAGGACGCGGGCAGGACGGGGATGAAGGAACGCTGGCTGCTGACGACACGTCGAGAAACCAGGCCGGAACGTGGTGGCTCTGGCTTTAGGAGTGTGGACCCGTCTGTGACGAGAGAACGCAGGCTGGTGGTGACGCGTCAGAGAACCAGGGTCGACCTAGTCAAGCAGCTGGGCGCACAGCTCGGGCCCGGAGCCCGACGGCTGTAGCTCGCCTGCCGGAACCAAAGTCCGCAGGCCCTGGAAAGGAGTTCAGGACCGGATGGCCACGGTCCTTTGGAGCGGGAACACGACGGCAGGAGGCCCCGGCCGGTTGAAGACCTGCAGGCTCGGGTCCTACGCCCGACGGCCCATCTTCAGCGCCCGGTCTGGTGACGACCTTCCGCTTGCCCCGTCTTCTTCGAATTCCCCTTGCTCTGGTCTCCTCAGGCTCCTGCTTCAGCTCTGGCCCACTTGTCTCGTTCTGATTGGAGATTCTGTACTTTCGTGGTACCCAGCCATTGGGCCTTGAAATCTCCGTGGTCTATGATCATTGGTTACCTTATCTTTTATTTTGTTCACGGGATGCCACGCGTCCTCATGCACGCGACATCTTCACTGTCGTCGTCTTCGTCGTTGTCTAGGCAGCACCGCGCGTGCACTCTGTTCTCTTCTGTTTTTGTGACGCGCACTTTCCAAAGGCGCGCACTTTAAACGCGCACCACACATCACATACCCGTAATGTCCATATTTGTTTATTTCTGTGTGTGGTTGTTCTTTCGGCGCGATGTTAAATATTTCATGAAAAAGTGCACCAGCTAGCCCAACAGCGAGTTCTGCTAGAGTATTTTTTATCAAATCTTCATCATAAAGAAGTACCGCCATCCAGCGGGCATTCCGAGGACTAAACGAGAGGTGGCATGGCCGGAGTAGGCCTGCGCTGCGTGTCTAGTTCTCACCTTTCACAGCCGCTAGTTGATGGCACTGCGGCCATATCCTCGCTAAACTTTGCTAAAACCAAGGAGATTACGCCCAGCTAGTTTAACGTCACAACCCCTTATGGTCAGGTAGAGCTCTAATTGCGTCCTTGTGATACAAGTTTGGATCAAATTCAAGGCAATGTTATTAGACATTAAGTAACCGATGCTTTTCTCTCTAGGTTATTTAATCAGAAACAACTATCTTTTTGTTCATAATTATTGTGCGTGGGTTCCCTCCTCATTTGAAAAGGCTTCATAAGTGCCGCTCCTCTAGTCAAGCCGTGGAGGTGCCTACCTACTACTACTACTACTACTACTACTACTACTACTACTACTACTACTACTACATACATCGCAGATGCTCAACCCACGGCTTAAGGAGCTTCGCCCCTAAAATATTGTGAATGAGACTATGATGATTTAAAGCCGTGCTTAGAATAAAGAAAACAAGAGTGAAGTCGTCGTAAATGACATAAGTATATAGGTTCATTATTATACTTCCGTGAAATACCTTATTGCGTAATTACGCCGTCACACATTATGACTGAATTCTTGCTTAGTTGAAAAGTGTTTGTGCTCATGATGACAAATTAATTTAAAAATAATTTTTCAAGAAGAAGTCTCGGACAAAAGCTCACGAAGCTTTTCACTTACAGGGATTGGCTACCGTTGTTCACCCTAAGTGGCGGGGGTAACCTTCAAAAGAGTCATTGGCTTGTATGCTTGTTTTGGTAAAAAGTGAGTGCAATAAAATTCTTTAATACAAAATTTTTAGTAACAAGACATTTAAGAGGCAGCTTTTTTTGTGGCGCACTATCTCGGTAGTGACAGTAAACAATGCACATATGATGTTCTGCTCATTATCGCGCTGGTGCAGGGTACTCTGAACATCGCTAGCCACACCTTTGTATCAGAAGTAGTCGCTGGCCCATGGATTGCCTTTAGGAAGTCATGAGTGCCCTACTGGAGGTTGAGCGTCATATGCCAAAAAAAAAAATAATCACCCGCACAAGAAGAACTTTTCTAACGAGCTGGCAGAAACACCTCCGTCAAAGATAATGGTGCCGTCATCACTTAGCGAACGTTCTCATCCGCATAAGTGCCAACCAGAGCACGCCACCGCACAACGAATGAATAACACGGTTATTTCGTACAGGAAGCCATTGGTAAATAAAAAAATATCCAACCTTCTCTTTCAGATTCTATTGTGTGTATTGTTCTATGTGTGAAATCGAGGCTCTTCGCAAGCATGTACCACAAAAGTCTACGCTGATAGACCTGCAATGAGGCTCATAGAGCAACAATACGCTAAATAGAACAATTTTTAGGCATTTTAAAATTTCATGTAATACGGTGTGTCATTGCGCAAGCTGCAGCAATACTTTCGATTGCCCCTCAACCTTCGCTATCGGCCTATTTCTCTCTCGAGCAGTTGTATTGGGCGAATGTGCGGCAGATCCTGTTACACACACGTGTCACTCAACAATCTGCCGGTATTCTCCTCTTTCCATGTGTCACTTGTGCCTTTCCAAAATAATAATATCTGGAATTTGGGGGGTCTCGGCGGGGCGAGCGAGCGCATCGCCACGCCACGCTCCTGGAGTGAACGGACACAGTTGACGCGGTCGGTACAAAGCGCACAACATACATACATTTATTAACTAATTTAGACGACGATATCGTCCGCCGAATGTTACATCAATTTTAACTAACATGCTACCATACAAACAACATAACGCAGGGACACACTAAACACACAATAACATGATAAACACACACTAACACACCCAACACACTAGCACATACCCAAGGCGGCGTCGCCAACGCCTGACTACACGTGGGACCCCGGCGCGAAGCCCGCGGTGCCGAGCACCGGGGACCCGGGCTACAGACAACCGTTCGCGGCAGCCGCCACGCGCAGAAGAGACTCGCTCAACGCTCGCCCGCCCCCAAGGCCTGCCTTCCGCCAGGTGTCACCGCCGGCGCTACTACTCTACCAACAGTGGTACTCAAAGCGAACACAACGCCATCTATCGCCCGGCGGTGGTCACCACCGAGATAAAACCTTGGGGCGACACATGTGCGCCATGCGGCGCAGACAACTTTACAGGGGGGGTTGTCAGCACCCCCACAAATTTTACGTATCAAAATACAATATAATTTTTATGAACGCCGCAGAGGAGGGCTTCGGTTATTTCGACCTTCTGGTTTTCCTAAACGTGCACAGACCCCACACATTACCCGGACTTCTACGATTTCGCCTTCACCAAAATTCGACCTTCGAAACCATAATCGAAACAGTGACCTTCTGCTCAACAACAGAGCACCATAGCCACAAATACTTTGAAGCGGACACTTCTAAAATGGCATGAAGCTGTTCAGTGGTATACCTCATTTATTGTGAGCAATCGCTCAAAATTCTACTTAAGTTTTCCCATTTCTTCAAATCAGAAAATTATGCTAGACGCATAAATGATGAAAGTGCGCACGAAATTCAGTCAGGGTGTGAAAGTGCTTATTCTTGAATATACGAATGTCAGCAACACAGCGACTGTTAAACCATCTGAGTGCCAAACACGCCTCGGTTAGGGACGAAACGGTGAGTTCCATGCTTGACAGACCGTAAGGCCTAACCACCTCATTTCATTTTTTAAAACGTTCCGCGAAAGAGGTCCATCCAGTCCGAAGGGTATGACACCTCGAGGCATGAGTTCAAGGCAATGATGCGAAGCCCTTACTCCTCAACAATGTTAACAACGAAACGCAAGGGACTCACCTTGTTTTCTATTTTCACCAACGTTTTGCGTGTCCTCTGAATTTTTCCATCGCCATGTTACCTGGCCAGTGATTCAAACGCACCGCCCACACAAGTGTGCATGTATTCAGGTAAATCTTGAAATTACATGAAACTACCGAAGAGCTTGCGGAATGAATTTGTGACAGGAAGATGGCCGTGTAGCTGAAACCGTCACAACACTTTCGGGGCTGGTGCATTTCAAGAAATGAACTTGGCACAAACACTTTTGCCCTTGTGTTTCACCTTCTGTAGTAGGCGTACGAAAGGCATCACATTTAGCAAACGAGCGCATGTGTTCGTGTGTACAATGGTGCACGTGTGTCTGATAGCGTGATTTTAGACAATGCAAGAATTACCCACATGAGCCTGCTATCTATAGTCAGGCGTTTCTCGTCCCCGCAGTACGCCTATAAAGGCTGCTTAAGATACAGACATTTCACATCTAAAGTGCTCGATTATGCGTCACTGTAAATCGTTCATTTCTAACTGCTTGCAAAAAAATAAATAAATAAGATTGCCTTTAGTGAACTTACGAAGTAAATGCTATCACTTCGTAGGAGACCTTACAGACAGCCAAATTGGCGCTTTTGCTCTTTTAATATCATCATCAGACGATGATATTTTTATTATGGCACGGTGTGCGACGTTTCGATGACAGTTTTCTCTAGCGCTTCACTTGACTAGTTTTATTGAAAGATCATGAAGTTTCCATATTCGAAGAAAAATTCACAAAAGATTATACTATTTTTATTTCCTCTGAGCTTCATATTTCCAATTCGCTATTAAGGCTCATTCTGCTCATGTTTAACGAAGCTCCCACACTAAAACCATCGAAAAAAAAAACACAGCGACACGCAGTTTGCATACAATTCTTTTAATTCTGTCATGCAAAATTGTTTCTGCACAGCAGTTTTTAGGAACAAAATTGAACAAAAATTGAGGTATAATAAATAACAAAACATGAAGGCGCCGCCAAAGGCGCCTACCGTCGGCTGGCATCGGTGAACAGTCACACCGACTTCAGTGCCTTCGTAATCTCCGTTGTCGTCGTCGTCCGAAACGCCGCCGACGTCATCTCACCCGGTGGCCGTCTTCTTCGTCCAAGGCATTCGGCAGTTACGGCGAGTGGCGGGACCACCACGTGCAGGGCTTACAGCGTCGGCGATGCGCGAAGCAGAACGCGACCCTGCGCGAAACGCCGCCATGGTGAGCATTGAAGGACAACACACTAGCAAGTAGACTGACTCCGACTCACCTCGCTACGTGAATCCTAATCTCAGAGAGTCGCTGGAGGAATAACTTGGTGCTGTTGTAAAAGCTAGTGAGTCCAGTTTTTAAAAGAAATGTTGGTGAGAGAGTGAGTCCATTTGAAAAAAAATTATGAATCAAAGCAGACCAGTTCAGAAAAACTTGTGCGAGTGTGCATGCCAATGAGCTTCAAACAGAAAATACATTTATTTAGTGAGTATAACTGCTCTCTACGTCCTCTGCCGACCTATGGTCCTGTATTCTTATCTTCGGCATTTGTACTTGCCTTATGATTTCATGTTTATAATCACGGCTACTCACGCAGATATGCCAACGGGATAACGATCGACGCGAGGCGTGAGCAATGTACTAAGAGGGAGGGCGAGTTCTTTGGATTCTCACCGCAATAAATTTAACGGCGTTTTATGGCGCTAAAGCACGAGGATCATCATCGAAAGCCTAATTGCACAAAAAAGAACTCGCTTAACTGCATTGAGCTGCGAGACCATGGAATCCAGCTTAGAAAAATTGCGATGAATAAGCTTAAGTGAGCTCCAATTTGTTTTGTCGACCCATAGTGCTCGATAATCAAAGGCAAAGTAACCGGCACTGCGAACAACACACACGAAAAAAAATGAGGGTGCTCCGAAATTGCGCCTTTGGGAGTGAAGCGCGATTGCAGTATTCAGTTCTTAGTCCGAATACTTCATGTACGTAGCGCACGAAACCTTTCCGAACTTGATATGCACCCACCATATGGCCTTAAGGAAATAGGCCCAGCTGCGTGTGTGCCTTTTCTAGTGGGCGACCAGCTTTAAACAACAAAGCAAATATGGTCAATGTTCTGACACGCGCTGGTGATGGGTGCTTCATTATTGCTTTATTTATTGTCGCATTGTGAAGCATATATACAGGATGCGTGTGTTTTTAAAGCATCTAGATTACTTTCACTGCATTTCCAAGCAGAGGAAGTTCTTTTTCACCGCATTTCCAAGCACACGCAGGGCCGAGGGATCGAACATCCGCACGCCACGCTAACGACCCGGGTTCGAATCCTTTCTTATCAAGGGTTTTCCATCATTCATTTTTTTCTATTGTTCCTCATTTTTCGGCCGTGCATACGATGCACGGCCGAAAATCGCTGCCAACCAACGGCGCTGACGCTGGAATATCTGCGAAACGAGCTCTTCAACGCTGTCGCGTGAAAACACTCGGGAGAAGTTATGAAATCGCATTGCATGTTAGCGAGAACCAACACACGCACGAAAACTAATAACGTAGTTACGAATTTCGCTAGTTTGAAAACAAGCGGTCGTTAGAAAGCTGTAGGCGTTCATGTTTCGTTTGTCATAATATGTAATGCTGTCTAAACCAACTGGCGCAAATGTTTGGTCGCTCAAAGACACCGACACCTGATTCATGATTATAGCAGCACACAATACGTGCAATGGAAACAAAGAGACAAACAAAAAATAAAGAAATATAAGAGCGAGAGGAAATAGAATATTCTAGGAGTGTGCTGCCGAGCTGCATATGCGACTGACCCTTCTAACAACGTTTCATTTCTCAACGAACCTTTGACACGAGGGCAGATCCTGTGTTCCATGAAAGGCCTGTCTCGCTTTTTATATCCAATATTCGAGATGTTAATACTTGCGTGAAAATAAGGAGCTAATTATTAAAATGCAAAATGCCTTAAGCAGCGCACTTCGTACAATCCCAAAAAGTCGTCTGGAAACTAAAAGGTGCTAAAAAAAAAAGACGTCCACAAGAAAAAGTACAGAAACAAGCGCATACTTACTATTTGTTCCCGAATTTATTTGACGAAATGGAGCCTGAAGGCAGTTTTCACGCATAAATAAACAGAGCGGATTTGCGCTTTGTCCCACAGACATCCTAGTGAACACAATTTTATCGCTCTTTGCATCATTTCTGAAGTTACGCATATGTCGCAATAAACTCTAAAAAGTGGTTTGATCAAAAACGCCTTTTTTAACCCACAACATTCATTATCTGGCTGCTGGCCCGTAGGTCACGGATTCAGAATATGCGATTGTAGCCGGATTTTGGAAGAAGAGAGGTGTCAGGGGCCGGTCTACTGTGCGATGTGAAAACGCAAAAAAGAACACCGTATTGTGAGAATTTCTGGAGCCCTTCACTACTCCGTTTGTTATAATCATATAATGGTTTCAGGAAGTATATAAAGCCCCAGATAATATTCTTATCACCCCGTTATAATGATTGATTCGTGGTGTTTAACGTCCCAAAACCACCATATGTTTAGGAGAGACGCCGTATTGGACGACTCATAAAATTTAGACAACTTATGGTTCTTTGACGTGCGCCGAAATCTGCCCCAGATATGATTACATTACTAAAATAATAGTCGCCATCTGGCTTGCTGGCATTTCAAAAACTAGGCACACCTTTCCTATCATGGATACTATTGTCACCTTGATAATGCGCATGCATGATTGATATGTGAGGTTTAACGTCCCGAATTCAGATAATGCACATTCTATTCGTGACTGGGAAACTCGAGGCACGCATCGGTAATGCAACACAAGCAAGATAGATGCTGAATATTACGCTGAGACAGTAAGACAGCCTTCTTTTTTTAACACAACAGTGTTTCATTTCGGGGTATATTTGGGCCTCGCTGACGTACTTCCGTCCGGTAAAAGAAAAACGTTGCAAAACATAATCTAACAGATTCTATAAAAAATAAACAACGTCGTGATGCGTCTATTCATCGACCTATCTGGAACGCGCGCCGCTATTCCCTAGGCCACGAAACGTACGTTGTCGAACATGCCAATGACAAGCCATTTATACACAACATATACCGTATGTCGGCCCTCAGAGCTCTTACTTCATATCGCGCTATTGTCATCAGTAGGGAGTTGCTGCGATCGCTTCGCGTTGGGCGCACTCCCAAGGTCGTCAGCTCTAGCGTTTCTTTAAGTGCCGCCTCCACAGAGCGCAGACTCTGCTGCACGCATGCATGTCACACTTGCGGTTTGGGAGAGCAAAAAGGTCTCTTCGCTCGCTTTAGCGGCCGCGCTTTAAATCCGAGCACGCTTCTCACACACGAAGAAGTGAGGACTGTGACTGTTCGCGCTTGTGTGGTCTATACTTGTGCGTGCGTTTGGTGAATTTTTTTTCTTCTGGTTGAACAGGACGCTTCAAAAGTCGATCTGTAACAGTCGTAGCAGTCGCGCTGAAAGTTTTCAGGTAGTGGTCCTTCACCGCTTGCATTTTCAATTTCTAGCTGTAGCATCCGTTCATTCGCTTTTCTGGCAAAACAAGGCACAATAAACGCTAAGCTGCTTTTGTGAAGACACGCTTCCCTTTCTTGTTATCACATTTTCTAAAAAGAGGGATCAGCCACGATTTTTTTTTTTTTTTACTGTATACGCCAACAGCCTATTCTACCACGTCTAGTAGCTCGTCTGGTGCTACGAAAAAAGCAGCATATATGTCTACAAATATGCACCCACCAGCGCCGTCTCCCTAGTGTAGTTGAGCGTTGACGCCTCCAGGCGCTGTACCACAGGTGCATCATGCATCGGGAAGGCGGCGCAAATGCCCGAGTCGCCATCTGCTGCCCGCACGTGTAGTTCGCCATCGTCGCTGTTGGGTTGAGTCGACCATAGCACCTCGCTGCGTGGAAGGCTCCGGATGGAGGAGTCCCGACCACCTCTTGCGGCTGAACTCGTCGTGTGCTGCTGATGTAGGGAAGCCAGGACATTGCTTCGGCGGCCGAGTGGTAGGCGGTAACCAGCACGAGATATGAACTGGGCCTTGCTCTGCGAAACGTATATAAACGGATGCTGAAATTCGTCTACCGAAACATGTTTGTAACATCTTCATGGCTTGCAAGAAAACTAGGTGCTATAAAGGAGTTGTGAACGACAGGCCCACTACGAAACACGCAGTAGTGGGGGCTACAAACTGGCCATCTAAATGCATCTGTGGTTAAGAGGAATCTGCATCGTTCCCTCGTGTTCCGTAATGACTCATTAAAAGCCCAACCATCAAGAAAAAAAGATATACACGTGAACTGAAAACTGCAAAAGTTTCTCGACTAATAGAAATAGCCAACACCTCAACTGATTGAGTCATTTTGGAAGCTACTTGCATCCCGCAGTAGAATGCACAAAGGTAAGCTTAAATCCAAAGTTGGCAGCAAAATAAACCGTCAAGGGTTTCATGCTTAAATGGCCAAACCGATATGCGAGTAACCACATAAATGCTGCTACTGCATGTCAACTCGTTGAGTGATTTTGGGAGCCCATCCGAAGTTAAATGCGCAAATGTAACCTAGAATAAACAGGTAGCGGCCCGAAAATTCGGCAAGGAGTTCAGGTCCAAAGTAACCAACACGGCATGAGGGCCACAACATAAATGCTGCTACTGCAGAATACAACGTTATTTAATTTATCGCTGCGATTTCTCCCGGCGTTATCCTCGATCTAAAGGTGGGAAAAAAGCATGTGGTTCACACTGGCTGCGAATCCACATACTGCGATTTTCAGTAATAGATTCCACCCAACCAAACCATTTCTGAGAAATAGCGCATAAACAATCGACAATTTTTTTTCAATCGAAGCCCTAACTACTCATAACCATCGGAACTCCTGTGGGTTCTCATGAACAGGATAGAAACCCGACTACCACTGTGAAGACACGAAGTCCAATGACACACTTTATGTTTAAATTGGATTGTTTTGCTCTCGATATGCTTCAAGGTGAGTTTCCTACTCAGGGGATGTTCGCGAGAAAATGAACATTTACTAAATGAACATTTAAATGAGAAACCAACAATGAGACCAACAGCGTCGACTAGCTCAAACAAGAGACTAGAAAATGGCGTCTTACCATGGCGGTGTCCAGCGTTGTTCTAGAACGAGCAGATCACGAGGAGAACAACGCACGTTCAACTTCTTCTTCGGTGGATTGTGATTCTCGCGAGTGAAACGTAGGTTTTGACAACCTCGTCTTAAAATCTTGAGATCGGTGAAAGTGGTCTATTCGAGAATGTTCACGGTATTAGTTAAACAGAGATACCAACCAAATATAAAAAACATGAAATATCGAAGATTTCGAGTCTCTTACGGCGGCGTTGTTCACAATGAAACAATGCAGTAGAGGTGTTGTATACATGTTCAAATTGATGGCGTCAAAAAGGCAACCTACTATACTCAGAAAGCTACTGTCAATGCTGCAGAGGGTGCTATCAATAGTTTCGATTAGAAAGAACCTGCAACCCGTTACGATGGCCTTATGCGTATGATAGTAGGCTGCTGGCCCGCTGGTCTTCATGAAAAATCTCGGTGGCGGCCGCCGCTTTTTTCAATGAAGACAAAAATGACTGAAGCCCGTCCACTTACCTTGTAATTCGGTGTATCACATGTAGGCTACTACTAGACTTTATGGCATATCACCCAGAGTGGGTATGTGCCAGTACATACAGGAAACCAACAAACAATCAAACTTAAGTGCAAGTTGAAGATCCCCCACGGTTGAAATTCTCGACGGCCTCCACAACGGTGTCTGTTACTATCACGTGGGTTTAGGACGGTAAATCCTAACAATTGTCGAGTCGGCTGTGGGATCAGTGTGGTATAAGGCGTCGCTACCGACTACAGCGCTGTGCGGTGGCACGCGCTCGGTGGCCGCCACGGGGGAGAAGGAAGAAGATGAAATAAACAAGATGTCTCCGTTTATGCTGTGCTATTCATTATGCACGATGTAACATATTTTGGCGACGAAGATTCACCAGCCCATGTGCTACCGGCCTGAACCTCATCTGTGCCCTCGTTTATTGCCTACCATCTTCTACGATGAGTATTTCGGGGCTACAGCCGCCACCTCCGTTCCTGTCGTCACCTGGACACCCGGACATTCCATGGGAGCAATGGATCCAGGCTTTCAAGAATTACATGGTTGCTTCGGGCGCCTTCGACCTACCTGCCATTCGTCGGAAGGCGATCCTGCTCAACTGCTTGGGCTTGGAAGGACAACGTATCTTCCAGACTCTGACGACTACTGACGACCCGTGCCTCGTGCCTGCGAGCGCTGCGGCAGGTACACTGACGTCCCCTAGTCCTGATGTGTTCGACCGCGCCATCGCGACGCTGGAAGGTCACTTCAAAACCACGTTGAACGTCACTGCAGCGCGTCACCGTTTCCGTCAACGTACGCAGGCCCCAGGTGAGACTGCGGCTGATTACGTCACCGCGCTGAGGTCTTGTAGGAGCATGCAATTTCGGTGATCTAACGGACGACATGATACGCGACCAGCTCATAGAGAAAACCACAAGTGGATACTTACGTGAACGCCTTCTGCTGGAAGAGTCTCTCACGCTTTCTAAGGCTCTTACCATTGCCAAACAGCATGGTCAAGCGACTAATGAAGCAAGAGAACTTGCACAAAATGACTTGCAAGTTCATCGTGTAAAAGATACTTCAAATCACAGAGAACGGCATTGTAGCACATGTACTTGCTATAACATGCACGGTCAAAGTCGCATATCTCCGAAAGAGCAAGTATGTTATCGTTGTGGTTCTACGGCACACCTTGCAAATAGCTCTCTGTGCAAGGCCAAAGCACATAGGTGTCGACAATGTGAGAAAATTGGCCATCTTGAAAAGGTGTGCAAGTCATTGCGGAAGTTTGAGAAGAATGTTCAGCATGTAGCGGAAGGTAACGATACAGCTGATCCAGACGACCATTTAAGTGTTTGTCAGATCTGGAGCCGTAAGAAGGGAATTTACGCAGCGTTGGAAATAGAAGGAATTTCTGTACCATTTTTGATCGATACAGGATCATCGGTTTCGATCCTGGCCGAAGAACTTTACCAACGCTATTTTTCTAAAGCGTATCCACTGAAGTCTACATCCGTCCAGCTTCTCGATTATTCAAAGGCAGCAATTCCTATACAAGGATGCTTCATTGCTACTGCCTCATTTCACGGCCGATGCACTTCTGTTCTACTATACGTTGTGCCTGGGGGAACGACCATTCTGGGATTAGACGGCATCGCTGCTCTGGATATGAAGATCCAAGGGTCACCGCTCAGGTGTCTTCTAATGACGCAAGAAACTCCGGTGCTACCTCCAGAATTACGTTCTGAGTTTGAGCACCTATTTGCAAAAGAGCTGGGAACTGTGAGAGGTTTCACTCACAAGGTCAGAGTTCGCGCGTCTGTACAACCGGTGGCCAGCAAACTGAGACGACTGCCACTTGTCATTCGCGAGCAAGTCTCGGCAGAAGTTCAGAAATTAGAAGCTCAGGGCATCATTGAGCGTGTCGACTCTTCTGAGTGGGTCTCCCCTATTGTCGTAGCCAGAAAAAAAGACGGCTCGATTCGCATGTGTGTTGACTTACGGGAGCCAAACAAAGCTGTGGTAGTAGACAGTTTTCCTTTGCCACAAACTGAGGAGCTCCTGAACAGCCTGGCTGGGGCACAGCGTTTCTCGAAGCTAGACTTAGCTTCTGCATATCACCAGTTACCGCTCAGTTTAGAGAGCCGTGACCTTACCACGTTCATCACTCACGATGGACTATTTCGCTTCAAGAGGGTTTGCTTCGGACTGGCGTCGGCGCCATCAGCGTTCCAGAAAATGATGCACATGATCTTGAAAGGGTGCAAATGTGTCCTATTTTACATTGATGACATCATCGTGTATGGGCGATCCCGAGAGGACCATTTGGGAAACTTGCGCGCTGTATTGCAACGTCTTTCTGATGCTGGC
Source organism: Rhipicephalus microplus (assembly GCF_043290135.1). Lineage (NCBI taxonomy): Eukaryota > Metazoa > Arthropoda > Arachnida > Ixodida > Ixodidae > Rhipicephalus > Rhipicephalus microplus. The sequence continues at coordinate 272,089,941 of NC_134701.1, read as the reverse complement.
CTCCGGCTCAACAACAAGTGTGTCTTTGACGTGGCAGAGTTGACTTTTCTAGGTCACGTTGTGAGCGCCAAAGGATTATTTCCGTTGATGTCATCCATTGAGGCGATAACAAAGGCACCATCACCTACAAATATTAACGAACTCCGCTCGCTACTGGGGCTTGCAGGCTTCTATTCCAAGTTCATTCCTCATTTTTCGGATGTTGTCGAGCCAATGCGCGCCTTGCTACGAGGACAAGCCTCTTTCGTTTGGAGTGCGGCAGCACAGAGCAGTTTGGAGCGCCTGAAATCTCTGCTCACATCTTGCGAAGTGCTTCATCTTTTCGATCCTCACTTGCCTGTGTTCGTTACAACTGATGCTTCAGGATATGGATTAGGTGCAGTACTTCAGCAAGACAACGGGACCTCACTGCAAACTGTCGCATTCGCCTCCCGCACACTTCAACCGCATGAGCGGAAATACTCAGTCGGCGAACGTGAGGCCCTTGCCTGTGTTTGGGCTTGCGAACACTGGCACGTTTATCTATGGGGACGACCTTTCATCTTACGAACGGATCACGCAGCGCTGGTTACGCTTCTTTCGACGAAAGGCACCGGTCACCGACCATTAAGGATTGCGCGCTGGTCCTCACGGTTGCTCTGCTACAACTATACCGTCGAATACAGGAAAGGTAGCGAAAACGTCGTGGCTGACGCTCTCTCCAGGCTACCCGTCCAGAGTTTAATCCGCGATGCACCAGAAGAGGAATTTATCTGTTTGTTGTCTCCCGTAGTTACCATGCCAGAACTTCAAGAAGCAAGTGCCAATGATCAGATTATCTGTGAAGTTAAGCACTTCACGACTACTTCTTGGCCTGACAAGAAATCACTGTCAAAAGAATTGCTACCTTACTTTTACGTGAAGGCTGAACTCTCTGTTGTAAGTGATATCCTATGCCGGGGTGACAGGATTGTCGTGCCTGCAACGTTGACACGCCGCCTTATGGATCTGGCCCACGAGTCACATCCAGGCATTAGTCGTACCAAAGCTCGCCTGAGAGAGTCCTATTGGTGGCCATGCATGGATAGTCACATTGAAGAACTGGTGCGCACATGCGTGATTTGCCAGTCTTGTGACAAGTCCGCACGTACCTTTCCAGCGCCACTGCAACCTGTTCCTCTTCCTGACGCGGCGTGGGAAAAAATTGCCATCGACATTGTGGGACCTTTCACGCAAGCTTCGGCCGACTGCCGTTTTGCGATTACTGTTATTGACTATTATAGCAAGTGGCCTGAAGTGGCGTTCGTGCGAGATGCGACCACGTCTACAGTGAAGAAGTTTTTACTTGAACTTTTTGCGCGAGAAGGCTACCCACGTAGTATTGTATCCGATCATGGACCACAGTTCTCTTCAGCAAGCTTTGACGAGTTTCTCACGGAGCGTGGAATAACGCACTACAACTCTTCCGTGTATTACCCACAAGCTAACGGCTTGGTGGAGAGATTCAATAGGGTGCTGAAGTCGTACATTCAACTAGCCCTGCTTGAACGTCGTGACGTACGAACAGCCATGCTTGATTACCTGCAAGTATATCGCTGTACGCCTCACGCGACTACTGGTGCGACACCCGCTGTTCTTCTTCATCGACGCCAACCTCGCACCAGACTTGACATATTGGGATTGCCCGACAGATGCTTCAGCACGGACCCGTCAAGGGCGATTGAACAGCTACGAGAGCATGTCAAAAAGAAGCAAATGATCTCGAAGAGCTACACCGATGAAAAACGTGGAGCCAAGGAACCCAGTTTCGTCGTTGGTGATTACGTGCGCGTTAAGACAACTGCAGCTCACGGTAAGCTGTCTTCACAATTTTCCGCGCCCAAGAAGATCATTGGAAAACGGGGACCGGCCTCGTACCTTTTGGACGATGGGCGTGTGTGGAACGCATCTAAGTTAATCGCAGTTCACTCCGGAGCGGTCAACAAAATGAAATCGGGCACCCCTGCTGTTATGAACTGGACACCTGCATTTAATCGGTCTTCTCATGCATTACAGCCTGAAACCGCTGCCCTTATGAACTGGTCCCCTGCATCTGATCGGTCATCTAGTGCGCCCCAATGGGACACATCAAGAGCGGATGGTCATGAAAGGGCAGACCCCGTATCATCTCCACCAGACGGCACGCAAGCTTTGACCAGTCCAGGATTTAATGCGCCTGCAAGGAAAAGCAAGCGTAAAAAGAAGACCCCAAAGAAATTGAAGGACTTCGTTAGGAAGTAGACAAAAACAGTTTTGTGTGTTTCTACCATTTATTTTTATTTTATTTTATTTTTTTTTTTGCAAGAGGGGATATGTGGTATAAGGCGTCGCTACCGACTACAGCGCTGTGCGGTGGCACGCGCTCGGTGGCCGCCACGGGGGAGAAGGAAGAAGATGAAATAAACAAGATGTCTCCGTTTATGCTGTGCTATTCATTATGCACGATGTAACAATCAGCTTAAGGCCACCGGTGCTCCAGTCTAGCAAGTTTCTGTCTGCGTTGCCTCAGCACCAGGCTCTTGTTTGACGTCCTCTTCCACGGCGCAAGTCACGAACTGTTTTTCTTGCTCCGAGCAGGTTCCAGTTGCTAACGATGATGTTTCCTGTCTGCGGCCTTCATGGATACCGTGCGGTGGCCATCATGCGCCTGCACAATGCCAGCCTCACACCTGAATTTCGTCCTGTAGTTACTGTATCAAAGTATCCGAACTTTTCAGTATCTGCGTTAGAAAATGGTCGGCGTGAAACAACGGCATCTATTGCAACAAGGCTCAAAACCAAGCATCGTGAAGGCTGGTGTTTTCCCACTTGGCAGTGGTGGGTAGTTATACTGCTGCAGAATTCGGTCTAATCGACCTTTCATTGCGTGTACCACTAGCGTTCTTGTGCAGTCCCAGTTTAGTCGTTCAGTTCCCTTTCTGATCAATCGTAGAAATGCGGATGATAAGGCGTAATGCGAAGGTGGCGTATTCCGTTTTCGTTTATGAATGACTGATTGTGCGCACTTAGTGAACTAAGTTTCATTATTGAATGCCACGGTTCGGGGAGGCCATATCTACTAAATATTGATGTAAGGTTTCAATGGTGCGCCCTGCATTGGCTATTTTTACTGGTCTCACCTCTATCCACTTCATGTGCGAGCAACATACGTCCGCCAACCGGGTCGGCATACTCTGTACGTAAGTGCACTCTTGCCCACTTTTATTTTATTTCCAGCTATGGCACAGGTGCCCTAGCAAGTGGCATGTTTGCACACTGAACAAATAGAACGCAAGTATTTATCGTGCGTTCAAAACACTACAAGGGGTAGAGAAGGAGATGTGACACTTCCTGACTTACTTTATTCGTTTTTATCGCGAAATACTGCACACCAATAACTTGCCGAAAATATCAATCAGGGCATACAGAATAAATATAACATTGACATTTTTTATGAACGCTGAAAAGGAAAGAAAAGTGTTTTTGTACCTTAGAGAATTCCTGGAGACGTTGAAGTCTCCCGCGTCTACAAAGGTCTGACCACATGTACACGTTTGTAGCGCGTCAGCGCGAGCTTTCTTGACGCGTCTACCCGCCCTCTCCCTATAGATAGAAAGAGCGCGCAACGTCGCGTAGCCACGCACCGCAACTCTCCTTAGGGAGAAGGCTTGGCGTCATGTCAAAAAAGCCACCCGCTGTAACGGGTTCGTGGGGTCAGGCCTTAAAGGGGTACTGACACAAAAACTATGACCTCGTGTTTTCTGCTGCAACGTGTTGCTCGGGGCCTGTTATTCATAACACGACACATTGTTTGCTGCAACACGAAACAGATAATTAATTACAAGCCCCTCTTTATAGAGCAGTTCTGGTTTGAGAGAGCTCCAAAAACGAAAAGCCAGCGGGTGCAAGTACCGCCACCTATTGTGCGCAACTCTCGATTGCATCAGCACACGAAACTCTGACACACTTCCGCATGGCCCGCATCAAGAATTGCTTTCGAATAAAAAACGGAACTGCAGTGTCCATGCGCCTAACACAAAACTCCACAGCGTGCGCCAAGGCCATGCATTCGCGACCAGCAATTTCAGTAACATACGCAGCTAAAGAATAATGGCGGATAGGACGTCGTCTTAACCCTTTTTATTGACTGCAGCGTGGTGATGGGAGGGAAATAGAGGGTTCTCAAAAGATCACCTGTGAGGGTGTCACTAGCGCGATGAATTCGATCGCTGAAGTAAGCCTCATAAATTATTCAAGATACCTTCCAAATTAAAGTTGCTGTTGATATTTTGCAGATGATATACGCTTCCTTACGGGAATTGCATTCTCAGGCTATTTCGGCCGTGCAATTTTGTGTCAGTACGCCATTAAGAGACACTCTTCGACACGGTTTCGCCTCAATCAGTCAGCGTCTCTTTCATACAGCCCTTAACATATTTCTATGGGAGGTTGGGAACGAGGTACAGCGCCACGAAGTCGTGGTCGCGCCAGGCAACACACTCGGTACAAGAGCATCTTCGAGAGGTTCCGGATCATCTTCCAGTACCAACGACTCGGTGGTGTAGCGACAGACGTTCCTGGTAGCGCAGCGAGCAGTGGTAGCGGCAAGCGTTGCGGAAGAACGGACAAGGCTGCCGCCTCAGGCGCGCGCACAGGGAGGAAGAGCGTGACGTCAGAGCGCACTGCGAGGGGAGTGTGACGTTAACGCGCAGTTGCGGCGTGACCTACTTGGCACTGCTCGAACACCTGTGGCGAGGAGCGTGTTGCGGCGCGTTCAGACGGATTCACGTATGTACGGATTCAGTACGTACGGTGTAAGAGCTGCTTCGTATCTAATATGCAACCATTTGCGTCGGCTTCTGCGTGGTCGAGCGTCGGTGCCTCCACATGCTGCGTACTACAGGTGCATCATGCATAAGCAAGGCGCCGAAACGCCCAAATCGGCAACCGCTCTCCGTGCCTGTGGTACTGCGTCACCGCAGTTGGCTTGAGTCGTCCATGTCGCAGCGCTCCTTAGAAAGCGTCGGATAGCGGATTCCAGGCCACTTCGTTCGACTGTGGCCGAACTCTCGCCGTGCTCCTCATATAGATAGGCCGGTATCTTGCGTCGGCGACCAAATCTAAGGCTGCAACCAGCCCGCAAATAGAACTTGACTTTGCTGTGCGAAACGTGTATAATGGGATACTAGAATTCATCTTGCGAAATATGCATACGACATCGTCTTGCTTTCCAAACTGGGTGCTTCGAAGAAGCAAAACTCTCCGTCACGGTGGTCTAATGCCTAAGGCACTCGGCTGCTGACCCGCAGGTCGCGGGATTGAACCCGGCTGCAGCAGCTGCATTTTCGATGGAGGCGAAAATGTTCTAGGACCAAGTGCTTATATTTGGTTGCATGTTAAAGAACTTAAGCTGGTCGGAATTTACGGAGCCCTACACTACGGCGTGTCTCATAATTGTACGGTGGATATCCAACATTAAACCCCACAAATCATTCATTGAACAAGCAAAGCAATAAGCTTAGTGGGTGTTATGAACTAAGCGCATGATACGAGGCAGCCCATGATCAGGTGGTAGCAAACTACCCATGTAAATGCTTTTGCCGTGAAGAGGAATCAATATCACGCCCTCGTGTTGCGCAAGCCACATTAGAAGCCCAATTACACGTATAAAGAAGATGCGCACTTTGTGTGCCTATAAAAACCACAATAAATTTATAATAGCAATCACGTAAACTCATCAAATTGTCTTGGAAGCGATTTGGCTGTCCTCAGTATAAAGCGCAAATGTAAGCTGAAATCAACATGTAGGGGCAAGATTGTCAAAAACAACGAGCAAGTCGCCTCGTAAATGCTGCTATTGCGTAATAAAAAAATTGGCAGATCGCACGTACAGTGGGAATCGACGATATGCGAATCATACATGAGAAATGCTGATATGTAACTTTGAAATCATCACAACGTTACGAGGTGGAAGTGAATCAAGCCGTACATGACTTCCGTGTTATGATTATCATGTTTGGATGTGTCATTTACGTTCGTAATCTATTCACGTCACGTGATACCAAATTTAGTGTATGTGTAGCTATAGCGAAACGGCCGCGAGCGCATCATGAAGGGACCAATATGCTCCAACGTAGCGTTGACGCGTGCGCACGCTGGGCACCGCGACGCTATACGTTAGCGAAACGCGAGCAATCTATGGTCTGACGCTAGGCGCGACCAGCCCCGCCGTGGTGGTCTAGTGGCTAAGGTACTCGGCGGCTGACCCGCACGTCGCGGGTTCATATCCCGGCTGCGGCGGCTGCATTTCCGATGAAGGCGGAAATGTCGTAGGCCCGTGTGCTCAGATTTGGGTGCACGTTAAAGAACCCCAGGTGGTCAAAATTTCCGGAGCCCTCCACTACGGCGTCTCTCAAAATCATATGATGGTTTTGGGACGTTAAACCCCACAAATCAATCAATCAATCATCAGGCGCGACCAGCGTCCTTCGGCGTGGCCCGACGGCAACTGGCGCGAAATGCGACATCCTGCATTTCCCACCAATGCGTTACCTAGACGACCCTGCGTCTACCTCTTTTTGTAACGGAGGGACGCCGGACACGCTAAAATGCGCATGCGTCAAAGAAACACAGCACTGTCCGCACCTGCGAGTATTTTGCAGGAACGGCGCCTGGCATGGCAACGCAGGCGTGACGCAACGAAATGAACGCTGGCGAGCATGCGCACCGCGTCACGTTGAAATATCTTGGTGCCTTGACTGTGGCGTGTAGTCATATTCTCACATGACACGCATTTCATGATTATCATGCTTGCACCAGTCACATACTTTCGGCATCCATTGGCGTCACGTAATACCAAATTTGGCATATGGAAGCTATCGAAACGGCCCTAAGACCATCATCTCTGTAACGTGTAGTCAAGTTGTTACATGATAAGCATGTCGTGAATATCATGTTTCGGTGTCTCATTTAGCTATGTCATCTGTTCGCGTCGCGTAATACCGAGTTTGGTACATGAGAATCTAGCGAAAGGGCCGCGAGCATATCATGAGCGTAGCGTGTAGTCATGTTGTTACGTGACACGCATCTCATGTTTATCATGTTTGCACCAGTATCATTTTTTCGTCATCCATTCACGTCCCAGAATACGAAATTTGGTATAAGTGAAGCTAGCGAAACGGCCACCATCGCATCATGAGGATTGCATGTAGTCATGGTATTACATGACACGCATCTTATGATTATCATGTTTGCGCCAGTCGCATACCTTCGCCATTCATTTACGTATTGTAATACCATATTTGGTAAATGTGACGCTAGCGATACGGCCGTGAGCACAATATGAGTGTGGCATGTAGTCATGTTGGTACACGACACGCATGTCATGATTTTCATGTTAGGGTTGTCGCTTGTGCTCGCCATGCAATCATGCCATACCATACCAGTTTTCCAACATGCCATGTGAAAGAAACCACCGCGAGAGCTGCAGAACCAGGAAGTGTAAATCATGACATTCATGATATACATGCGATGATTTTCACGTTATGACTATTCAAATATGTTCTTCATACAGTGGTATTATGCCATACCAAGGCCAGGAGAACTAAACGTCGTAGGCGGATTGATAGATAGATAGATAGATAGATAGATAGATAGATAGATAGATAGATAGATAGATAGATAGATAGATAGATAGATAGATAGATAGATAGATAGATAGATAGATAGATAGATAGATAGATAGATAGATAGATAGATAGATAGATAGATAGATAGATAGATAGATAGATAGCCTGCCAAACCATAGAATCTCACTAGGCGTCACGCTATGTGAATACGATACATCAGCGTGATTGAAAACTACGAGCCTATACTGCGGAGGGCTTAGCTATGATTCAGTAAAATCGTCTGATTACCCACAGCGTCAAAAAAGCTCTTACGCTGCGTTGTCAACAGCGACTACAATGACAAATACCCACACTGAAATTCTTTCCCCTTCGAGTTGCTTTTGGCGAATATTGCGTATGCAACGGCGTGAATTTTTTATTATAGCTTTTCACGTGTAAAGTGCCCAATTCTGCGTCACTATAAACCGTTCATTTGTAACTTTTAGTTGTTAGACATTTTCGCTCGCTCGTGAAAAAATGATTTAAAATTGCCGTTGGCGAACTTGCGAAGCAAACACCTGTGGTTGTTAGACGATTCTGCACATGTCGAAATTGGCGCTTTTGCTCTTCGACGGTAATAATCAGATGATGACATTTTTGTTATTGCATGCTCTGCCGCTTTCTAACGACAATTTTCTCGAGCGCTCTACTGCACTATTTTTATTGAGCGATCATGAAAACTCCGCCCTCAAAGCTGAATTCTGAACAGCCCATTATCAAATTTTTGTTTTCTCTGCGCATCACATCCACAATTAGCTATTGATGGGTCATTCTGCCCATGTTTAAAAATCGCCCACGATACAGCCAGCTCAACAAAAACACCGAGACACAGATTGCACACAAATTTTTTATTTAGGTCACAGAAAAAAATTTTTTCTATTAAATTCTTGAGAACAAAAATGATCAAACATTGTCGTACAATCAATACGAAAACCTTCACACGTCGGCCAAGGCGCCCGCCCGTGGCTAACCTCGGTGGATTGTCGCGACGCCTCCAGCGTCACCGTCATCGCCGTCGTCGTCGCGGTTCGTCACGCCTCTGACGTCATCTCACACAATTGCCTCTTTACGTGTCTCCAACAGGTCACGTGTTACGGTGACAGGCGCAGCCGCCACGTGCAGGGCTTGAAGCGACGGCCATGCGCAAAGCAGAGCGTGGCCCTGCGCGAAACGCCGCCATAATGAGAGCTAAACTCGTGAGTAGAATTGCTCGGACTCACGTGAGAACGTGTTTCCTAACTCGAGGGAGTCTCTTGAGGAATATTCAGGCTAGCTGTAAAAGCGACCAAGTCCGGACTTTAAAAATGTTCGCGAGGGAGTGCAATTGAGAGAAAAAGTATGAATCGGAATCCGATGAGCCCTGTTGAAAAAAAAAATGTGCGATTCTGAGGGCGAGTGAGCTCTAAAAAGAAAATATATTTGTTTATTCATTATAGCTGATAACCGCGTCTTCTGCCGACCTATGGCCGTATCTACTCATATTCAGTCTTACCATTCGGCTCATGAAAATTTATATTAATAATCACGTGTACTCACACATGTTTTAACGCACATACGCCACTGGGATATTTGGTAACGCGAGGCGTGAGCAATGGAGTAAGAGGAATGGCAAGCGCCTCTACTTCTCGCCGCGATCTGCTTAACGGCAAGGTATTGGCGTTAAAGCGCACGGGCATTATGATCAGCAACCTAATTACACATTACCGGACTCCTGAGTCGCTTGACTATATTTAGCCGTGAGACCGACCAAGTCCAGATTAAGAAAGTGTCGATGAATAAGGTCAAGTGAGCTCCAACGTTTTCTGCCTACCCATAGCGAAATCAAGGTTAAAATAACTGGTAATGCGAACAAAAAGAAAAAAAGATTAAGAACACCCCAAACCTTCGCCTTTTGCAGTTTAGTGCGATAATTCCTGTAGTGCCTACTTGAAATACTTAGCGCAAGTAACGTTTTTGAAATTGTTATGCACCCACTACGTAACCTTAAGGGAATAGACGCCGTTGCGTGTGTGCCTCTCGTAGAGTGGAACCGGCTTTAAACCATGAAGCCGATATAATAATTGCTTGTTCTGACGCCCGCTGCATTTAGGCGCTTATACCACGCGTCATTACCGCAAAATTTCATGTTGTACTTGAAGCATGTATAAAAGACGCGTGGGTTTGTAAAGCATGAAATTTACTTTCAATGCATTTCCAAACAGAGGAAGTTCTTTTCACTGTTTTCACAACCAGACGCATGGCCGTGTGGTAGAACATCCACACGCCACGCAGACGACCAGGATTCAATCTTTACTCTGACACAGTGTTTTTATTATTTATTTGATTTGCATTGTTATCGACTTATCGGACACGCATAAAATATTATTTCAATCACAATCAACGACGACGATGTTGCAACCGGAAAATCTGCCAAAACGAGCTCTTTAAGGGCGAGTGCCTTGGCTTCTCGTCGCAATCTCTTTAACGGCAAGTTATTGGCGTTAAAGGGCACGTGCTTTGTGATCGAAAACCTATTTGCACAATAATGTAATTATGAGGCACTTGACTCACTTTAACCGTGAGACCGTACAAGTGTAGTTTAGGAAAATTTTGATGAATGAGCTTAGGTAAGCTCCAATGTTTTCTGCCGACCCATAGTGAGCACGATCATCAAAGTGAAAATAGCCAGCACAGTGAACAAAAAAAGGCAAAAAACAAGAATACCCCAAACCTTCGCCTTTTTAGTGGAGTTTTATTTCCTAGTGCATACTTTAAATACTCAGCGCACGAAACCTTTTCGAACTTGCTGTGCACCCACTGCGTTGACTTGAGAGAATAGGCGTAATTGCGTGTGTGGCTTTTGTAGTGGGTGACAAGCTTGAAACCACGAGGTCATAATGATAATCGCATGTTTTGACACCCACTGCAAATAGGCACTTGTACCACGCGTCACTATACGCCAACATTTCAAGTTGCACTGTGAAGCAAGTCTACAGAACGGTTGTGTTTGTAAACCATGGAAGTTACATTACCTGCATTGACAAGCAGAGGAATTTAACTTCGCTATATTTACAAGTAGACGCATGGCCGTGTGGTAAAAGATCCGAACGCCATGCAAACGACCTTCATTCGATCCCCACTCTAACCCAGTATTTTTGTTATTTATTTGATTTGCATCGTTTTCGATTTTTCGGTCACGTATAAGGTGGTCCTTCGATCACAACCAACGACGCTGACGCTGAAATATCTGCGAAGTTAGCTTTTTAACGCTATCACGTTAAAAACTCAGTAGAAGCTATGAAATTCCATGGAACGTTATCGACCTAAAACACTTGCACGAAAACTAATAAAGTAGTTACAGATTATGATAGTTTGAAAACAAGCGGTCACTGAGAAGCTGTAGCTGCTCATCTTTCGCTTTTCATCGTGTGTAATGCTCTCTAAGCAAACTCGCTCAAACATTTGGTCGCCTAAGGCACCCCCGACGTATGACTGATGCGGCACACCATACGTGCAATCGAAACAAGGAGTTACACAAAAAAAGAAAGAAAAAATAGGCGAATAATTTAAGGAAGTGCTGCGAGCTGCATATACGTCTGACCTTAGCTCCTAACAATTTGCATTTCTCAACGATCCTTTGCACAAAAAATAATCGGTATTTCGTGAAAGGCCTGTTTCGGTTTTTATATCAACTATTGCAGGCGTTAATAAAATCGTGAAATAAGTCGGCATAAGACTTCAAGTAACACACTTAGTACATTGACAAAAAGTCTTGTCTGGAAACTAAAAGGTTGCGCATAGAAAAAGAAAACATTCACAAGGAAAGGTACGGAAAGTGCTGACTTACTTTTATATTCCTGAGTACCGAGACAGTGAACACATTTTTTTTTCGCGCTATGTTAAATTTTTTAAGTTACGCATAGCACTATAAACTCTAGGAAGTGGTTGAGCAAAAAGGGCCTCTTCTATCCCACAACTTTCATCATATCGCTGCTGACCCGAAAGTCAAGAATTCAATCCCAGCCTTGGCATTCATATTAAGTGGAGCAGAAGCGCCGGAGGCCATTATGCCTTGTGATGTCAAGGTGAATAAAAAAAAAACACCAGATGACCGGAATTTCTTGAGCTCTCAACAGCCGTGTTTCTAAAAAACATATCATGATTTCAGAAAGTATCTATAGCCGCAGATGATATTACAACTACATTATTATTTGTCATCTGCTTGCTTCCGCTTTGAAAACTAGACGCCTCTTTGCTATCAAAGATACACATCGAGAATGCGCATGTCATTCATGACAAGAAAATTTGAGGCACACAGCGGTTGTGCAACGTTTGTTTCGAGTGTCTTTTTTGCTTGTTGAACAGCGTGCTTGAAGCGTCGAGCTGTGACAGTAGTTAGGGCGCGAATGTGTTGTGAATGCTCATTCTGTGCTTGATTTCTGCTTGAGGTGCTTGCTGAAAGTTTCGAAGTGATTGTCGTTCTTAGTTTGAATTTACAATTTGTAGCATTACCTTTCATTCCTTCTCGTTTGTGGCAAAGCAATGCACAAGAAGCGCTCAACTATCTTTGTGAAGACACGCTTCCCTTTATTGTTATAACAATTCCTGAAGAGAGAAATTAGCCACGATTTTTACTTTATAAGCTAACAGCCTATTCTAACACGTCTAGTAGTTCGTCCGGTGCGACGAAAAAGCATATATATGTGTGCGAATGTGCACCCACCAGTGCCGTCTTCCTAGTGTGGTTGAGCGTTGGCGCCTCCAGGCGCTGTACCACAGGTGCATCATGCATCTGGAAAGCGGTGCAAACGCCCGAGTCGCCATCTGCTGCCCGCACGTGTGGTTCGTCATCGTCGCTGTTGGGTCGAGTCGACCGTAGCACCAGGCTGCGTGGAACGCTCCGGAAAGAGGAGTCCAGACCACCTCTGTCGATCGGGGCTGAACTCCTGGTGTGCTGCTGATGTAGGGAAGCCAGAATATTGCGTCGGCGGCCGAGCGTTAGGCGGTAACCAGCACGACAGAAGAACTGGGCCTTGCTCTGCGAAACGTATTTAAATTGACGCTGGAATTCGTATATCAAAACATGCTTGTGAGATATTCGTGGCTTAAAAACGGGGTAATATGAAGGATCAAGCAAGCTATTCTAATAGTTGTTATGAACGACAGTCAAGGCACGCAGTGGTGGGGGGCTACAAAAAACCCATCTAAATGCATCTGTGGGGAAGAGGAATCCACACCTTGCCCTCGTGTTCTGCGATGCCACATTATATAAGCCCAACCATCAAGATAAAGAAGATATACACAATGTGCGCCTACTGAAGGCAAGAAAAGATAAAAAGCTTCTCGACCACTAGGAAAGGTGAACTCATTAACCCATTGAGTCGTTTTGAAAGCTACCTGCCGTCGGCAGTATACTGCACATTGGTAAGCATAAATCTAGAGTTAGCAGCAAAAAAAAAAAACCGTCAAGCATTTTATGTCTGAGTGGTCATACAAATATGCGAGTCACCACGTAAATGGTGCTACTGCATGTGAACTAATTGCGCGAATTTGGGAGCTAATTGGCCATCCACAATAGAAGGCGCCAATGTAAGCTAACAAGAACAGCTAGCGTCCAAAAAAAAAGTGGCACAGAGTTGATGTTCAAAGTGACCGAAACGACATTAGTGTCACACGGTAATGCTGCCACTGCATAATAAAACGTTATTTAATTTATCACTGTGATTTCTCAAGGCGTTATGCTCGATCTAAAGGAGCGAAAAAAGCATTTGGTTCACACAGGCTACGAATCCACATACTGTGACTTGCAGTGGTAGATTCCACACAATTAACCACCTGTTTGAAAAAGCGCATAACCAGCTGGCATTTTTTCTTTAATGCACTCCCTCGCTACTCATAAACACTGGAACTCCTTTGGATTCTGATGAGCAGGTAGAAACGCGACAACCGTTGTGAAGACATCAAGTCCGATGACATATTTTATGTTTAAACTGGATTGTTTTGGCCTGGATGTGTTTCAAGGTGAGTGTGACTACTCAGGGCATGTTTGAGAGACAATGAACGCTTCATGAATGATCCGTAAATTAGAAACCAACAGCGTCGACTAGCTCAAACAGGACATTAGAAAATGGCGTCTTACCATGGCGGTGTCCAGCGTTGTTGTTGTTGTTGTTGTTGCCCCTTCGCACTGGCACATACCCACTATGGGGGATTGGCCATGAAATCTAGAAGTATCCTAAATGATATATATTAAAAGGTTTATCCTTAATGAAAAAACTAATGATGTAATAGAAAAAAAAATTAACTAAAAAGGAATATTAAACTAAACAAATAATTAAAGATTGAATCAAGAAGAGAAAAGGTGAGGTAATACTACAGTGGAAGACAGAAATTTTGAGTAGACCAGACAATCGAGCTTATCTCACCCGGTCACAATCAAATGAATATGCAAATTTCATTCAAAATTAGACAAGTGTCGTCAGAAATATATTTAAGCAGGCATTATTATGACATGCGCTTTGATTCTCGAATGAAATTGCATACAGCATCGAATACGCTCCTGTGGCAATGTCCCAAGCTAAAGGCACCGAAACTTAGAACATTATCTGCAGTTAAATTTAAACCTACTGCTTGAAAAGGAACAATTAAAAGTCTTTTCCTAATTAATGAATAGTTTTTACATGTTATAAAGTAATGCTCTATTGTTTCCGTTTCTTCACAGAATGGACACAGGGGGGATATCGCCAGACCAGCTCTGTGCAAGTAAAAGTTTCTAGAACGAGCAGATCACGAGGAGTGTGACGCACGTGCAACTTCTTCTTCTGTGGATAGCGATTCTCGCAGGTTAAACGCACGTTTTGACAACCTTTTCTGAAAATCTCGAGTTTCGTGAAAAGTGGTATATTCGGGAATTTGCACGCTTGATTTTAAACAAAGATGCTTACCATATAAAAAAACTACGAAATAGCGAAGATTTCGACTGTCCTATGACGGCCATCTTCACATAGAAACAATGGCAGTAGAAGTGGGGTATAGAAGTTAAAATTTATGGCACCGATAAGGCAACCTAATATGCTCCGAAGGCTACCGTCATGGCTGTAGAGCGTGGTATAAATAGTATGGATTCTCAAGAACTTGCTACCTGCTATGGATGTTTTATGCGTATGCTATTGGGCTGCTAACGCTCTGGTCGTCATAGAAAGTCTCGGTGGCGGCCGCGGCACTTTCGATAAGTAAAAAAAAATGCCCTAGGCCCCTGTAGTCATCTTTGAATAGTCCTGTTATTGAGGTATAACCGGCATCGCAATTATTAATAGGCGCTGGATTAAGAAGACTACTGTTGTTAGAGAAGTTTTCTGCATCTTTAATAACGGCCACATCTTGATTCAAGCACTTAATGTATCACTGAAATAGTAAAATATGTCAAAGGCGGGAAGTCGCAATTGCCAGACTGCGCGGTCCGATTCCGCAATAATTACACAGAGCTGGTCTGGCAGCCACACCTCATTGTCCAGTTTGTGGAGTAAATGAGCCAACTGAACATTACCTCATTTACTGTAATAGATTCTCTGCCTTATGCAAAAAAACTTGAGGTGCCGTTTGCCACCTCTCGGAATAATCATAAATGCGCAAAATGTGCTTGCTTTCGTTGCTTTGTTTTTTGGTCACAGCGACGGGAAGATTGTTCACGCATTGCAGGAGTTCGTCAAAGGTTTAAATAGGTTTAAGTAGGTACATTCCTATGTAGATTTCATTACTTTTCCAAATTCACTTTAAATCAAATGCGCAGCTTCATTGTATTACACTACAGATTATTTACTATTCCACTGTCAATTTCGTCCTGTTACGTCTTTATTTCTGTTTCTCCTAAATAAATTATTCTTAACCAGTTAATAAGGAAGTCATTCATGAAAACTATCAGGTTCTTGACCAATCCCCATCTAGGGTGGGCGCACAAATGTTCAAAGATCTTGACTTGACTTAGATTTAGGGGCAAATTGAAAAGGCCGACGTGGTCTAAATTATTGACGGTCTCCATAATGGCATCTTTCATTATCATGTGGGTTTGGGACGTTAAACCTCAACAATTATCTGGTCGGCTCTGGGGTTATTCTCTTAAGGCCACTGGTGCCTCGGTCTCGCTAGCTTCCGTCTGCGGTGTCAGAACACCAAGTTGGCTTCTTATTGAAGGAGCACTCACATGAACTCTGAAAATTTTCGGTTTTCTGCTGTAAATAAAAACACTGGTATCCAGGACACAGGAAAGAGTATTCTG
The DNA here is from genome assembly GCF_043290135.1 of Rhipicephalus microplus. Classification (NCBI taxonomy): domain Eukaryota; kingdom Metazoa; phylum Arthropoda; class Arachnida; order Ixodida; family Ixodidae; genus Rhipicephalus; species Rhipicephalus microplus. Next base: position 272,074,023 of record NC_134701.1, on the reverse strand, counting down.
GTGCCTCGAAACACATTAAATATATTTTATTATCACTTTTTCTTAACCCACTTTCGGTTTGGATTTCGATGGAAGGAGTACTCACATGAACACTGAAAATTTTCGGTTTTCTGCTGTAAATAAAAGCACTGGTATCGAGGACACAGGAAAGAGTATTATGGTGCCTCGAAACACATTAAATATATTTTATTATCACTTTTTCTTAACCCACTTTCGGTTTGGATTTCGAAGGAGCGGCTTCACAGCGACGTATCAGCTCAGGCTGACGTATGCCTCAGTGACATGGGGACAGACATTCGCAGAAAATCGTGGTGTGCCACTGCAGCTCTATCGTCTACTGGAAACAGACGTTTGCGTGTGGGCTCTGGTGCTTGGTTTGCATCGCGATGTTGTGCTGAAGCAGCGTAGAGCGTGGGCACAGCTTCTGGCTCCAGATATCACTTATTTGACAGCGCGATGCTGAACTAAAAAAGGTACAGATTATATTCGATCTGGTAGCAGTCGGGGCTGAAATGCAGCGAGCCAATCCGGCTTCGCTTGGCTGGCGTCCAGTCGCAGCTGCGATCGCGACGCAAAAGATCTACCCACATTGTCTCACCGCTGGGTCGTTCGGGAAACTGCATACTAACGTCGCCCCCGGTCTTGGTATCACAGCCTTTGGGTGGCATCGTGATACAGGGATGCGGTGATCGTAAAATTAATGAAATCACACTCGCATCCATTTGCATACAACAGAGGTGTCTCAGCACTCGATCACTGTCGATGTGACCACGAGGTTTGGCAGGAAAATGGACATCGCACAGCCCAACCATGAACGACGCTGGTCGGCGGCGCACAGCTAGACAGGCAGTCGAGAAGGTGTGCCGGTCGCGCTTTCTGCCATTTTATTTTTGTCGTTACCCCATCGCGCGAGCATTCATATGACGTCACAATTTTTGTGCACCTGATTTGAAACGCCAAGCGCTGTGCCTGAAGGTGGAGCTGCATTGCAGAAATCGGGAGATGAAAACTTCAAAATTAGATTCAAATGTTTTTGTGTGTTTCCCGGTTCCGGTGTGAGGAGAACGTTCAAACTATATTCCAAGGAAGCGAAAAACGTCCGTTTTGCTGCACCTCAAAATTGCGTCAGTACTCCTTTAACGTCTGCTTTAACAGCGGCAAGTCCCACACTGTCTGTTTTCGTTGTCCCCAGCTGGCTCCCAGCTGCCAACGATGATGTCAACGATGTCTACGGCCTTGATGGTTACCATGCGGTGGCCGTCAGGGGCATAAGCAATGACAGCCTCACGAATTATTTTGCCCAATAATTACTATATCAAAGCATCACAGTTTTTCACTATCTGCGTGAAAAATGGGCGATATGAAACGATGGCATCTATTGCAACGAGGCTGCAAATCAAGCAGCCTGAAGGGTGTTTTGCTGCTTGGCCGTTGTGAGTGCTACTACTGCAACAACATTCAGTCTTATCGGCCTTTCAGTGAGGCACTAGCGTTCTTGCACAGCCCCAGCTTAATCGTTCGCACTTGCCCTTTCTGCTCAACCGTTGAACTGCGAATCATAGGCGTAGTGCGAAAGAGGCGAATTCCAGTTTCATTCATAAACGAGTGCAACTGCACCCCAGTGAAATATGTTTCATAATCAAAAGCTACGGATCCAGGCACGCCTTATCGACTAAACACTCATTGTGTAAAGAGGTTTATTGGGCGAACCAAACGGGCAGGTCGGAGATTGGAGATAGCGACAGGACGAGGAAGATGGAGGAGCTCGAGCGCCGATCTCGTGGTGCCTTATTCTGCGATGATGCTTGCTGTTTCCTTTTGTTATCATCATTCCTTCATTATAATTGCCCCCGTCGAGAAAGATCAAGCCATCCTGGCGATCTAACAAGTAGGAACGAGCGGGTCGAAGTACGGCTTCAAGCGGTCCACGTGAACAATATCGTGTCCACGCCGACGATGGTCACCGGGTGGCGTAAGCGGTTCGATGGCGTAATTGACGGGCGATGTGCGCTCTAGCACGCGGTATGGGCCATGGTAATTTGAAAGTTGCTTGGTAGACAAACCAGGTGCACAGGGTGGTACATACAGCCATACAAGGGTTCCAGGGGCGAACTTGGCGGCAGGAGGGTGGTCGTCATCGCGGGCCTTTTTCTGGCGTTGCTGGTCAGCCGTAGTAAACTGCTTCGCTAGTTGGCGGCATTCTTCGGCGTGACGGGCGGCTTCAGACACGGTCGTGCACTCAGATACATCTGGTGCGTATGGCAGCAAAGTGTCAATTGTGTGCGATGGTTGACGTCCGTATAGAAGGTAGAATGGAGAAAAGCCGGTGGTGACTTGGGTAGCGGTGTTGTACGCGTAGGTCGCAAACGGAAGAACCAGGTCCCAGTTCGTTTGGTCAGATGCCACATGCGTCGCGAGCATGTCACCCAGGGTCCGATTAAACCGCTCAGTCAGGCCATTCGTCTGAGGGTGGTAAGCAGTACTCATCCGGTGTACAATATGGCACTGATGGAGAAGTGCTTGGATTACGTCGGATAGAAATACACGGCCCCGGTCACTGAGGAGCTCGCGAGGAGGGCCGTGACGCAACACAAACCGATGGAGGATGAAAGATGCGACGTCCTGAGCGGTCGCCGTAGGAAGAGCAGCGGTTTCGGCGTACCGTGTCAGGTGATCTACAGCAACGATAGCCCACCGGTTACCTGCTGTGGTCAATGGCAGTGGTCCATAAAGGTCGATTCCGACGCGATCGAATGGGCGGTCAGGGCACGCAAGCGGCTGTAGTGGAGCTGCTCCTGCATTCGGTGGCTGTTTTCGTCGCTGACACTCGTGGCAGCCGCGAATAAACTGTCGAACAAAAGTAAACATCCCACGCCAGTAGTACCGCTTCCTTAAACGCTCGTAGGTCTTGAAGAGACCGGCGTGAGCGCATTGCGGGTCGGAGTGAAATGATGCACAGATTGTAGAGCGCAGCTTTCGGGGAATAACGAGCAGCCACTTCCTGCCGTCTGGTGAGTAATTGCGCCGGTACAAGAGGCCACCTCGAATGGTGAAGTGCGAAGCCTGGCGTCGCATTGCTCGAGTGATGGGAAGTGTCGGTACCCCAGATAAGACGTCCAGAAGCGAAGTTATCCATGGATCGTCGCGCTGTGCAGAGGTCATTGTGTCGATGTCAAGAGCGGACAGCGCGTGTTCCATAGAAGATATAGAGGCAGCCTCAGTCGACAGTGGTGATCGCGAGAGCGCATCAGCATCAGCATGTTGGCGGCCGGAACGGTACACGACGCGGATGTCATACTCTTGAAGTCGCAGAGCCCAACGAGCAAGGCGACCTGATGGATCCTTCAGCGACGACAACCAACATAAGGCATGATGGTCTGTAACTACAGCAAAGGTGCGGCCATATAAGTATGGGCGAAATTTCACAATTGCCCAAAGTATGGCTAAGCACTCTTTTTCGGTAACACTGTAGTTTACCTCAGCCTTGTTGAGCGTTCTGCTGGCGTAGGCGACGACATACTCAGGGGATCCAGGCTTTCGTTGAGCGAGAACTGCACCGAGACCGACACTGCTGGCGTCTGTATGGATTTCAGTTGCAGCCGTGGGATCATAGTGGCGCAATATAGGCGGTGATGTCAGGAGACGGCGAAGAGTGGTAAATGCGTGATCACATTCGGAAGACCATGATGAGATGTCGTTGGCACTGCTTAAAAGTTGGGTCAAAGGGGCAATTATGGAGGCAAAGTTGCGCACAAACCGACGAAAGTAGGAGCACAATCCTACGAAGCTGCGTAACTGTTTTACAGTCGTTGGTTTGGGGAATTCAGCAACAGCGCGTGGTTTAGCCGGGTCGGGAAGAACACCATCCTTTGATACGACGTGACCGAGAATGGTGAGCGTCCGTGCAGCGAAGTGGCATTTCTTTAGATTCAGTTGGAGCTGCGCATTCTTCAGACACGTGAGGACATGTTTCAGGCGTACAAGGTGTGTTGCGAAATCGGGTGCAAAGACGACGATATCGTCGAGGTAGCAGAGGCATATGTTCCATTTCAAACCCCGCAAAACCGAGTCCATCATGCGCTCGAATGTGGCCGGCGCATTGCAGAGGCCGAAGGGCATGACATTGAACTCATATAGCCCGTCCGGTGTCACGAATGCTGTTTTTGGACGATCACCATCTGCTAAGGGCACCTGCCAATACCCCGAACGCAAATCTAACGACGAAAAAAACTCGGCACCTTGTAAGCAATCAAGGGCGTCATCAATCCTGGGCAAAGGGTATACGTCTTTGCGAGTGATCTTATTTAAGCGCCTGTAATCAACGCAGAAGCGAATTGCACCATCCTTCTTCTTAACAAGAACGACAGGTGATGCCCATGGACTTTGGGAAGGTCGGATAACGTCGCGCTTGAGCATATCGTCAACGTGTTCAGTGATAACCTGGCGTTCTGTGGCGGAAACACGGTATGGTCGCTGTCGTACTGGCGCGTTGGAACCTGTGTCGATGCGGTGGAAAAAACTGGGAGTTCGGCCAAGGGTAGGTTGAGCAACGTCAAAGGATTCACGAAACTGGTAGAGCAGCTGAAGGAGCTCAGAGCGTTCAGATGGCGATAGTCCGTCGGCAATCGATGAATCGAAAAGCTCGCAAGGTGGTATATTGGAAGGGTTGAGGGCACTTATGGCGTCGTAGTCACCGGAACAATCTGGCGGCATGGTAAAAATTTGTTCTTTATCAATGGCATGCACGTGTCCAAGAGATTCACCTTGAAACAGTTCAACGGGATACGGAAGGGGATTGATGAGGCAAAGGGCACTGTTTCCTTCAGAAATAGAGAGGGTTGAATAAGGCAGAAGAAGTGATTTTCGACTAAGGAAGAGGCTTGATGGCTCAAAGAATGCAGCTTCGTTCCTAATGCCGTCACAGAACACGGGGAGCAACACAGCTGCTGTCGGGGGAATTTCAGTGCCTTCTTTGACGACGAGTTTGTGTACGGCGGGCTGAATGCGGCTGGTTGGTTGGTCGTAAAACGGGAAAAGTTCAAGCTCCGATCTTGCACAATCAATAACGGCATGGTTACGCGATAAAAAATCCCATCCAAGTATGATGTCGTGTGAGCATGACGACAGGACAATAAACTCAACAGTGTAGTGGTCATTCGCGATCATCAGTCGGACAGTACAGGCGGCTACAGGCTGAACCGGGTCTCCATTCGCTGTTTGCAAGGACATCATGTTAAGAGGCGTCGTCACTTTACGGAGCTTGCGGCAAAGTTTAGCGTCTATCACGGAAACGGCAGCACCAGTATCCACTAGAGCATATGCTCGAGTACCTTCCACAAAAACTTCGACAATATTCGACGGCAATGTCCGAGGACTTGAGCATTTCGACAGCGCAGTTCTTGCCTCCTGAACTGCGGCGGTTAGTTTCCCTCGTGTTCAGGAGCTGGCCGACGACGCATGGGTGACAGGGAGCGACGACGGGGTGAAGGTGAGCGACCAGACATAGTACGCGGACATTCCCGTGAAGACGAGCTTGACTGAGGGTCAGAATTTTCCAGACGGGATGGAGAAAGGTCCATGAAGCTGTTCTGTGTCCGGGCGTCTGTGTATCCCGGCACGCGACGACGGCAGTAACGGGCGATATGGCCAGGGCCGCCGCACGCAAAACAGATGGGCCGGTTATCGCGCGTTCTCCAAGTATTGGCGACGAGGGGACCAGTCCATGCGGCAGACGGGTGTGTCGAGGCTGTGGTGGCAATGGGAGGAACCCAGGCGGTGGACGGCTGAGTCGGGGCTGAGGTATACGGCAGTCCCTGGAACGACGGGGGGTGGTGTCGCTGCTGCCGCTTTAGTGCCTCAGCGTAAGTAAGAGGCGCGGTGACGGTGGGCTGCTGCAAGGGCACCGGCATAGCCTCGGAAATCTGCTCCTGGACCACATGTCGGAGCATGGGAGCCAATGGTGGTGGGTGTCGCAGTGGCTGTTGGTGCGAGAGCTCCTGGCGTTGAGCAAAAGGCAGCAGAGAAAGCTGCCGAGCCACTTCCTCTCGCACGAAGTCTTTCATTTGTGCGAGAAGGTTTGCCTGGTCAGCCATAGCGTCCAGTGCGGCCACTGGTTGGATTGTCTGGAATGAGCGTCGCGTCTGAGCTCGTTGCCTCCGCAATTCATCATAGCTTTGGCACAAAGTCACTACTTCTGCCACAGTGCTTGGAGACTTCGCGAGAAGCATCTGGAAAACGTCATCGTCGACGCCCTTCATAATGTGCTGTATCTTCGCACTCTCGCTCATGGAAGCATCGACGCGCCGGCAGAGATCAATCACATCTTCTATATATGATGTGAAAGTTTCACCTCGCTCCTGTGCCCGTGTGCGCAGACGTTGTTCGGCGCGTAGCTCCGTAAGGCAGGACGACCAAAAACGGCACGTATTGCCTCCTTGAAGGCGGACCAATTCGCGAACTCGGTTTCGTGGTTCGTATACCACAGCTTGGCCACGTCGGTGAGATAAAAATTGACAGTGCCTAGCTTAGCAGCGTCATCCCACCTGTTGGGTCCACTGACTTTCTCGTATGACGACAGCCAGTCCTCGACGTCCTGGTCTTCGGTGCCGGCAAAGATCGGGGGGTCTCGCTGATGAACCGGGCCGGGGCAAGTAGTGGCCGCGAGAGGTATTGTTTGTTGGGCAGCGTCAACTTGCATGGTCGACGGCAGGGTGCGAGATCGGAGTTCCAGGTTGTAGGCGATGTGGTTACCCAGCACGATCCACCAAATGTAAAGAGGTTTATTGGGCTAACCAAACGGGCAGGTCGGAGATTGGAGATAGCGACAGGACGAGGAAGATGGAGGAGCTCGAGCGCCGATCTCGTGGTGCCTTATTCTGCGATGATGCTTGCTGTTTCCTTTTGTTATCATCATTCCTTCATTATAATTGTAACGTTTCAATAGTCCATACCGCACTGGCTATCTTCCCTGGACTCCCCTCCATCCACTTTATGTGCGAGTCAAACTTGATCAACAACATATGTACGTCAAACGGACTGGCAAACTCTGTACGTACGTGTACTCTTGCCCACTTTATTTTAATTCCGGCTATGGCACAGTCATCTTAGAAGTGGCATGTTTGCTCACTGAACGAATAGAACGCAAATGTTTATAGAACGTTTCAAAGACCACAAATAGTAGAGAAGAAGATGTGACACTTCATGACTTGATATATTCATTTTTATAGAAAAGCAATGCACACCAATACTTTGCCAAAAACATCAATGACGACATACCGAATAATCAATTTTATTAAAACAGTTGGAATATCACCATTTTCCCAAGTACATCCCTGCGTGGATGTCGGAGTTTTTAAGAGGGAGAGAATATTAAAGATGGATCATATCCACAACTCATCACTGATTAAAGATGCATCATATCCACAACTCGATATTGAAGGGTCATTTTGCACATGTTTAACGAAACGCTAACGATGCAGCCAGCGAAACAAAAACAGCGAAACACAGTTCGCTAGAAAATTCTTTATTTTTGCCGAGCAAAACATTTTCTTCTCGGCAATTCGTAACAACGAAACCAGACAAAAATTATGGTATAACACTTAACAAAATATTAAGACGCCACTCAAGACGCCGGCCACCGGCTAGAATCGGTGCACTGTCGCACCGACTTCAGTGCCTTCGTAATCACCATCGTCGTCGTCGTCGTCTGAGACGCCGCCGACGCCGTCTCCCCCTGTGGCCGCTTTTCCCGTCCAAGACATGTCGGGTGTTACGGCGAGCAGCACCGCCACCAAGTGCAGGGCTTACAGTGTCAGCGATGTGCGAACCAGGACGTGGCCCTGTGCCAAAAGCCGCCATAGTGAGCACTATAGGTCGGCAGACTCGCGAGTCTACCCGCTCAGACTCACATCGCAACGTGATTCCTAATCTCAGAGAGGAGTCACTTGGGGAATATTTCGGCCAGTTGTAAAAGCGAGTGACTCTAGTTAGAAAAAAAAATGTTCGTGATAGATTGAGTCTAATTGAAGGGCGAGTGAGCCCAGTTGAGAAAAATTTGTGCGAATCTGCGTGCGAGTGAGCTCTACGCAGAAAATGTTTCTCTCTAGTTGGTATAAATGATCTCCACGTCTTCTGCCGACTTGTGGTTGTATTTACTCTTCCTCAGCATTACAATTTGCCTTAGGGCGATTCATGTTTAAAATCACGTCTACTAACCCAATTGTCAAAGCACATACGCCACCGGGATATTTATTGACGCGAGGCGTGAGCAATAGAGTAAGAGGAAGGGCGAGTGCCTCGACTTCTCAGCGCAATTTGTTTAACGGCAAGGTATTGGCGTTAAAGCGCACGGGCATTATGATCTAGAACCTAATTACACATTAACGGACTCATGAGTCGCTTGAATATATTGAGCCGTGAGACCGAACAAGTCCAGTTTAAGAAAATTTCGATAAATAGGGTTAAGTGAGCTCCATTTTAGGGGCGAAGCTCCTTATGGCGTGGCTTGTGCGTCCCTCGTAGGACGTAACCACCAATGACACATACCTGAAATAGGTATAACATTCGCCCTCCAAGGTGGTGCCGGTGAGAGATTTCTTCTGTGCGTTGTTTAACAATCAAAAATAGTGCTTAATGTACATGCCAATGGCTGCTAATGGGGAATGAGAGACAGGAACATTCGGCTTTTAGTCAACGCGCGCGCTGCGATCCCCATTAGCAGCCATTGGCATGTACATTGAGCACTATGGGACAAGAAAGGGTTGCTATATTATACTCGCTGGGTGTAACCTCCTTAGTTTTAGAAAGGTTTAGCGAGCGTTGAGCAGCAGGGCCATGAATACAATGAACTAGTATATACCATGAATGAATTCGAGGTGGTTAAAGGGGGGAACCAGATACGAAGCGCAAGCCGTAAGAAATTAAAAGCTGAATCCTCCTGTCTCTCATTTCACATTAGCAGCCACAGGCATGTACATTGAGCACTATCTGACAGGAAAAGGTTGCTACGTTATACTCGCTGGGCGTAACCTCCTTGGTTTTAGAAAGGTTTAGCGAGCATTGGGCCGCAGTGCCATGAATACAGTGAACTAGTATATGCCATGAACTCAAGGTGGTTGAAGGTGGGAAGAAGACCCGAAGCGCAAGCCGTAAGAAATTGTGCGTGTGCCACCTCTCGTTTAGTCTTTGGAATGTCTGCTGGATGGCGGTGCTTCTATATGCGGAATTTATAATGAAAAAATGCGAGATTGTTGTACTTGGAGTGTTGACTAGATGGACGAATGGACACACAGACAGATGCATGGACGGACGCACGAATGGCTGCACAAACGGATGGACGCATGGGCGGACGCAGGGTGGATGCACGGACGAGCGCATGGACGGACGCATGGATGGACGTGCGGACACACGTACAGACGCACGCGAGGACGGGCGGATGGACGCATGGGTGGACGCATGGATGGACGCATGGACGGACGGAAGCAAGAACGAATACACGGACGGAAGCTTCGCCCCACTCTCCATCATCCACCCCGTGGATATGCTGCCAGTTTTTTTTTCTGCCGAACCATAGTGAATTCAAGGTAAAAATAACCGGTAATGCGAATAAAAAGAAAGAATAAGAACACCCCAAGCGTGAGGGAGGCGCTGCGGTCACCGAGGTGAATGGACGCTCTTCACGTCGGCTCCGTTCTCATAGAATGATTTCGCAGCGAATACAGCCAGGCACCGCTCGGATTTATATACCATCTGATTCTTCTCGTCACCGAGAATCCGAAGAGACCATATTCTAAGGTGGGTGATCATTTTTTTGAGATTTTGCGACCGAAAACCAGCCTCCACCAAGTAGCGTCTACTACTCCTACGACCGGCGCTCCGCGTCGACTGGGGCGGCCTCACGATAGCCAGGCCTCGGCGTTCGCGCCATACAGGCCGTAATCATCAATAATGGAGGTATCGCAGCAGAATGAAGACGCCACCCGACGGGAAGACGAAGACGTCACCCAACAAGAAGATGACACAGGCAACGGGTGGACAGAAGTTCGATACAGAAAACGTGCGAAGAAAGGTAGCCAGGAACGCCGTGGTAGCCCTAGCCCTACCCGAACACCTAGAACGCGCGGTGCAAACCTGATATCCCGGATAACCAGAGCCAGCAAAATGCCAAGACTGCCGACAGGTGACTTCAAGATAGTTATAAGGCCAAGATGAGGACTGCAGCTATCCAAGCTCAGCTTAACGGAGCTAGACAAAGCTGTGTATGAAGCGGCCGAGATCCCTTATGAAGAAAGAGAGAAGGACACGATTTGTCCGAATAATTTTCAGAACATCTTGGTCGTTAGCACCCCAAACCAAGACCATGCAGATAAGTACCAAGGCATCAAGCACATCAAAGCCAACGACAAGTTGTATGAGGTGGGAGCATACGAGACGGCCCCGGAACTCACTGCCAAAAGTGTAATCAAAGGAGTTCCTTTGAATGAAACGCCATGGGACATCACCGCAGCTATTATTACAGCCCGAAATCCTACGGCCATCGCAGCCAAACGCCTTGGCAACACCACGACAGTGATAGTCCTTTTTGACGGCAGCAGAGTCCCGACGCACGTTATGTACAGAGGAGTGCTCACACGCTGTTCACTATACAGGAAACAAGTTGACTTTTGCAAACAATGCAACAGACTTTGGCACAGGAGTGACGTGTGCTGGAGGCCAAACTACAAGCTATGTGCGGGTTGTGGAACGCCTGATCCGAGCGAGGACCACCACTGTCAGCCACGATGTCAGCTGTGCGGCAAGGATCATCCCACGGCTGACAAACTCTGCAAGGCCAAGTTCAAGACACCCTACATCGTAAAACAACGCCAGTGGTTCCGACAACTTCAAGAGACGCTTGAGGAGAACTACCCCCCTACCACCAAGCCAACCGAACGCGGGAGGTCTAAATTCCGGACGAGGGCAACGCCTGAGTCCAGATCAAGGTCCTGGTCCTGCGCAACGCCCCGCGGCCACACCACCCAGTCTCCGGGACCGAGAAGGCGCACTACATCCCGTTCCAGATCCCGATCTAAGCCAAAGGGTGGCAATGGTCATCAAGGGAACCCGGCATTCACGGTGAGCTGGTCAGACGTGGCTAAAGGGACGCGCCCTGAGCCTTCGGGGGAGACTGCGCATAATGCCAGTGATATGGCAGAGCTGAAAAAAGAAAACGCTGAGCTTAGAGAATTGATATCACAACTTACTCGGGAAATTCAAAGTCTTAAAAACTGCACAAATAGAACTTCTAGTCAAATGCGTTCCGCGGCCCAAGAGCGCCTCGAAGAAATGCTAGATAACCGAATGGACGAGGACAGTACCCCGCCACCTCTTAAAAGGAAAGCTCAGGTGTCTAATGACAAAACTACGGCGCAAAGCTCGAACATTAATCAAACATTGTCCGAAATACAGAAAGCAGTTAAGGAACAGGCAGAGGCAACCAACAACCTCTCGCTTGCAATATCTATGATCATGAATAGACTAGATAAACTCGAAGCTAACGTAGCCAATCTCAACCTTAGGACACCTCCGGTACTTCCAGCTACCAACCTTCCGATAAGCATTGAAGGAAATTCACACTTATCTCAGGGCACCGCATCAGTCGCTATATCAACTAATTTCATGAGGCCTGCCTCCTTTCACCCTCCTCCCTCTTCGATAGCCAACTCAAAATAGGGAAGCCGAGAAAAAGAGACTTAATTATTTGGCAGTGGAATTGCAGGAGCTATGAGAGGAAGAGAGCAGTCTTGCAACAACACCTTAGAGACAAAACCAAACCGGATGTTCTAATTTTGCAGGAAACCCATGCTTTAGCTAAGCTACCGGGATATCAGGCGATCGGCCCCTCAACAGGGGATATTAGAACACTAACCACTCTAGTAAGGAAGGAACTCGTAGCAATCTGCCACGACACCCACATCACAGAAATTGAACATATACTCGTACAACTTGCCCCTAAAAGAAAAAAATCTCCGAGCATATTTATTCTGAATTTGTACAGCAATCCCACACGCATACGACAACGCTTCCTTCTTCTCTTTAAGAAGGCCGTAGATATAGCGGGACCCAATCCACTCGTCATAGGTGGAGACTTTAACGCTCCACACAGTGCTTGGGGATACGGATACACAAGAGCCAAAGGAAAAACGCTATGGCAGGATATTCAAGAAACAGTGTTAACTCTCATCACTGACCCCGACTCCCCTACGCGTAAGGGAACTGGGCTTGCAAGAGACACCACTCCAGACTTAACGTTAGTTCGTAACGCGGGGACCGCTAAATGGAAAAACACATTCGATGATCTGGGGAGTGATCATCGAATATTAGAAATCAGGATAGAAACCATGGCTGCCGCAAAAATTCAGACAGATTAGATGGACTGACTGGGATAAGTTTCGGAAAGTCAGAAACGCGAAAAAACAAGACCCTATCAGCAATATAGAAGATTGGATCAAAGATGTCAATAACGACGTCAGCGAGGCAACGCGGAGTATCACTTCAAGTCCACCCCTAGAGCAGATTGATAGCCGTCTCGCACACATGTGGGAGGCCAAACAATCACTGCAGAATAGATGGCGGGGACAGAGGCACAACAGGCCCTTGCGCAAGCGCATAGCCAAGCTAAACAAACAGATCGAAGAACATTGTAAGCAGCTAAGCAAACAGCAATGGGACCAAGTTTGTAATAGTCTTGATGGCCAAATGAATGCTGGTCAGACATGGCGCATGCTCAAACACCTGCTATACCCAGATAACACCAAATCAGCACACAAGCAAACCTTGCGTAAACTGGTGCACCAGTATAACGGCAGTGAGGAGGACTTTATCGCTGAGGCTAGCAACACGTACATTCCCGCCATGCCTGTCATAGAGCACGGACCATATTCCAGAGGCCCGAACGAGCTCTTAGATGAGGAGTTTACTGTGGCTGAAATCAGGGCCGCGCTACAGAAGCTAAACACCAAATCTGCACCGGGACCAGACGGGATCACTAACAGAACACTACGGAACCTTGACGACCAAGCCATAGAGAACATCACGCAATATATTAACGAGTGCTGGACCAAGGGCACTATACCAAAACAGTGGAAAAAAGCTAAAGTAATCCTCATCCCCAAGCCTGGGACACCCCCCGATCTATCGAATTTACGCCCCATATCACTAACGTCTTGTGCTGGGAAGCTGATGGAACACGCTTTTCTAGACAGAATCAACACTTATCTTGAGAAGAACGAAATCTACCCAGATTCCATGTTGGCGTTCCGCACACGGCTCTCCACGCAAGACGCCATGCTGCAAATTAAGCAGCAGATTCTAGACAACAAAACAAGAGCTACCCGGGCTATCTTAGGGTTAGACCTTAAAAAAGCCTTCGACAAAGCATCGCATACGGCTATCTTACATCAGATCTGCCAATTAAGCTTAGTATCAAGGGCGTATAACTATGTCAAGGGCTTCCTAACAGACAGAACGGCATCTATCGTAATGGGAGAACTGAGATCTGAGGAAAGGCCTATGGGCAGTGCTGGTACCCCGCAGGGTACGGTCATATCGCCAATGCTGATAGGACTCCCGGCGCGGCTGAACTCAATGTACGGAATACATCATTCTATATATGCAGATGATATCACCATCTGGGCGTGTGAAGGTAGTGACGGAGAGATAGAGCAGAGACTACAAGAGGCCGTCACCACTATTGAGGAGTATCTTGATGGTACTGGCCTCGAGTGCTCGCCAGATAAATTCGAACTCCTCCTCTATCGCCCCACACTTAAAGGCAGACCACCCAAGGGATACAACCGGGACCGTGCTTACGAAGAGATCCAAATTCACACCAAAAACGGCAGGACTATTCCTAAAGTGCAACAAATCAGAGTCCTTGGACTCATCATAGAGTCTAAGGGTACAAACGGTGAAACCGTCAAGAGGTTAGTAACCAAAGTCACCAACGCAATACGGCTAACCAAGAGAGTCACCAACAAACACCAAGGCATGAAAGAGGCTAACGTCATCAGGCTTATTTATTCATTCGCCATAAGTCACATTATATACGTAGCGCCATATCTAAACTGGTATACAGCCGAAAAACTCAAAATCAACGCACTCATACGAAAGGCGTACAAACAAGCTTTGGGCCTTCCAGATAGCACCAGCAACGAGAAACTGTTTCAACTGGGCTTACATAACACTTTAGAGGAGCTGATAGAAGCGCAACAGATTGCCCAGTTGGAGAGGCTAGCCAGCACGCGCACAGGAAGGAAGGAAGGAAGGAAGGAAAAACTTTATTTGCAAGGGTTTGGGACAGGGGTCATGAGCTTGATGGGTGGGGCCCCAAGTCCAGGGCTCCACTGGCTGCCGCCGTCTGTCTGACGTGCCGCAGAAGTGCAAGCTGCACCTCTGGGTCAGAGCTGGCGAGCTGTGCCTCCCATTGCTCGAAAGTATTACAAAGCTTGTACTGACCTAGAAAGGTATCTAAATTTGGTGGTCGTTTTAGGCATCCCCACGAAATGTGGTAGAGCGATGGCGAGCCGCCACACCACGGACAAGCACGCCCATACAGCGTTGGAAAAATTTTGTGTAACCTTTGAAGATTGGGAAAGACTCCCGTTTGAATTCGGCGGAGGTCAATTGCGTCCTCCCCTTCTAATGATTTGTGGGGGGCGCTGTATTTTTGTCGCATGCCTCGCTGGTTAGCAAGAATTTCGCGAGGGGCCATTCTGGATGGGTCATTATCCTCCTCGATAGCTTCCTCCTGGAGTGTTTCAAAGGATTGAATGTGCTGTCGAAGCTCTGCTCGGTTCGTGAGCCCTCGAGCACAAGCGTCAGCACTTTCGTTCCCCTCCAGGCCTGCGTGTCCTGGACACCAGATCAGTCTGTATTTGTTCTTCAAGCTCCCGCCTAAGAACTTGCTTATTTTTAACGGAAGGCGGCCTCTTAAAAAGAAACGGCACGCTTCCTGCGAGTCGGAAATGATAATTGTCTGCGGTTCATCTCTTTGTTCCTGCGCCCTGATTGCAAGGGCAATGGCAAAGCATTCCGCCTTGGCGATCGAGGACGTGTACAGTGATGCACATGTCACCATGCAGTTGTCGTTGCTAAGTACCGATGCAACTGACCGTTTAAAATTGTACCTTGAAGCGTCCACATACAAAACATTTGATTTGTTTTTGAATGTTTTTCGGAGCCATCGCACTCTCTCCTCTCTGCGCTTTCTGTTTGTTTTTACGTCCATGTTCTTGGGCAGCGGTGAGATCGAGATCTTGCTGCGGACGGGATCCGGGATTTCTACAAGAACCTCGTCCATGTTCTGGGGGTATGGCGGAAAGCCCACCCTAGAAAGTATCTCTCTCCCCGCTTTCGTTTGACTTAGACGATTTCTCTGCGCAGTCAGTACCGCTGTCTTTAGCTCAGGGTATGTATTATATATACCGAGGTCCAAAAGCTTTTGGGTTGGTGTGCTCACCGGTAGCCCTATGGCCACTTTGTAGGCGCCCCTAATTATGGACTCGATGGTTTCTTCTTCTGATTTGTTTAACACGTGGAAAGGAAGACTATACGTAACCTTACACAGTACAAGTGCCTGTACTAATCTAATTGTGTCTCCTTCCTTCATGCCCTGTTTGTGATATGTTATTCTATGGATCATTCGTGCAACTTGTTTCGTGACTGATTTTAATATGTTTATTGTATGATTCGCTCGTCCATTACTTTGAACCCAGTAACCCAGAATACGTGCGACGGTCACCTCACGTACTTTGACACCTTCAATGTTTATGTCAATGCTTCCGTTACTTTTGTATCTTTTTCCATGTACCCTGATAATTTCAGATTTTTCTGGGGCACAGCTGAGCCCGCTTGCCTTCGCAAAGTTTTCAACTGCTGCTGCAGCCTCTTGAAGTGTCTGCTCTTTGTTAGCTAGAGATCCACGCGTTGCCCATAGGGTGATATAATCCGCATAGAGAGTGTATCCTAACTGCGGAACTCCATCCAGAGCTCGCGTGAGTCCTAACATGGCGATATTAAAGAGCAGGGGAGAGAGGATGGCTCCTTGAGGGGTACCTTTGTTTGGCATCTCAAAAGCGTCTGACGTGACTTGTGCTACGCTTATCGAAGCCCGCCTTTCTGTGAGGAATGCCTTGATGTAATTGTAGGTGTTTGTCCCACATCCCATGTTGTTTAATTCTGTTAGGATGGCCTTATGCGAGATATTGTCGAATGCTCCTTTTAAATCAAGGGCTAGTATTATATGTTCTCCTCCTGTTGGTATATAGCTCAATACTTCCTCTTGTAATAGGAGAAATGCGTCTTGGGTAGAGAGGCCATTGCGGAAACCCAGCATAGTGGCTGGAAAAAGGCCGTTGTCCTCTATAAAGTTTTGGAGCCGATTATGAATAACCCTTTCGAAAAGCTTTCCCATGCATGACGTCAAAGATATGGGCCTGAGTGCCTGCAGGGAGGGCTTCTTCCCGGGTTTCGGTATCGTAATAATTTTGGCTACTTTCCATTCCTCGGGTATCTTTCCTTTGAGCCAATAGTTGTCATTAAAATGGTTTGTCAGTGCCTCTATAACCTTATCGCTGAGGTTCCTTATCATTGCATTTGTGATTTGATCTGAGCCAGGGGCAGAATTTCTCTTGGCTGCTTGGGCAGCCGCAAAGACCTCTTCCGTGGTGATTGGGGCGTCGAGTCTCTCGTTTTTCGCACCAGTGTACTGCATTTCAATACTGCAACTATCGGTATTCTCTCCTATGTATCTGTCCTTAAGTGCTTGTATTAACTCCTCCTCTGTGCCCGGAAAATCATGCATTATTCGTTGTAGTGTTCTGTTCGAGGCCGATTTTGATTTTTCTGGGTCAAGCATGTTCCTTAGGATGGCCCAAGTTTTCGCAGTGCTCAGAGTGTCCTGTAGTGAACTGCAGAACTGGATCCATCCCTCAGTTGCAATTTTGTTAGCGTATTGATTTGCCTCCTCTCCTAAAGCAGCGATTTTGCGGAGAAGGTTCCGGTTGAGTCGCTGGTTTTTCCACCTTTTCAGCATACGGCGCCTGCTCTCCCACAGGTGGAGCAGGTGCCTGTCGACTGCAGGAGTCTCTGCTGTTCTTGTGATACGTTTAGATGTTTGTTTGTGAATTGAGATTATGTACTCTGACCATTCCCCAATCGACTCCGGTACAGAGTCGGGTGAGGGATCACGTCGTCTGTATCTTTCCCAGTCAGTGATCGCCACGTCTCCTATGACCCTGCGGAGTTTGGGAGTTGAGAGGGAAATACTGATTATGTAGTGATCGCTGCCGAGATTCTCTTCCAGGTTTGTCCAGTTAGCGTCATTAACATTACGTGTGAATGTCAGATCTGGGAACGTGTCTCGACTTACGCTGTTACCCAGCCTCGTAGGTGTTGTGGGTAGAGTAATTAAGCTCAATCCTAGTTTGGATACGGCGTGTTCGAGACGTGTTCCTTTAGGGGAATCTCTCAAATAACCCCATGTGGTGCTGGGTGCGTTAAAGTCGCCCAATACCACAAGTCGATCTTTCGCCCCTGCAATACCGACGACATTTTTAAGCAGTGCACCAAAGTCCTCGTGTTTCTCTTTGGGAGGGCTGTATATATTTAATATTACGGTTTTCACTTTGCCTCTCTTCAGAGGAAGAAGGGTGATTATCTGATGATTTATCCGCAGACTTTCTATGTGCTCAACCTTTGCTGCAATACTTTTGCTAACCAGCGAGGCTACGCGGGGATAATTTGGATCTTGCAAACAATAATATCCGTGCAGTTTGACCATCTTGGGCCCAACCTCCTGCAAGCATATTAAGTCTGGCTGAATTGGTACCGAGTTCATGTAATTTTGGAGTGCTGCGGCGCGTTTGTGAAAAGTGCGACAGTTCCACTGCCAAATTTCTAAATGTTCTACACTTTTTATATTATTTTTGGCCATGCTGCATGGTCGTACCCATGCTGTCGCGGCCCGCTTTGGATGGTTTGTCAATACCTGGAGCGGACATTGTTTAGTGCCCTCTGCAAGCCTCCCACAGCATCGTTAACATACTGCCTCTGAATTTTCAGTTCTTCTACGACAAACGTTTTCATTTCCGCCATGAAATCGCTCAGAAGTTTATGTAAAGTAGCTATGCTTTCCCTGTTTGCTTGAACCTGCGTCTGCACTCGCTTTACTAGTTCACTGCTTTCTGATTGATTAGCGAACGAGTCTTCGTCTATCGTTTCCGCGCTCGTTTCTGCACTATCCTTCATGTGGGCTAGACGCTCTCGCGCCTCTTTATTGCCCACGGTGGGGTTGCCTATCGACCCTGGGTTTTGTATTTTCTTAATTGCATTTTCTAATTTGATTTCCATTGACGAGAGGGCCATTTTATGCTCTTTCCGCTCCGCAGTCATTTGATTTTTAAGCTGTTTAATTTCTTGTGTTAATCTTTTGTTCTCCTCTAGAATTTTCCTGTACTGTGGGCTATCAGTTGCAGGAACATTGGGAGGCACTGGACTCGCCCAGCTCACCTTGTTTGGTTGGTTGTTTTGTACGTCCTGCGTACTAAGGCCAGTGGTTGCTGCTACTGCTTCTTTCCTGGCATGGGCGGAGCTTGTTTCCAAGCTGCTGCTCGGTGTTTTCTTCAAGTTTGGCTTGCCAGGGGCCTCCGCAGGCTTGCTAATATTCCGCTGTTGCGGGGTCTTTGATGATGATCTCGATCTTGATCGTGATCTGGAGCTGGATCTACATGCCTGCCGCGTCTGGAGCGTCGCTTCCTCTCGGTCTGAGCTGAACCAACGAGGAGGTTTCTGCTGGTGTTGCTCAAATGACGGGAAATCCTTCTCGGCATAGGTACATTCTGTTTGTCTTCGAGGCGTCTCCACTCGTGATTTTCGGGGGGCCACATTTTTCAGTTTCTTTTTGCATGATTTGTCTCCTGTAGCGTGCTCTTCACCGCATATGGCGCAGTTCAGGGCACATTCATGTTCTTGAGTAGGATCACACGTCCCACACTTGTAGCACACGTTGGCGTTCGGAGTCGGGCACACGTCGGTTCGGTGTCCAGTTGATCGACAAATCTTACAAACCTGTACGGTAGGCTTGTATGGATAACAGATCGCCTCTGCACCCATAAAATAGACACACCTGGGGAGCACGTCACCCGTAAAAGTTATTATTGCTGACTTCGAAGAGCCCAGCATTCTGGCTCTCTCTATCTTCACCCCTTGTGTCCGTATTCGTAGGTTTGTCATCAGGTCGGCCTGAGTGGTTCCGGGCGGTAGTCCGTGAACGATGCCTCGCAGCACGTCTTCTGGGTCGGCCACGTACGCATTGAAGGGGTGAATCCGTCCTCTGATTTTCAATTGGTTGATCTCTCTCAGCCTGCCTGCCACTTGTTCGTGTGGCGTGGACAATATTATGATGTTCGATCCGGGGTGGACCCGCAGCAAAAAACTTTCTCCTCCAAAGCTGTTCCGGCAGGCCTCTATCACTGCCACAGAGAGCTCGGATCCAAATAGATTTTTCACTGTGAGGCCCTTGTGCGGTCTCAGGATAACCTTTATGTCTTCCTTTGGAAGGGGCGTCGGTCCTCGGCGTTTTCTGCGCTGGAAATCGCGCTTGACTTGGCTGTCCCGTGCTGCGTCGGCAAGTGGATGGCCTGCTGACTTTTCGTTTTTCTTCTCTAGTCCCTTTTCGGGTTCTTTCTGGCTTTTTTTTAAGGTTCTTTTTTCTTCTGCGTGAAAGGACGGTGTGCCAGCCGTCCTCCGTCCAAGTAAGAGCCAGACCCGCGTCGTCATCGTTCTTGTTATCGAGAGACGCGGCGCTGGGCGCTTGCGCGTCGTTACTTGGTTCCTCATTTGACGAGACGCTGTTCGCGTCGCTCGGTTGATTCTCCGACACCAGCGATGCGCCGGGAGGGTTTTCGTCAACGTCCATGTAGACGAAGAATTTCTAGGCGTCCTTATGCATGCATGCTCAGTAGAAACAGGGGAATGGGCCGACCTCCGTTTTCCTCTGCGCAAGACGCATAGTCCGAAAAGGAGGTTAAATGGCACTCACCATTGATTTCCAACTCGGTCAGAAAATGTCGGAGAAAGTCGGTCGAATAGTGTTGAGCCAGTCGACGCACCCGTCGCCGCACCGCGCCCGGTTTAGCGTCCCGGCGCCGCCGACCGAAGCCGGTGATACGGTAAGCTGCGTTCGTGCACGTCGTATCTTCAAACGTTGATAATTTCACGTGAAGCTGGTCCAGGTCCCAGATTTTGGTGTCCTTCAAGTCCTCGCAACTTCACGGAAAAGATGACGCACTCTTCAAGTAGACTTGAATGAAATTTTCGCCTGAAAGCGTTTCATAAAGCGGAGAGCGATGTGAGCACGTCCTCACCGCCTTACGCCACCTAGCGGATCGCACAGGAAGGAGTATCCTTGACAAGTTGGGGATAAATTACCATAGGCAACAAGGAAGTAAAGTGTCGATTTTAAAGGTGATCAGGGAAAAGATCCAGGTCCCCAATCTGCCCAAAAATATGCACCCCGAATTTAATCAGGGCAGAAGAGAAAGCCGCGCTAGAACTCTGCTTAAGGCCTACGGCAGAGACAAGGAAGCGTTGTTCGTAGACGCAGCGGAGTACCCTAGTCACAAATCCTACGTTGCGGTAGTAATAAACACCGACCGCAAATGCGTAAACGCGTGCTCCATACGCTCGGATAATTCAGAAATCGCAGAAGAGGTGGCTATTGCACAGGCCATAATTTCCCCAAAGTGTAGGTATGTCATCAGCGACTCGCAGTCAGCAATCCGTAACTATGCACGAGGAAGAATATCTCCCGAGGCAGCCAACATACTCCTCCGCAAGGCAAATCTCATATCATCCGAGGAATTCGAAGAAAGGTATATTATATGGTTCCCAGCCCACACCCCGTGTGCGTCCCCCATTCCCAACCTCAACGAGGAGGCTCACCGCGTAGCGCGAGGTCTCACTTACCGCACTCGCAATGGAGCTTCACATGAGGTACTGGGAGGAGATGAGTGGTGGGAGAGGGACAGAATGTTTAGGTTCTGCGACATTATCCAATTCTACCAAAAGTCGAGGCGCAGATTTCCACCGCCTAGCACCACATTAGACAGATCTCAGGAGGTTGACTGGAGGCGACTTCAAACTAGAACATTTCCCAATCCGAAGCTCCTAAATCACATCTACCCCGAACTATACCCAGATGACTCGTGTAAACTATGTAGCATGAGACGCGCCTCCCTAGAGCATATGTTATGGGAATGCACACAGATAAAGGACGCCAATGCAGTCTCCCCAAAACAGCTTGGGGCGCGGTGGAGAGCCGCGCTGATCAGCTCAGATCGCACAGATCAAATATGGGCCATCCAGCGGGCACGGGAGGCGGCTGAGAGACAGGGTCTCTCCACCGCCCCAGGTGCGGCTTAGGCCCACGCCTCAATCCGCTGGTTAAATAGTTTGCTCACTCACTCACCCCAAGCGTTCGCTTTTTGTAGTTTAGCGCGATAATTCCTATAGTGTCTGCTTGAAATTCTTAGCGCAAGAAACCTTTTTGATTTTGCTATGCACTACGTGGCCTTTAGGGAAAAGGCGCAATTGCGTGTGCGGCTTTTGTACAAGGGCGACCAGCTTTAAATTACGAAGTCATTATGATAATCGCAGGTTTTGACGCCCGCTGTCAATGGGCGCTTGTACCACGCATCATCGCTGCAATATTTAATGTTGAATTTTGAAGCAGGTATAAAGGACGCGTGGGTTCTTAAAGCATGGAAGTTACTTTCAATGCATTTCCAAGCAGAGGAAGTCAACTTCGCTATATTCCCAAGTACACACATGGCGGTGTGGTAAAACATCTGCAACCCACGCAAACGACCTGCGTACGATCCCCACTCCGAACCAGTATTATTTATTACTTGATTTATTTGCATCGTTTTTTTATTTCTCGGTCACGCATAAAATGACTTTTCGATCACAACCAACGACTGCAATGCCAATATATCTGCGAAGCGAGCACTTTAATGCTATCGCGTTAAATACTCAGGCAAAGCTATGAAATTGCGTGGAAGGTTATTGACCACGAACACTTGCACGAAAACTTATAAGGTAATTACGGATTTTCCTAGTTTAAAAGCAAGCAGTCACTGAAAAGCTGTCATTGTTCATCTTTAGTTTTTCATCTTACGTAATGCTCTCTAAACCAACTCGCGCCAACATTTGGTCACTGAAGGACACTGACACTGTATTCATAATTATAGCGGCATGCTATACGTGAAATTGAAACAAAGAGACACACACAAAATAAGGAATTATATGAGTGAGAGGAAATATAATGTTCTAGGAGAGTGCTGCCGGGTTCCATATGCATCTGACCCTACTAAAAACGTTTCATTTTTCAACCAACTTTTGACATGAAGGCAGATCCTGTATTCTATGAAACGCCTGTTTCGCTTTTTATATAGAACACTCGAGAGTTTATAATTTACGTCAAAATAAGAAGCAATTTCTTAAAATGCAAAAGACTTCCAGTAGCACACTTTGTATATTGCCAAAAAGTCAAGTGCGGAAGCTAAAAGGTTCGCAAAAAGAAAAGACGTTCAGAAGGAAAAGTTTGGAAACAAGCGCAAACTTGGTATTTAATCCTGAATAAATTGACGAAATGGAGCGCGAAGGGTGTTTCCACGCATAAATAAACAGTGTGGATTTGCAGTTCCTCCAACACAGTTCCTAGTGGACACAATTGTTTCGCGCTATGTTTAATTTATGAAGTTACGCATATAGCGCAATAAACTCTAAAAAGCGGTTGGACCAAAAGGCCTTCTTCAAACCACATCATTCATGATATCGCTGCTGAATCGCAAGTCATGGATTCGATATCGGCCGCTGCAGCCGTATTTTGGCGGAAGAGGGCTGCAGGAGGCCTGTGGACTGTACGATGCCAAAACGAAAAAAAAAAACAGATGTTCGAAATTTCTGGAGCCCTTCACTACTGCGTTTCTAATAATCATATCACGGTTTCAGAAAGTATCCAAAGCCCCAGACATTATTACATCACTACATTATCAATCGTCACCTGGCTTGCTTGCATTTTGAAAACTAGGCGTAACTTTGCTATCACAAATACTATTGTGCGCTCGATAATGCGTACGATAATATTGTGGGTTTAATGTCTCAAATCCAGATAATGCGCATGCCATTCGTTACAAGCAAATTTGAGTCACGCGCTGGTAAGGCAACACAAGCAAGGTAGATGCTAAATTTAACGCTAGGACACAACGACGGTTTTTTTTTTAACACAGAGGTATTTTATGCCGGGGTCCATTTAGGCCCCACTGGCGTATTTGCGCCAGGGGAAAAAATGTTGCCAATTATAATCTAATGGATTCCATAGAAAAGAAACGAGATTGAATGTTTCCGTCGTGATGCATCGATCCAGCGACCTCTCAATTTGGAACGCGCGGCGCTATTCACTAGAACAAGACACGTACGTTGTCGAAGATGCCAAGGGCAAGCCATTTGTACACAACATGTACCGTTATTCGGTCCTCGGAGCTCGGACTTCATCGCGCTATTCTCGTCAGTAGCGAGTTGGTGTGATCGCTTCGCGTTGGGCGTGCTCTCAAGGTCGTCGCCTGTAGTGTTTCATCAGATGCTGCCTCCACACAGCGTAGTCTGTCCTGCGCGCGCGCTTAATTATCGGACTCGTGGTTCGGAAGAGCAAAAAGTTCGCTTCGCTCGCTTCAGGGGCCACGTTGAAGAAAAAAGCACGCTTCTCACATACGAAGAAGTTAGGACTGTGACAGTCTGCGCTTGTCCAGTCTATACTTGTGCGTTCGTTTCGTGCATCTTTTTTTTCCGGTTGAACAGCGCGCTTCTAGTTTAGATGTGTAAAAGCCATTAGCCCGCACTCGTCTATGTGCATCCTCATTTCGTGCGAGCTTTCAACCTGAGGTGCACACAAAGTTTTGAGGTGGTTGTCGTTCTTCGCGTGAATTTTAGGTGTAGCAATCATTCCTTCGCCTATGTGGCAAAACGATGCACAATAAACGCTCAACTGCCTTTGGGAAGACACGCTTCACTTTCTTGTTATAACAATTCTTAAAAAGAGGGATCAGCCACTTTTTTTTTACTGTATAAGCCAACAGCCTATTCGACCACGTCTAGTAGCTCGTCCGGTGCTACGAAGCAGCATATATGTGTATAAAAATGCACCCACCAGCGCCGTTTTCCTAGTGTAGTTGAGCGTTGGTGCCTCCAGGCGTTGTACCACAGGTGCATCATGCATCGGGAAGGCGGCGCAAACGCCCGAGTCGCCAACTGCTGTCCGCACGTTCGGTCCTGTGTCGTCGCTGTTGGGTCCAGTCGACCATAGCACCAGGCTGCGTGGACGGCTCCGGAAAGAGGAGTCTAGACCACCTCTGTCGATCGGGGCTGAACTCCTGGTGTGCTGCTGATGTAGGGAAGCCAGGATATTGCGTCGGTGGCCGAGCGTTAGGCCGTAACCAGCCCGAGAGAAGAACTGGGCCATGCTCTGCGAAACATATTGAAACGGACGCTAGAATTCGTCAATCGACACATGCTTGTGAAATCTTCGTGACTTAAAAAAAAAACAGGGTACTTTGAAGGACAGAGAAGGTTATTTAATTAGTTGTTATGAACGACAGTCAAGGCACGCAATGGTGGTGTCTACAAAACTACCTATCTAAATACATCTACGGTGAAGCGGAGTCGGCATCTTGCCCTCGTGTTCTGCGATGCCAAATTATAAGCCCAACCATCAAGATAAAGAAGATATACACAATGTGCGCCTACTGAAGGTCGGAAAAGATAAAAAACTTCTCGACCAATAGAAATGGCGAACTCGTCAACCTATTGGGTCGTTTTAGAAGCTACTTGCCGCCTGCAGTATACTGCACAAAGCTAAGCATAAATCAA
This sequence comes from Rhipicephalus microplus, assembly GCF_043290135.1. NCBI lineage: Eukaryota > Metazoa > Arthropoda > Arachnida > Ixodida > Ixodidae > Rhipicephalus > Rhipicephalus microplus. The sequence continues at coordinate 272,049,060 of NC_134701.1, read as the reverse complement.
CAGTTAGCAGCAAAAAAAAACCGTCAATCATTTCATGCCTGAGTGGTCGCACCAATATGTGAGTCACCACAAAAATGCTGCTAGAGCATGTGAACAAATTGAGTGGTTTGTGGAGCTAATTGGCCATCCATAGTACAATGCGCAAATGTGAGCTAACAAGGACAGCTAGCGGCCAGAAAACAAATTGGGAAGAAGTTTATGTTCAAAGTGACCAAAATGACATGAGTATCACCACGGCAATGCTGCTACTGTATAATAAAACGTCATTTAATTTATCACTTCGATTGCTCCAGGCGTTGTCCTCGATCTAAAGGTGCGAGAAAAGCACGTGGTTCACACAGGCTGCGAATCCACATACTGTGATTTGCAGTGGTAGATTCGCAAAAGAAACCATTTGTTTGAAAAAGTGAATAAACAGTTGATTGTATTTTTTTTTCATTGCGCGCCCTTGCTACTCATAATTACTGGAACTCCTGCGGATTCTGATGAACAGGTTAGAAACGCGACTGTCGTTATGAAGACACAAAGTCTGATGACACATTCTATGTTTAAACTGATTTTTTTGGCCTCGATATGTTTCAAGACTACTCAGGGGATAATTGCGAGACATTAAACGCTTCATTAATTAGCCGTTAAATGAAAAACCAACAGCGTCGACCAGCTCAAACAGGAGACTAGAAAATGGCGTTTTACCATGGCGGTGTCCAGCGTTGTTCTAGAACGAGCAGATCACGAGGAGTGACATGCACGTGCAACTTCTTTTTTGGTGGATTGTGATTCTCGCGTGTGAAACACTTGTTTCGACAACCTTGTCTTAAAATCTTGAGTACGATGAAAAGTGGCCCATTCGAAAATGTTCCCAGGTTTACTTACACAGAGATACCAACCAAATACTAAAAAAACATGAAATTTCGAAGGTTTCGACTCTCTTACGGCGGCGTTGTTCACGATGAAACAATGCAGTAAAAGTGTGGTATACATGTTCATATTGATGGCGCCAACAAGGCGACTTATTATACTATGAAGGCTACCGTGATTGCTGCAGAGGGTGGCATGAATAGTTTCGATTAGCAAAAACTTGTAAACCGCTAGAGTGGTCTTATGTGTATGGTGCTGGGCTGCTGACCCGCTGGTCGACATCGAAAATCCCAGCGCCGGCTGCCCCATTTTCGATGAAGACAAAAATGCCTGAGGCCCGTGTAGTTAGATTTAGGTGCATGTTGAAGAACCCCAGGTGTCTTAAATTCTCGACGACCTCCCCAACGGCGTCTCTCATTATCATGTGGGTTTGGGACCTTAAGCCCCAAAAACTATCTCGTGGGCTCTGGGGTCATTCTCTTAAGGCCACTAGTGCCCCGGTCTCACCAGCTTCTGTCTGTGGTGCATCAGCACCAGGCTTTTGCTTGACGTCTGCTCCAACAGTAAAGAGTCCCGCACTGTCAGTTTTCCTTGATCTCAGCTGGTTCCCACTCGCCAACGATGATGATCGCCGTCTGTGGCCTTGATGGTTACCATGCGGTGGCCCTCAAGCGCCTCTACAATGGCAGCCATACACCTGAATTCTATCTTGTAGTTACTGTATTAAAATATCCCAGTTTTTCTTGTATCTGTGTGAGAAAATCGACGACGTAAAAAGACGGCATCTATTGCAAAGAGGCTACAAAGCAAGCAGCGTGAAGGGTGTTTTCCAGTTCAGCAGTTGTGTGTGGTGATACTGCAACATAATTCAGTCTTATCGCTCTTTCACTATGCCACCAGCCTTCTTGAGCCGTCCCCGTTTAATCGTTCACACTTCCCTTTCTGATCAACCGTAGAAATGCGGATGATAAGGCGTAATGTGGAAGTGGCGTATTCCGTTTTCCTTCACGAACGACTGAAACTGCGCACTAGTGAACTTTGTTCTATTATCGGAAAGCACCGTTTGGGCAGACCAAATCTACTAAACACCGACTGTAAGGCTTCGATAGTCGGCTCCGCGTTGGCTATATTCACTGGACTCACCTTTATGCACTTTCTGTTTGAGTGAACCGCGATGAGCAACGCATATTCGTCAACCAGGTTGGCATACTTTGTACGTGCGCCCTTGCCAAGTTTTCTTTGATTTTCGGCTATGTCACGGGCGCCCTGGCAAGTCCCCCGTCACCGGATTTCTATCTCGCGACCTGCGGGTCACCAGCCGAGTGCCTTAGCCACTAGACTACGGTGGTGGGTAGCCCCACAGGTGATAGACTCCAGAGTGACAAGGAGACTGTGTCAAAGGAAATGGAGTGTCTTTGTCGGTGGCGCTGCCGATTCAATAAATGCTGTGATGGGAGCAAACATTGAAAAAATTCCGGCTCCCGGTATTGAAGGTTAAGCATTCGCTTTGGTACTTTTTCTAGCTCAGAGCCACCCCAGGGCACTGACCTGTTTAGGAAAAAGACCCAGAACAATCGTTATATCAGGACAATAGCAATGTTGGTGGCAGTGCGATTCATCAACTATCTCTTCAAAGGAATAAACAATACATATTTATGATTCCCCAAAGAAAACTAATACGTTACATTCCTATGAGCGCTACGTATACGATATGCCCATCATCGCCCCGTGACGTGCTCTTCGTGGAGGTGATACCGAAGTCACTGGTGTAACGTGAGTGAATTCATACAATGAACGCTCTATTGGCGCATGCAGCTGCCTCAATGGGTAAGTGAAACATACGCGCACGACAACTCAATTTACGTGAAGACATTTAACTACCTCGTACTGCTTGGCTCAAAGCGAAGAAAAAATTGCATAGGAAGGCTGCTAGCCGCTGACTGCTTGGCGTGACATATCGATTCCCTTAGCAAAGTGAGGGATTGGGCTACTTGGTTTTTCATGACTGGAAAAAATGGCGCTACAATTGCTACGGAAAACCAAGTTACGGAGGAGACAAAAAAAGAAGTAGACAGCAAAAGCGCAAACAATCAGCTGAGGTTTATTGAACTAACTGGGAAGAATGAAGGCTTCCCGAAAGAGAAAAATTAATTTACGAAGAGGGTGGGGCTCGGAAATCTTTTTCCACTGTCTTCCGATTCAACACGGGGAATGATTACTCATGTATGTTTTAAAGACGATAGTCTTTCTTGGGGACCTTGAACAGAAACATTTTGGTCTGTCTGTCTGTCTGTCTGTCTGTCCGCCCTAACTATACCTCAAACGGCAACAAACGGCCAACCCCATTCGCAGCACCCACCAATACTGCTCAAGATTTAGCGTTCATAGTTGTGCAGTTGTCAATTAAAAAGCAATTATTGCGCATATCTGGGGTGCCAAAACAACGTTTTGATGTTTTATATGTCTGCCTTTATACTAGAAGAGGCCCGCACAAGTAACACTAAAGAATGCAGCGTTTAATCGGGCTGCGCTGACTGTGCAACGCGATGCCCCAGAAGGTGTTTCCAACGCTTTGCTACGACGACACGGTGTGCACCTGCCCATCGCTTTGCATTCTACACCTTATCACTTCCGAGAATGGCGCGCATCTTTCTCCGCGGTCGCACATGCCTTCGTTTTCGAAGATAACTGCCAGATGGCGCTCGTGTCTAACGCTCCTAGATACGCTTGTTCGCCTCCGCTACACACTCGAGGCACTCTAACGCAGTGCCTTCAGAATACCGTTCACCGTTTTTCTTGCGCAGAACATCAAATAGACGTTTTGTTCACTCTCTCCAGGCTAAAGACTATCGTTTTTCGACATTTACAGTGTAACGTGTAGATTCGGGCCATTTTTTTTACCACGTAGTCACAGCAGGACTCAATCCCCGTAGGCTGGTAAAGTCTGGAGCCTTCTGCTAAATCCATCAGTATCAGAGTTCTTTGTTTTCGCACTCATTTTGTACGCGCATGCCTGAAAGAAGTTGTGCATGTAGGGCTTCATTGAACAGGTGTGAGAGTTGAATTCCTCAAGTACATGCACTTGCTAGCACAAGAGCCTATATTTTAGTTCAAAATGAGTTCTTCGAACGCTACGGTTGACAGTAAAACACTGCAGTTCATTTCAAAAGAACATTTATTTGATCTTTAAAAACTGATTCTTAAAGCGCCAAAGCACGCGAGAAACAAAATGATTGGCACAATCTAGTATGCAGAGTTCATGCAAAATTCGTCAACGTGCCAGCTGCGGCACCTGCCAGGCCCTGACGGCCTGGTGCCCAGGGTGATCTCGAAGACGCAGTCACGGGCCTGGACGTCTTCGTCATCGTCGTCGGCGTCGACGACCCGTCAGAAACCCGGCATCGTAGGCGTCTTCAAGGCACACGAGCCTCTTTCGGCGCATAGGTAAAAGCGACGAGGGCAGCGACAACGGAAGATGGTGACTAGACAAATCAGAGCGAACCACGGAGAAGGCCTGCACACTGGGCACCTGTTGTGAATACATTGCAAGAAAATAAAATAATTTTATTTCCGTAAACAAATCAAGCTTTTTTTTTGGATACTCAATGAGGAGCATGCTTCTCAATTAGTGGATAGCCAATGGTATACCCAAGTCTGCAGACACTCTCAGACAATTGTATGTTAGACTGAAGAGATCCCTTGGGTTACTGTTAGACACGAAATCCAGACTGCGCCCCACAGAGCCAACGTTGCCGTTGTCTCCGATAAGGCCTCATTTCAGCTCACAGGAGTGACAATTTCATTCCCGTGAAAATATAAACAACTAGTTGATATCTGATAGCGAAATCTCGCGATCTAAGTAAGAATGTTATTTGCGATCTATAAGTGCTTCATCTTACGATATAGCGCCCCCACGGTAGTCTAGTGGCTGAGGTACCTGGCTGCTGACCCGCAGGTCACGGGATTGAATCCCGGCTGCGGCGGCTGCATTTCCGATGGAGGTGGAAATGTTGTAGGCTCGTGTGCTCAGATTTGGGTGCATGTTAAAGAACCGAAGGTGGTAGGAATTTTCGGAGCCCTCCACTACTGCGTCTCTCATAATCAAATGGTGGTTTTGGGACGTTAAAACCAAAATACACTCAATAAATCAATCATCTTACAATATAAGATCATAGTACTTTGGGGAGCATTGCAGTCAAACAAACATGACCATAGAATGGCTTGCTCATGTTTTCTTTTTTTTAATGCCAGTTTTCGCATCATTTCATTCATGAATGCCATTTCACGCTGATATTGCACCTACGACTTATTACCAAGATGTGCAGAAACCACGGTGATAATGTGAGGAAATTACGCGATGTAGAAAGCGATTGTGTTTGGTGCCGGAAGAATTTTCCAAATACTCAACATTTCCCTAATTTGTACAAACAGCCGAATTTTTTTCACCTGCCGCTTTTCTTACTTTCTTGAAATTTGACGACACAGATTATAGGTGACGTACAAAACAAATGTACTCTTTTTCAGACACAAACAGTATCGCGATAGTTTTTCGCTCAATAATTGCATTTGAGATCACAGTCCTATCAAAACATTTCGTCCCTACCTACATTTACTTCGCAAGAAAATATATGTCGCCCTCTTGTTTAACGTTTAGTTTGGCAGAACGGATGACTTCACTTGAAGGTTAAAGTGAGAACGAAAAATGAAAAATTATAGAAGCAACTTTTATCGGGCAGGCCGCTTACCGATGCATCTTTGCACCATGGCTGCACTTCTGCGAGAAATGCTATTTATTTTTGAGTTAACGCTATGCAAATTTACACACCTGCATTGTTATCGGCAAAGAGCAGCTTACTATAAGGTACTCTCCATTAACTTTTATCCCTAACTCTTCCCAATCTAGGCCTCACTAAAGGTCCTCTAAGCACACGGTAAATGGCATTGGCTAGATTGTGCCCCCTGCCTTACACCCTTCTTGATTGGTAATTTGTTGCTTTCCTTATGGAGCACTATAGTGGCAGCTGATCCCCTTTAGATCTCTTCAAGGATGTTTATATATGCTTCGGCAACGCCGTGGATCCGCAGTGTCTGCATGACTGCTGATATTTCTACTGAATCAAATGCCTACTCGTAATCTATGAATGCTATTTACAGTGATTGGTTGTATTCTGAGCATTTTTCTATTACATGATTGATAGTACGAACGTGGTTCATTGTTCAGTAGCCTGTCTTAAGTCCTGCTTGTTCCTTTGGTGTAATGAATTCTAACGTTGTCTCCATCCTGTTAGTGATTACCTTTGTAAATGGCTTGTATACGACGGAAAGCAAGCTGATCGGCTGGTAATTCTTCAAGTCCTTGTTTTCTCTTTTACTGTGCATAAAGATGATGTCAGTATTCTTCCAATATTCTGGAGCCCTACGCATCAGAAGACACTTGGTAGACAGGGTAGCTAGTTTTTCAAGCACAATCTGTCCTCCATCTTTCAGCACATCTGATGTTACGCGGTCCTCACCAGCAGCTTTGCCTCTGCATTCCCTCTAAAGCTTTCCTGACTTCTCATCACTGGTGGGATGTCATCTGGGATACTGCTAGTTTTTATATTAGGGTCGTGGTTGTGGCGGCTACTGTGCAGGTGTCTGTATAACTCCTTCACTATTTAACCTATCCTATGTATATTGGTAGTTACTTCACCTTCCTTGTCACTTAGTGCATACATCTGGTTTTTGCCTATCCAAAGTTTCTTCTTCATTGCTTTGACGCTTCCTCCATTCTTCAGATCGCGTTCAATTTTCTCCATGTTATACCTTCTCACATCGAATACCTCACGCTTATTAATCAAGTTCGTAACCTTTGCCAATATTATTTTGTCTGTTGAATTTGAGGCTTTTATGCTTTGACGTTTCTTAATGAGCTTCTTTGTCTCCTGAGACAGAGTACCTGTGTCCTATTTAGGTATTGTACCTTAAGCTTCCAATGCACACTCCGTAATGATACTCGTCAGAGTATCACTAATTGCGTCAATGCTAAGGCTGGTTTCCTCGAAAAGAGCCGAGTACCTGTTCTGAAGCGAGACTCTGAATTCATGTACTTTTGCTAGCTCATTCATTGGCTTCTTGTGTATCAGTTGCGGTTATTCTTTCTTGAAGTCTAGCCGAATTCGAGACCATACCAATCTATGATCACTGCATCGTATCTTGCCGAACACTTCCACATCCTGCACGATGCCTTGGTGTGCACTTAGTGTAAAGTCTATTTTGTTCTTACTTTCGCCATTAGGGCTCCTCCATGTCCACTTACGGTTCCCTCGTTTTTGGTAGAAAGTATTCAAGACCCGTGAATATTAGGTTCTGCGAATTCCACTAATAGCCTAATAGCTCCCCTCTGGCATTTCTAATGCCGATGCGATAATCTCCTACTGCCTGGTCTGCAGCCTGCTTCTTCGCTACCTTGGCATTGAAACGCCCATCATTACATTATACTGTGTTTTTACTTCATGGCCGATTCCACGTCTTCACAGAAGCTTTCAACTGACGCGTCATCATTGCAGGATGTAGGCGTGTAAGCTTGTACCACCTTGATATTGTACCTCTTACTGAGTTTATTTACGATACTTACCACCATTTTATTGTCGCTATATTATTTCTTTATGTTTCAAGCTATATTTCTGTGAATAGGGAACCCCGCGCCCAGTTCCCTTCTGTCAGCTAGCCCATGATAGCAAACGACGTGCCCACTCTGTAGTACTGTATGAGCCTCATCTGTGCTTCTAACCTCACTGATTCATATTACATCCCAATTAACACGCTCTAGCTCCTCGAACAGTACAGCTAGATTTGCCTCACTACAAAAGCTTCTAGCGTTAGACGTCGCCGAGTTCAGGTTCCGATTGCGGCCTGTCCGGACACAGATATTCTTAGCACCCTCTGCTACGTTGCAGGTCTAACCACCGCCGTGGTCAGTTGCTTCGCAGCTGCTGGGGACTGAGGGCCGTGAGTTAATTGACGAATGGTTGTGGGAGGTAGTGGCCAGATACTGCACAAGGGTGGCCAATCCTTGTCTGGTCAGAGAGTGCGTTACCAGTGGTGGTAACCGGTGAGGTGGTAACCGGTCAACTAATAACAATAAGTTTGGTGCACAATGACGCAAATTGGCGACGCTGTTGCACCCCTGCATGCACGATGGGTTTCCAAAAAGTTTGGACAAGATTGGGTTCGACTTCTGACAATCTGGCCAGATAACGCACTGAAATTTTACAGGAAGTATGTCTTGCCAACCGTACAATCGTATGAAATGGTCCAAGTTCGGAAGACTTGGTAGGTATGTATACAGATACAAAAACTAAAGTCTAAACTTTTAATACCCTTGGCCACTTTGCCAACTAAAGCTTTTTGCATATGCCGAGAATGGTTGTAGTTTTTATCCGTTATACAGGCTTCTCTGAAGAATCACTAAATAACTTTATAGCCCTCGTTGACAGTGATTTCCAAAGGCTTCACAATCTTCATTATCTCACTGTGAATGGACATGAAGTTCTAAATGGTTACCCAGCATGTTGCCACTGTACTCATTTAGTTTACCGTTGTTGATAGATATGTTCAAGAACACATTCTTACAGCTGCACATAATGAGAAATAACACCCCCTTTTCAACAAGCACAAATGGAATTTATCACAAATTCAAGTGGAAAATATACTATTTGAGTACTTAAGATATCCTTCGTTGATCCACAAGTTATCAAGACAGGTTGAAACAATGACACAAAACACAGCATTGTTATTCTCAAATGTACACATACCTCTTTGTTGCTTTTGCTGCTGTGGTAATTCTGTACCTTCTCTTCAGCAGCTAGGTGCAGCAATGCATCTTCTACGCTCTTGAATCCATCCTGCAATAATACAAAAGTGCAGCATTCGTCACCATTTTAGTAAGAAGACATGCCATACTGTGAACTAGGTTGCAGCAATAAATATTATCGAGCAATAGAGTCTTGTCCAAAGTGAAATTTCATTACGTACCTGCTGGGAAATCAACACAATTGCGTAATAAAAAGGTAATGCACAGCCACAACCAAGTAGAGTTACAACTCCATATACCAAATTCCTCTATATTACAAAGTTGTTCTTTATTTCCCATGGTTACTCCATAGAAGTACATGTGTTTGCGACCTCTATGTAACTAAGTAACACCGGGAGACACCCTTGATGAAACGAATTTTCGCTACAGACAACGTGGGTATTTTGCCCCTGATTTCGTAATTTTGGCCCAAACAAGCATTTTCTGTGGTTGCCCTTCCGCCGCCGAAGCTGACGCGCTCGTGGCGCCAGCGGCTCCCAAGCGAAAGCAGCTCGAGCTTGTTGCAGTGGCTGCATTGATCTGCGCTCCCCTTCCCTCCCTCAAAAAAAAAAAAAGAAGTATGAACGGGCAGTGACACCCATCGGTAGCTGAAGAAGTCTCTGAATTGCACTGTAAGTGACACAAGTGATACCAATTTTCGTTGTAACGTTTTAGTTTGCGTCACGGATGTGGGGCCGTGGTGCATGTGGAGAGAGCTTTACCAAATGGTTTTCCACGATATTCGTGTCGCACACTCTTCGCTTTCGGCACCGTGCACTAGAGGGCCTTCACAATGTTCAGCTTTGCTTTTTAAATGCGAAGCATTTCTTAGTTGAGCGTATCTATCTATCTATCTATCTATCTATCTATCTATCTATCTATCTATCTATCTATCTATCTATCTATCTATCTATCTATCTATCTCACTATCTATCTATCTATCTCACTATCTATCTATCTATCTATCTATCTATCTATCTATCTATCTATCTATCTATCCGCCTATGATTTTTAGCTCTCCTGGCAGTAACGGTATGGATACCAAACTTTGTATGTCATAACATGACTGTATGACTAGCATCACTGACTAGACATAACATGAATATCATGACATGCATGTCATGAATGTCATGATTTACATTTCATGGTCTTGCTGCTCTTGCAGTGGTTTCGTTCACACGAAATGTTGCAAAACTGGTATGGTATGATGACTGCATGGTGAACACAAGCGACAGACCCTATCTTTAAATTCATGACATGCGTGTCATACCAACACTACATGCCACGCTCATGATGCGCTCACGGCCGTTTCACTAGCTTTACATATGCCAAATTTGATATTGCGTGACATCAATGGATGACAAAGGTATGTGACTGGTGCAAACAAAATAATCATGAGATGCGTGTCAAGTGAGAACATTTCTACATGTCACAGTCAAGGCGCCAATTCATTTAGACGTGACGCGGCGCGGGTGCTTGCCGGCGTTCATTTCGTTGCGTCACGCTGGCATTGCCACGCCAGGCGCCGGTCTTGCCATATACTCGCAGGTACGCGCGGTGCTGCGTTGCTTTGACGCATGCGCGTTTCAGCGCATCCAGTGTCCCTCCGTCACGAAAAGAGGGAAGCGCAGTGTTGTCTGGTTAACGCATCGGCACCAAACGCAGGATGTCGCATTTCGCGCCGGTTGCCGTCGGGCCGCGCCGACAGACGCTGGTCGCGCCGGTCGCACCTGGCGTCAGACTATAGAGTGCTTGCGTTTTGCTACCGCAGCGTCGCTGTGCCCAGCGTGCGTGTGCGTCAACGCTACATTGGGGTATATAGGCCGTTTACGATGTGCTCGCTGCCGTTTTGCTAGCTCCACGTATACCAAATTTGGTGTTACATTACGGCAATGCATGACAAAATTTATGACTGGTGCAAACATGATAAGCTTCACACGCGTGTCATGTAAGAACATGATAACATACCACGCTCATAGCGTGCTCGCGAGCGTTTCGCTAGCTCCACATATACTAAATTTGGTATCACGTGATGGGAATAGATGACGATAGTATACGACACATTCAAACATAATAATCATGACACGAAAGTCATGTACGGCATCATTAACCTCTACCTCGTAACGTTGTGCTGATTTTAAAGTGACATATCAAACCTTCTCATTCGTGCTTCGCATATCATTGATCCCCACTGTACGTGGGATCTGCCAGTTTTTTCGCTCTGCGAATGAAGTGGCGAGCAACGTTTCTTTGCCAGTGTTCCTTGTGGCAGACACTGTAAAAATCTTCAAATAGATTGTAACAACTTGTGCGCTATGATGTTATCAAGTTTTCATGAACGGTAATGAAGAGGACTTGTGTTTCGTCGTTTAAGAACACTTTCCAAACTAACTACATTTTGAAATGCGGCCCTGCCGCGGTTCTCTAGTGGCTAAAGCACTCGCATGCGGACCCGCAGGTCGCGGGATTGTATCCCGGCTGCGCCGGCCGCATTACCAATGGAGGCGGGAATGTTGTAGGCCCGTGTGCTCTGATTTGAGAGCACGTTAAAGAACCCCAGGTGGTCGAAATTTCAGGAGCCCTCCACTACGGCGTCTCTCATAGTCATATGATGGTTTTGTGACGTTAAACCTCACAAATCCATCAATCAATACATTTTGAAATGCACAAAAGCGACCATTACCAAAACAAAAACGTCGACGCGATTTCGACGGCTTGGTCGGGCCAGCCTTATTTCGACGGGTCTCTAGAGAAAAGCGCTGCCGCCACCGCGACCAGAGCGAAAATTTCGAACATGTTTGAAGCTCCTCGCGGACCACTTGGGCGGGAGCAAACTAGCATTTTTTTTTTTTTTCAATGCAAGCGAATTCTCACACTGAAAACCGCTACTTTTTGTGTCATGTGAAACGGCCTTTGGTCGCACGATTTCGCGCTTTGGCGTGGGTGGCGACGCCGTCCTTACCCTTACTGCGCTCGCTCAGATCTCGACGCTCCTGCCCCGCAAGGCCAACGCAGGCAGCGTCTTCTAGTAAAGAAACTAATGCTCGCGCTGCACAACCGTTCACTAACAACCCCGTATATGTAGGCTATAGTTCCTTATAATGTAGGCATTAGATCGCATGTCCGGAATTCAGTCAAGGGCGTCTTGGTTTTCGCCTGACCTGCAGCGGGACGGCTTAATGCCCTCCCATAGTAGAATACCGTGTAATATAAATCGTTAAACACATTTTCTAAGCACACGTTGAGGGCAACGCTTCTTCCTCATTAAAGGGGTCGTGAAACGGCCGCATTACAACGACAATGCGCCACCATCGGCAGCTACATGCGCTAACTGCATCATCAGCCTGCGTGGACCTGCATAGACGCTTTGCCCATCGAGGAACACAGAACTCTATGGCGAATCGAGTACGCGCAAGAGGCATTCATCGGCGTCTGCCATACGCGATCCGCGTCCTACAAGGACGCTGCTTAATATGACGTCAGAGTTCAAGTTAGCGCCGATTGCGTATGACAAAGACGCTGATGAGTGTCCCAGGTGCACGCACTCGCAAGTACCGAAGAGTTCTGCGTTCCTCGATAGGCGAAGCATTACTTATGATTACGTCACCTAGTTAGTGCGTGTGGACGCCGGTGGCTTCGCGTTGTCGCTTTAGAGTGAGCGTTTCATGACCCCTTTAAATAAATTGTAATAAAATAGACAAAATGGCAATTAGGTATTCCCAAAGAATACCCAATTACGCAACAATCGCGTGATACCCAATTCACTCTTCGGCGCATTTACTCGAGATATTCCCGCGGGACGATGCGGGCAGTAAATTTTTTTGTATATGTAGAACATTTGGGGCGTTAATATTTCCGTGAAAAGGAGTAGCCAGTTGTTAAAAAGCACATGACTTCACGCTTAGTACAGTAACAGAAATTAAAGTCTGGAAACAAAAAGCTGCGAAAAAAATAGATTATGCACAGAGAAAGGTGCGAGAACAAGCACAAGCTCACTTTTTATTCACGAATTGAAGCACTTAATAAATAGGAAAAAAATGTAGCTCCAAGAGTGGTTTCACTCCTGAATAAAAATACGAGTTTTCCCTGGCACCCAACTTTCTCTTGTGAACGCGTTTTTTTTTTTTGCACTCTACCTTTTCGCGCAGCACACTACACAAGAAACAGTTGAACGACAAGGGCTTGTTTTCAACCCAAGGCTTTCATCATCTGGCTGCTGACCCATAGGTCGCTCGTTTCATCAAGGCCGGGGCAGTCACATTGCGCTGGAGGGAAAGCGCCAGAAGTCTGCGTATTGTGTGACGTCAGTGCGCAATAAAGAACACCGAATGGCCGGAATTTCCGGAGCTTTCTACTACGGCGTTGCTCATAATCACAACGTGATTTAGGATGTACCCAAAACCACAGGCGTTACATTATCAATCGTCATCTGGCGTGCTTCCGTTTCGGAAACTCGGCGAATGCCTCTTTCCTATCAACGATACTATTGTTCCCCTGATGACAGCATGCCATTAGCGACTAGGAAATTCGAGTCACGGGGCGGTAATGCAACGCAAGCACGATAGGTGCTGGTTATTACGGTGGGACAGACCAAAAAAAAAGCACCCTTTGCATGTGCGACGCAGCTTTTATGGCGGAGCCCAAACCTGTGTGCGTAACCACCCTTACTGCGCATGCGCAACAGCTGGCCACAGCACTGCCAGAACGCGCTCAAGCGCAAGCACGTCCCCGCCAAGGAGGATAAAAAAATTGCTGGAGTGGAAATGATTGCGCAAAAGTGAAGCCAATCCTCTGGCAAGATGACGGTAGTGTCGGCCATCTTACTAGTGGCATGATAAAGTATCACCGATGAGCAATTAAAAACGAAGAGTTTCCCTCGCACGCACAACGAGTTTAATGTGGGAACTTTATTGGGCCACATAGTGCTCCTAGTGCGTCATAAAGTTACTAGTTTTCCGTAGTGAGCCTCTAATTGGAGGCAAAATTCTTTGAAGATTCAGTCATCCATACTTGTTTCTGTGTGTTCATTTGTCGGGAACAACTATACTTTAATATAGAACTAACGTAGCGTTTACATAACGTATCAAAGCCACTTGATCTTTAAGTGGGCACAATCAGAAAAGAGCATGTTTCCGCCATCTTGGCTGTGGCAAAAGATGGCTTCACTTCTGCTGGCAAGGTATTGCAGGAGCTTCCACTCCAGCAATTTTTCTTAAATCCTCCTCGGTCCCCGCCTGCCTAAGGGGCTGGGTAATGGGCTGTGGCCTCTGCCCCTCACACTCCCTCGGTAATCTTGAGATGGTGTCGGGGAACGAGATTCTGCAGACGCACAATGCCTGCAGAATCCTGTTACGTTATAACTTGTTTGCTCGGAGGATGTGAGGGCACGGCAACTGAATAGTAAAAGCAACAGAGTGAATTCATGGTGGCTCCACTTGGAAGGACTCAATCGTGCCTGTAATGAACAAAACTGCTTCACATGCTATACTCATGGTTCCCTTTAGGGGAAGATGATGTAAGTGTAGAAGCTCGTCAGGTGGTGTGAAGCAGCTATGTGTACAAATATCCACTCACCAGCGTCGGCTTCTTCTGCCTGGTCCAGCGTTGGAGCCTCCAGGTGTTGTGCCACAGGTGCATCATGCATCGGGAAGGCGGCGCAAACGCCCGAGTCGCCAACTGCTGTCCGCTTCTGCGGTTTTGCGCCGTCGCTGTCGGCTCTGGTCGTCCGTGGCACCACGCTGCGTGGAAAGCACCGGATAGCATAGTCCAGGCTACCTCCTTCAGCCGGTGCTGAGCACCAGGCGTGCTTCTGATGTAGCGAGACCAGGATCTTGCGTTGGCGACCGAATGTGAGGCGGTAACCAGCTCGAGAGAAGAACTTGGCCTTGCTCTGCGAAACGTATAAATGGGGACGCTGGAAGTCATGCAGTGAAACTTGCTTTACGACATCATGGTGTCTTGAAAACTGGGTGCTATGAAGAAGCAAAAAAGTCAAGTTTAATGGGCATGTTGAACCACAGCCACGATAATATTGAAATGTGGGGTTTAACGTCCCAAAACCACCTTACGATTATGAGAGACGTCGTAGTGAAGGGCTCCGGAAAGTTCGACCACCTGGGGTTCCTTAACGCGCACCCAAATCTGAGCACACGGGCCGACTACATTTCCGCCTCCATCAGAAATGCTGCCGCCACAGCCAGGATTGCATCCCGCGACTTGCGGGTCAGCAGCCGAGTACCTCAGCCAGCAAACCACCGCGGCGAAACACCATGATAAGAGGCGCACCGTTTTGCACTATCGGAAAACTATCTGTTCTAGACCTCCCGTTGAATGAGGACAGAACCACACGAGACGCTTGCCAGCAAGGGAGTGTTTATTCAATTGGATGGCTACCGCGCGCCGCGCGTGCTCTCCCCCACGGTGGACAGCCGAAGGCATAGAGTTTACGGCCGAAGTGAGGTGACCCCACTTTATTCGGCCCACTTGTACACTATCTACTTGTAGCATAGAGAAAGAAGAAGACAAGAGCGGACACTCCGCGAAACCTGGCCTCAGGAAGTGCGTCACGACTACGTAACGAACTAGTGCTCTCACCAAACGTCAGAGGGAGCAAGCGCCAAAAAAAAAAACAGTTATAATCAATACAACAGAATTGTTTTCACAAATTAATAATTATACGCCCATATTTGGTATGTTCTTTATACATAGAAACGATTTATTCAACACACCTTACGTGATTATTTTTTTTCAGCCGTACTGTCATAAACACCATCTACCCAGCGACAAGCCCATGCATGACTGACAGCGAGAAGCTTTCGTCGCTTTCATCAACGTCGGCTGCGTCGGCGTTTTCGTGCTTGAGATAACAGGTGAGGCACGTTTTCAAGCGGAGCTTGTTGAATGACATGTTGTTGGTCTTGTTGGGTCATTTTTTCAGAAAACGGTTACGCCTGCGCGAATAAGACACCATGCAACAAACATAGAAAGATGCACACACACACGTTGCGCTTCGTGTGTGCGAGTTTGTTTCTTACGTGGCGTCTCATTCACGCAGTCGTAACCTTTTTCTGAAGCTTGTAAGGACTGGGAGGTTCGCTAAAAAGAAAGTTTGTGGCTCTATTCGGCGGCTAGACGGGAACATTGTGCAACGTATGCAGTATAGCAAAGGCGGCACGGCGTCAAGCCGAGGCGACGTGTGCTGCGTCTGCCACGGACGCGAGCGTCTGTGCGCTGAGCATAGCTGGGCAGCTAGGTCATAGGCTCGGTGGCTCGGTGCAAAATATTGAGAATCGTTCGCTGGGCCTCGCATGCTTCACAACGCGTTTTCCGAAGGCTCGGAACACGAATAATTCTTGGTGTGCCGGAGGCAAATCTGGACTAGCCAAGTGGCCATCATCTTCGTTTTTTCGCTAGCCTTGTGCCACTAGTGCAAGCTGCTCACAAATTTTGTTGACGTTTCCAATATAATTTTACCGCATAAATTTCAACTACGATTTTTCTTCCTAATGTACTACTGATACTGCGTACGTACGAAGGTGTTCTAAAGTTCCCAGGCCGCGATACCATCGCATTACAAGGGATAGCGGCCTGGAAACTTCTGAAGATCTTTGTACATGGTCTTGACGTATATCTTTGTAAGTCAGAGTTTTATGGGTCAGAGATGTATCACTGGTTTTGTATTGTGCATCGATTAGCTAATCATTCAAAGGGGTTTGTTGGTACACTTATGACGTGCACATATGGTTTTCGTAATTTGACAGCGAAGCATCCACTTACTAACATTTTCAGACCGCGCTGACGCCATGCCGTCCGGCGGTCCAAGCTACGGCAGCTACTGCTGTGTATCGTGGTGCTTCAACAATGGCAGAACCCACAAGAAGCCTGGGACGAGTTTCTTCCGCATACCACGGGACGGCAGGTGTGTTAAAGCTTTTGTATGGTTTGCATGTCTTTAGGCTTACTGTTCGTACTTGCTTAGTGGGGTAACAATAAAAAATCACTATTCAAGCACTTCCCCTTTCAGCTGATAGTTCATTGCCAATGCAGGATGAAAGCATGGATGCAGTATGCTGGACGCGATGATCTCCTGAGTAAGCCGGCCAGCCTATTGTACGCAACGTACAGGGTTTGTAGCGACCATTTTACTGCTCAAAGTTTCATGGACCCTGGGCATACAAGGCTTACAAGAATGGCTGTTCCCAGTGTGCAACCAGCTACACCATGTAAGTGATTGACTGAAACTCAAATATGTGCAATAGCAGCCACTTGTATTGAATCAGTGGCGACAGTTAACCGTGAAGATCTTTGTAGCCGATGTAGAAACCTCACTATAGAAGTAACACTTGGAAAGTCTTAAATTTTGTGAATTGTGGGCTATTACCTTCCTAACAGCAGCTTTACATTTCTGTCATTTTTTGATGCTCTGGACCTGCGCAACTTGTTTTGAAACACTTTAAAGGGCTATTTCACGTTATCTTCAAGCCTGAGTGCACATGTACGTATACCTTTCATCAGTGAAAGCTGCCACTGTTGATAATTCCAAAAATCACAAATTACTTGTTTCCTAGTTGGTGCCTTGTCTTTTCTTCCACGTTCGACCAGTTTATGCGTTTGAAAGAGCTGTTTAAGTTTCCCCATGCTACAAGCTTTGTAAATTGTACCAACTGCACATATATGCAGGTTCTCTGAGCGTCGCTTCAAGTAGTGACTGTGACATGGCTGCAGAAGCTGCACCGCAAGGTGCGGATGAGCTTCAGTTTGTGTTATTTTAAGCCTCTTACTGACACATTGTCGTAATTTCATTTCTTCAGGACCTTCGGTAGAGGCTTCAAAAAGCGGCTCCCACACATTGAGGTGCTCGATGAACAGGGTGCGTTCAGTGTCGCGATTTCTTTTTTTTTACCCAAATTGACTGTTGACCAAACCTCTGCAGGTGGCAGCTCCCTTGTAGCTGGTGAAAGAATTTCTGCTGACTTCGTCTTGCCGGAGAAAATCTTAACCAGTCGTTCAGCTGTCACAAAAGGAACTTGTGTGACCGGTAAGTTGTATGTTCACTTCAACACCAGAGTGGATTGATATAGAGACTTCCGCAGGCCGCTCGCAAGATTGTTCCGACAGCACTGTCCGAGGCACTGAACAAGCTTCACGAGACCCTCCAGAAGACGCCACTGTGTGTGCTTTATTTCTCCAGCTCAAGTAACATATCGATAACAAAACCGCTTGTTGAAATGTTTTCGAGCGGGTAAGGAACACAGTATGAAGTGGGCACGGTTCACGTTATCACGCTTTTCGTATTTTAGCTTCTCATGAACCTCTTCACCTCGCCCATCAAAATTTTCAAAAGAATACCCAGACTTGTAGCGTTTGATGGGGCTGCGGACGCTGCCATTTTATTTTTATATAGCTTGTGAGTGATAACGTACGATGTAGAGCCTTTGTGAAAAATAATTAGCCAAAGTGGTTTCCTTCTGCTATTTATTAGCCCTGTAATACCGCTCTCGTAACACCAATTAAAGTCCACAACTCTGGATAAAGTGATGACTACAATCTATTTTAGCTCGCAAGCGTCACAGCAACATCCAGACGCAAATCACTTGGGTTCTGAAGTTTTTGATGAAGGTGACGCATAACAAAAGCCACAAGACCTGCCAGTGTTGTAGCATAAAGTTTGTCTTTCACGTAGTGAGCAAGCTGCAAAGCCCTACCTTTCTGAGGATAAGCAGGCATCAAGTCTGCTTTTTTTCATTTTGGACTATCTGTTCTTAAGCACAGCCAGCACACTGCACCTTTGCCTTTCTGCTATATTGTGTCGTGTGGTTTCTGTGCGCTCTTTTTTTCTATGCATTATTTCGGTTAACCCCAGGCGTGATTCGCGACTTCATTGCTGTGTATATGTCACTTCTTCCTTCTTCATCACCATTGTGCGCTGTGTTTTTGCCATAGATCCTTACTTACCCACTGGCCCGGTGTGTCATACTTCACCAGCTTCTCGGCTTCTGCCAACTCTAGCGATGTGTGCGTTGTCTGTGTTCTCTATGTATTTGTTACAATATTTGTTACAATTTATTTGTAAGGCGAGATGCATTTGTTGTCTACCTTTGTCATATTGTGCTTTCTATATTCTCATAATCTACCTTGCCTTTGAATAAAACATTGCGGATGCTCTGTTTCTTTGACTGATATATACATTGATCACTTGTTTCAAAAGAAAAACACAAGCGCGATGAATAAAACCGTAGTGAATTATCATTACCTGCATCTCTTTTTATTATAACTTAATCGAAATAAAAATTACGTCACGACCGATTCGCACGAACCACTGAACAAAACAAAACAGGGAATCGCTAAATCAAAACGACCTAGAAAAACTATCCATTTGGGCGATGAATAGTGGTCTGAAATCATCAACTTTCGTCATAGCCAAACGTCGGTTATGCAAAGTAATTCAAAATTTGCGCCAGTGAAACCGAAACAGGAAGCGCACGCCACTTGCTCTCACCAACCACTAGGTGTGCTAGGGTCGATCGGGCCACTGGGGTCTACGGGAGTGTCCACTCTTAACCTTTATTTTTCTATGCTTGTAGTTCAGTATAATAGACCCTTTTAGAAAGAGGGCGCCCCTAGTGCAGCGGACGCGAACTAGAGTCGGCCGCCATTGTGAGGGCACCGCAGCAGACGACGCAGCTGTGTGTCCCAGCGACGCTGATGCACGTTCCTTGCAGCGCACACAGACACCTCTTGCGTTCCTGCAGAACGCGGACCGCGTCGCGAGGGCACGCCGATCTGTTGCAGGCCGGATTCATGCATTGCCAGTCATAAGAAGCCAAACTGATCGTCCAACCCGATGAAGGGTACAGAATATTGCTCATTGTGCCATGGAAGCAGCTGAAAAAGCTTATCGGAGAATACTACGAGCTCGTTCAAGCTAAAAAGCGCTGTGATTGCAGAGGATGAACTAGCCGCCAATACAAGCATCACAGCACACACGCATTTGACGGCTCACTTTCCATGCCCTCATGACGACGCTAGCTATCCCACACTCCTTCGCGAAGCGAAACTGACAAAATCTCACCATCAGGTGGCGTATTTATGAAAAGAGTATATATATAATCTACTTATCTAGACACATCAGCCGCTAAGAGGAATCCACATCGCACCCTCGTGTTGCACTTTGCCACATCAAAAGTCGAAACACAAGTATCAGGAGGATACACACAAGGTGCGCCTACTGAAAATTGCAAAAATAAAAGCTAGCGACCACGTCAACTCAATTTGTTGTCTTGAAAGGTATACGTTGTCATTCTCAGTAACCTCAAATTGACATGTATGGGAAAAGATGGCGAAAGCAACAAGCGCGTCAGCACGTAAACGCTGCCACTGCATAATAAAAAGATATCTCATTTATCAATGCAAATGCGCCACGTGATTCCATCAATATAAAACAGCGAGGAGAGCACCAGCGTGCACACAGGCTGCGCGTTCTTAAGGCACAGCGTTTCGTCGTCACATTCCACAAAACGAAGCTGGCTGTTTGAAAGCGCTGAAATATCTTACTTTTTTTTCCCCTATCCACGTACTCACTGCTCATAATATCAGGGACTTCCATGGATACCGGCTATAGGGTCTGATGAGTCCAATGAAACCTTTTTATAACTAAACTAGGTGGTTCAGGCCTCTCGATACGTCACAATCAGAGTGTACCTACGCGATATACGTTTACGAGGCATTGGACACTTCATGCATCAACAAATAAATGAGGAATCAATGGCCCCTCACGGAACCTAACAGGAATCCAGAAAATGGCGTCTTACCATGGCGGTGTCCAGCGTTGTTCTGGAACGCGCAGATCACGAAGAGCGCGAGGAGCTCAACGCGGTTCAACTTCTTCTTCAGTGGCTGGTGAATCTCGTGTATTAAATTCACTTTTCAACTACCTTGTCTTCAAATCTCGAATTCAACGAAAAGTGGTCTATTCGGGAACGTTCACGCTGTAACGTACACGAGGTGCCCACCAACTACAAAAAAAATTGTAAAACAGCGGAGGTTTCGACTCTCTTATGGTGGCCTTGATCACAATAAAGCAATAGAAAGGGACGTGTCAGTTCGAACAGATTGCACACACAGCGCACGCGAATTGTGCAACAAGACAACTTAACATTTCCCGTCATTGCTGTTCAGCGTGCTATCGAGAGTTAGGATTAGTAATAGGTTGCAACCGGCCATGGTTGTGCAGTGTTAATGGTGGTCGACTGCTGACCCACAGATCGCGGGAATAAATCCCGTGCATGGAGGCGGCATTTTCAGCTGAAGCGGAAAAGCTCGATGTCCGTGTACTTAGATTTAGGTGTGGGCTAACGAACCCCAGGGGGCAGAAATTTCTGGAGTCATGCACTTTGGCATCTTTCATAGTCATATGCGGGTTCGGGACGTTAAACCGCGACAATAATTATTAGTAATTACTCGAGATAGAGTCATGAGGTTAAATTTTTGGGACTCAGTAGCACTTGCGCCCTCTTCCAGACAGTATCATGTCCTTTCAATGCGAAACCTTGAGCAACAGCAGAGCAGATAAGGGGGAAACCCTGAAACCGTGCAACACATCAGCGCTGGAAAGTTGACCATAAACGCTGGTTGTTTTAAAGAAAAACTATCCACTTAAAAGATTGATTTCATTATCTTTATATGCGGAGTTTAACTTCCCAAAACGACTATATGAATATGAGAGACGCCGTAGTGGAGGGCTCCGGAAATTTGGACCACCTGGGGTTCTTTAACGTGCACCCAAATCGCAGCACACGCGCCTACAGCATTTCCGCCTCCATCGGAAATGCAAGCGCCTAAGCCAGGATTCGATTCCGTGTCCTGCGGGCCAGCAGTGAAGTACCTTAGCCACTAGACCACCATGGTGGGGCCACTTAAAAGTTTTATTTCGTTAATTTAGGAATAAAGCAAAGAGTTAAAAATAGAACAAGACGTTTATATTTTTGCACTTTATAACAGTGTTACTATGGGCATTCAATCACCATCTCCCCGAGTTCGACATGATTACGATCTGCACAACATATATTATACACAACACCAGGGTTCTTGTACGTCATGTTGATAATGATGATAACAATAATAATAATAATAATAATAATAATAATAATAATAATAATAATAATAATAATAATAATAATAATAATAATAATAATAATAATAATAATAATAATTTATTGCTTCTTGCTTGACTTAACCAGCTTATGATTGTGAATTCATGATGAACGCCGCAGTTGAGAGTTCCGGAAAAATCGGCCTTCAGGTATTCCTAAATGTGCACTGATACGCTACAAACGGTACTCATCTTTGTCACAAACGACTGCAATTTTTGTCTCGCCCGGGCACCCCATCGTCCAAGGAAGGGCGCTTTTGTATTGAAAAGGCGACATCCGCTGACTAACGAACCAGCCGCCGCGCCACCGCGTTTTACCTAGACCTGTACCGAAAGGGGCACGCATGTGTTCGAGGAAAAATAAATGACGTCCAGAGTGAACGGGAGCACGTGTACGACCCGCAAAACTTTTGACTGCTTCAGAATCGGCCGTTGACGTGCAACCAGCGAGAACCGCGGTCATCGGTGTCGCGAGGCTCGCGTAGGCGACGAGCATGGAATGGCCCGCGCAACGTATTGAGACGGCTGCATTACCGGGCACCCACGTCGTCTACTAAGCTGGCGAGATCTTCAGCGGCACCCTGTCAACTCCCTTACGTATACGAAGAGCTGACCTGGTTCCTATAGAACGTTTTATTATGACTTTTTTAACTATTATTTTATTATACCCAGACCTAGCTTTTCAATATTTGTAGTTGTGTGCACTGCGTGGCACGCAGAAATCAAGAAACGCGAGCATTATCTTTTAGGGGCGAAGCTCCTTATAGCGGCACCTGTTCGTCCCTTGTAGTCGCTGTAGTATGTAACATGTATAACACTTTGACCTCCAAGGTGGTGCCGGTGAGAGATTTCTTCTGTACATTGTCGAACTATAAAAAATAGTGCTCAATGTACATGCCAATGGGTGCTAATAGGGAATGAGAAACAGGAGCATTCGGCTTTTAGTTAACGCGCACGCTGTGATCCCCATTAGCAGCCACTGGCATGGACTATGAGCACTATCTGACAAGAAAGGGTTGCTACCTTGTACTCGCTGGGTGTAACCTCCTTAGTTTCGGAAAGGGTTAGTGAGCGTTGAGCCGCAGTGTCATGAATACAATGAACTAGTATGTACCATGAATGACCTCGAGGTGGTTAAAGGTGGGAAGTAGACCCGAAGCGCAAACAGGAATAAAGTGTGCGTATGCCACCTCTCGTTTAGTCCTTGGAATGTCCGCTGGATAGCGGTCCTTTTATATGGGGAATAGAGTTATGGGGAATAGAGACCATATGGGGAATAGAGACCATATGATTATGAGACGCCGTAGTGGCGGGCTCCGGAAGTTTCGACCACCTGGGGTTCTTTGACTTGCGCCTAAATCTGAGCACACGGGCCTACAACATTTCCGCCTCCATCGGAAATGCAGCCGCTGCAGCGGGGATTCGATCCCGCGACCTGCGTGTCAGCAGCCGAGTACCTTAGCCGCTAGACCACTGCGGCAGGGCGAGACGAAAACGTTGTAGGCCCGTGTGCACAAACTTGGGTGCACGTTAAAGAAGCCCAGGTGGTTGAAATGTCCGGAGCCCTCCACTACAGCGTCTCTCATAATCATATGGTGGTTTTGGGACGTTAAACCCACATATCAATCAATGAACTGTTCGCATTTCTATCAATGTACATTCTTCTTAGTTTAAGATTTGGAATAGGCAAACTATACAATTTCAGGTGGTATGAATGTTTGTAGCTAATAGTGACAGCTTGAAACATACTGAATACATAACAAGTCTGAACTCCCTAAGGTAGATGGAGGACGGTTATCTTGTTGTACTCACATCTCCCCTACAGGTATTTTATACCATGAAGGCTACGTAGCTACTGATACAATGCTATAGTGAACTATTGTTATCTTGCGCTGTCTTTGAAACACCCGAAATGTTGTAGAAATGGGAGGATTTACTTAACTTTCAAGAAAACACAAACCACGCAAGGCCACAAAAACGCCACACAGGCCATAACTTCACGAGCGTCTCTTTTCAACGTCGTCGTCTTTCTTCACTGTCCACAGAAGGGCACACGTATTTCCTACACTATATACTGCATAGCTCTGTGCTATGAACGGTTGAACAATTTTTTCTTCACCTATATTATTGATTCCGTGGAGGGTGTCTATTATGTACAGGCTAAACAAAAACTCTAAACAAAATTCAAGCAAAAATAATCAATTGATCATCACCGGTCAAAAGCTCCCCACTGCAGTGCAGCTGACTGAAATTAAAACAAAACATGGTTATGTGCACAGAACTTTATGAAATATATACAGCAGCGTTGACGGTCCAGGCTGGAGCCGCCAGTCACAGGACCGCGGCGACGTTGCCGATGACGTTGTCGCCTTCCCCGACACTATCGTCGTCGTCGTCGTCGTCGGCCGCGGGACACCCGAAACGACGTCATTCTTTCTGGCCGCCAGCCCCACCTCTTGCAGCTTGTAGGTGACCGCGCTCCTCAAGGCCACCACGAACGGCAGTGCCAGTGACCAGACCTGCGCGAACCACAGGGTGGGCCTGCACTAAACATAACACGTACTGAAGCTTTCCCTGCATTGTGACAGCAAATATGCGGAAGCTCTCGGAGAGTATTGGCCGGCGCCGTCGTGTTTCTTAAAAAGCTCTAACCGATAGCATCGACCAACAACACCCATATTCTACACACTATAGTAAAGGCGTGTGAGCGCGGGAGACGAAACACGGCTGGCGCAGTGAGAAAACCAGCCAGCCTTCTCCGTTGCACGAAGCGCGCATGCGATAACATTGCCATTAATGGCTCCTCAAGCAGACAGAAAACATCTCTCATGACTTTCTTCGGCGTGTAACTGGTAGGCTACTACGATTGCGCGCGTAGAACACCAGAACATGGCATTCACGGACGAGCGCGAACTTACTATTATTTTTTTTTTGTAGTAAAGAAATACGCCATAGAGTCACAATTTTGCGCCAAAGTCAGTCATGGTAGCACGGCCAGAGAAGTGATGGCAGGCTTTTATATCTCGACTAGAGGTAATGCCTCTGTTAGCTAATCTTTTAGTATCTTTGTTACATGGTGATGAGGTTCTTGTGTGACTTGTTGTAAGCATAGTTACCTACCAAGTGTGAACAAACTCGCCAGCAGAAATTTTATTGAAGGAGCGTAAAAGGGTGCCAAAGGGCTGTGGGGAGTGGTTTGTGTCTGCGTCGTTCGATCAGCAGCTGTGATCTTTGATTCACAAACGCGCAGTCATGAAGCTGGTAAGCACGTTGTCTCGACAGACATCAGCAGACGGATCGAACACGTGCCGTGCTCTCACCGCTCACTTCGGCACGTTGAACCAACAAGCATAACGAAACCTCTTTACTTACCCTGAGCGGTCGCGGTAAATTACATTAGGGTTTCCTAGAGTTATGCGAAAGCAGTTTCAAATGAGTCAGCTGCTAGCCTTACTTCGTATAACATTCTAAATGGTTGCTATCGCATTCATTGCTCCGCCCTGTGGTGAAACTATTTCTAATATGGAAGCAACGAGTTTTCGGACCTAAACCTCCACGGACTTGCTGTATTTCATCAGTATCAAGTTCCGCGGCAGGTTTGCACGATAGAGAACGAAAACATGATACAAGTGCTTTGTGGACAGTTGAAGGGTCCCTAGCCAGCCACCCAAAATTAGGCGACCCTTTAATCCACAGCGTGTTCCGTTTAGATAACTCAACCCCGCACTATATTTACTACATCATTATAATTGCCAGCTTTTTATATAGGACATTTACCACAGCAGATCTAGCAGGAGCTAGAGCGTGTGTTTTATCACGCAATGTGCGTACATTTTCCGTCAATTTGAAATCTGACTGAGCCGCACATTGGAAAGTAGCCTCTTCAGTACCCACTTGTCATGTTGAACGACAAAAAAACAAAAACAGTGGGATCCCCCAGAGCTTTCAAAGGAGCCATACTCCTGGAAACCCCTTGGGTCAGACCCCATCGTGGTGCAGTGGGCACAGAGTGCTCACTTCAAAAAAGAAACATCTAAGAGCGTCGGGTTCTTCACTGTGCATCACGTTGAGCATTTTCGGCACTTGCAACGTATTGCTGAAACACAAAGACGTGACGTTTGTGACAGTCGTTCACGCTTGTCCTGTGTACACTAGCGCAGTCTTGCCGACTGTTATTTGTGCTTCAGCGGCGCGCTACAACTATGGAGCTGTTTGTCATCCTTCGTGCATGTGACATTCGAATTTCTTTCTGTCGCATTTAATGATTCGCCCTTGCGTTGAAACTGACCCTTTTTTTACGAATTATTTTCCAGCACTACCATGGTTCCATGGGAAACATCTGCTTGTCTCGCAGAAGGCCTATAGTTTGCATCCTCACCAGCACCAAACCGTTTTATTGTATTTTTCATCACCTTCAAATTTGCGCTCACATACAACGCTAATTTTTTTGCGCACAACTGACGGCGCAATTGAATTGCCAATACCCACGCGGAAATGTCTGTGAAACCAGTTCCTAAAGGCTATGGCGTTAGCAGACAAAACAAGTGGATTAGTCTGAACTGGAGATTTTCACCTTTCATACATCGATAACTGACGCCAATGTCTGTTAACGCGACGTCCCAACAAAATAAGCTATCGGTTGGGACATATTCGAGGGCTGCTGTGAATTGCCTCTCACCTTGCTTTGTCATGCCATCGCACGCACATTACACCATTTCTAGCGAGATTATTATCAGTGATCACCTGATTTCGCTTTGTTTGGGCTCTAAGCTCACCTGATATATACGCCAGTTACATGGCGACCCACGAGTGTTATGGTGTCGGTTAATCCAGTAGAGGTATCTATCCTTTAGCGCACGACAAGAGGGAAGTTCCGGACAGATAAAAAAAGCACACAACCAGTATCAACAGCCTGGTAAGAACAACTGCGGGACTCGCTCGCTGGATTTCGTGCCGACCGGTTGTGCCCCCGCAATCTCTGACGACAGCGCAGCTCTGGCCGACTGGCTCGCCCTGCACGATCTCCTGCCGCCGACAAGAGCTCTCGCTGGGTGGTGGTTGGTTGGTTAGTGGTTCGTAAGGAAAAGGAAGAAGGCACCTAATTTCTGTCTGCCTACAGGCGACACGGCGCAGTGCCTAGAGTGGTGCCCCGTCTTCGGACTCCTGCGACCGTGCCCATCTTTCCTATCTTCTCCTTTCTTATGGGTGTCGCTGTCCCTGCGCCACGCTCTCCCCTTCCCCCTCTCTATCTCTATGCATTTTCCCCCTCTCTATCTCTATGGAGTGTTCAACCCGTAGCGCGCTTTATGCATAGCACGCACTTACCAGCTCTGGGCTTTTTATTTTCAAGCGCCAGCGCCTCCCAGCGGCTAACGTGGGTCTCGTGCACCGAGGAGGCCGTGGTAACGCCCAAGCCGCCGAACGCTGCTGAAACCCGGGGTCACTACGTCGTCGTTGTCGGCTCGAGTAGCACGCAGTGGTACGGTGCATCGAGGGGAACGGCGTCTGCCAGCCGGTTCAAGGCCAAATCCCACACCTAGGGACTCGTTTAGGGCAGGTCCTTGAACTGGCGGGTTCACGTACTCTCGCTGGCACCCGCACGCATAGGAGCCGTCAGTCAAAAAGATGAACTTGGAATTACCCCGCGAAACGTGTGAGAACGCCGTAATTTAGTTGTACTCAAACACACAAGCGAAATGTAATATTTATAATATCAGGCCTTATAAAAATTGCCCAGGTGAGTAGTACATTGTTGGCTTCAGCACCGTTAAAATGCGGTACGTTGTTGAAAACGAAGTCAGTCTATTGTAAGTACAGTAAGTCATAATCCACAATGACGACGTTTTGCCACAAAGGTGCTAACACGCGAAAGCCCCAGCGTCAAGGTCTTCTTCCACTTCTTCTTCTACTGGACCGCGTGAATAGCGCTTGTGATATACCACCAACATTGTGCTTTCAACACACTACTACGTCAGTTACATAGCATCGCGATCTGCAGCAACAGCCATAAACGCGTCAGCTTGACTTAATCGCTAGGAATAAATGTCGCTGACGATGTGGCAAGTTCAACTAAATTCAGCCTTCTTTGCACTCTTTTACTGCTTAAGAAGTCGCATTTATCGCAATGATAGAGACACGTATTTACAAGTTTCTAAGAACTGTTATTTCTTCACGTAGAGCCACGTAACCAATCAGTGCCCATATCTCCAAGGTCGCGCAATGAATCGGTTTATTCGCCTCATCGGGAAAAAAATGAGGTAAATGCTCATGCGAGTTATAGGGGAATCCGAACGCGAGGCAGGTAAGCGAGCGAGAGAGAAAAACATGGCGGGCCACGATGAATGAAAAGGCAACGCATGCTGTAAATCACACTTTTTATTCGGAAGTGCTTGTCTTTAAAGTCTATGTGAAAGGAAACGAGCTCCTAACACGAGACGCCATCAGATTACCTAAACCCTCACTACTCGCAACACAACGAGCAGCCTTGCTGCGGTAACTGGCCGTCAGCCGAGAAGAAACGCTCCTATTACGTCGACAAGCAAGCTGACGGGATTTGTTATTTCTCTCACTTGGGCATGGGGAATCTTTCGCTGAGCGTTTAAGAGACTCTCCCTTTCCCTTATACAATTGATCCTGAACCTGATTGCCATGAAGTCATTTAGGATACTAGAAAACAGCGTCTTACCATGGCGGTGTCAAGCGCTCCTTTCGCGGGCATGCACTGGTAGACCTCGAGCTACGCGAGCAATCAAATGCGTGTGCAGCTTCCGTTCTTTTTCTTTGTTTGGTGGCAGATCTCGTGAACAGGAACATGTTTAAACAATAGTGGTTACCGATAACACAGCGATGCATTTTTATCTGTAAGTCAACTTTTTAAGAATTCAAAGTTTCATATACATAAAACAATGTAAAACTATGTTCTCCCGCGTTTTATAATGATGACAGTCGCTACTATTGACATTTTAAATTATCCTTTCAATGTATTGTAAAAAAATAAGAACCGGTTCCCCTATCGATGTAATGAATGCTGAAACTGTGCTTAGTACAA
Organism: Rhipicephalus microplus; assembly: GCF_043290135.1. NCBI lineage: Eukaryota > Metazoa > Arthropoda > Arachnida > Ixodida > Ixodidae > Rhipicephalus > Rhipicephalus microplus. The sequence continues at coordinate 272,020,170 of NC_134701.1, read as the reverse complement.
CCCCTTGTTGACCGCGTTACGGTGACTTTAATGTTGAGAGCCCGTTGAATCACATTAAGTGCTTGCTGAATCAGCTTCCCCTTAGCATATAATTTCAACCCTTTGTTGCCCCAATTATGAAACTGCCAAGCAAAATAGAAATTGTTATCATTTTTCAGCTTTATATAGCAACCTTTAAATGAGCCATCCTTAAAGTTTCTAAAATTCAACTTTAATGCATAATTTTACGTAGGTCGCGAGTTCTCTATATGCCACAGAAGCGGGTACCTTGCAAGAAAAAAAACGCGCATCGGAGCTATACGCAACATGTTGTGAGCCACCTCTTGAGTGCGTACACACGAAATAAAATAATCGAAGATAATTATTAGGTCAACAAGGCAGGACAGAAACGACGAAATGAAAGCTGTTGCACGCGCTTCCGTTTTCAGCCATTAGCTCCAAAACATTCTCAAAAATATTTTACAAAAAGAAAACAATATTTCTGTTAAATTTTCTTTCGCTAATATTTATTTATATACATTTGGTTTGTTTTGTTTTTTGTAAACTACCCGATTCTTGGCCGACCCTCAGGGTGGATGTGAGCCACTAGTTTACGATCTACATCTACAATCGCTTCTAGCTTCAACTACCTTAGAGGAGACAGCGCTAAATTTTTCAAGCTGAAAGATACATGCCTCGTGAGTACTTGACAGCCGGTATTAAAGGTGGAACGCGTTTTGTGACTTACTTGCTCAAATTTTTTCGGTATGTCGCCCATTCACGACATCCGGCAGTAATTGATATGTGGGGTTTAACGTCCCAAAACCACCGTATGATTGTGTGAGACGCCGTGGTGGAGGGCTCCGGAAATTTCGAACACCTGGGATTCTTTAACGTGCACCCGAATTTGAGCACACGAGCCTCAGCATTTTCACCTCCGTAGGAAATGCAGCCGCGGGAGCCGGGATTCGATCCTGCTACCTGCGGGTCAGCAGCCGAGTGCCTTAGCCAGTAGACCGCCACGGCGGGGCGACATCCGGCAGTAAAGAGATAAGTAAAATTGCCGCTTCAGTGACACATGTGGTTGGAACGCAGCTCGTATGCCTTGTTCTTTTCACATTCGAATTCCAGCACAGAAGCAACACCCTTTCTCATTCGAACAACACGCTTGTGTAAAAAAAAAAAAAACTTGTACTTCAGTTTTTATTTCGACTTTTCAACAAGCGCTCGTACAGAAAGGCTTCTCAGTGGAATCGCTCACATTGGTGTAACCACTCTTCCACGTTTTCCGCGACGAGAACTCAATAATCTGCTCGAACAATGCGCAGCCCAGATGTCACCGAACGCGATGCTACACAGAAGACATGCTACATTTCACGAACGACAGATGCGATGAGGAAAGAAAACAAGAATAAAGTGAAGCTGGCGAAAGTGTCTCTTAAGCGAGAATAAATACACAGCTTGTATGACAAGATCATGGGACGTCTGCACGCTACTAAAATTGTACCAGACAAAAAACTGTGTTCAGATGAAGTGAGTGCAATCATTCATGACGTTTGAAAGAAACAAACAAACAAAGAACAATAACAGCATGGTTAAACAAAGAACACGCGTTCATATTAACTTTATTCGTCTTTTAAAAAACCGAAAACAAAAAAATTACATATTCACAATCGCCGATGCGTCGCCGGTGCGATCACACACAGAGGTCAGCCCGCAGACCGGTTAAGGCGTTAAAGCACTTAAGATTGCCCATTGACGACATCATGATAATACTGCCCAAAGTGATGCTTCAAGGCTTTGTGTTGGCGAAGTAATACTTTAGTGCAGCCAGTCTAAATAAAGCACGTTGCGCCATTTCTTTAAGCAGTTTAGAACCCGTTACATGATTACTCCAACCCATTACATTACAGTTCTTATACTCTTGGGCTTCCTAGTTAATAGGGCCCAATCAGCCACACAATAGGTACAGCCACGTGGTGTGTTTATGGCACCACGATGCTTCACTGCCACTACTTCTACTACTCCCACAACTGACACTACTGCATGCATCGCATGCGCACGACCCAAGGATTAAGGAGCTTCGCCTCTAAAATAGTGTGAATGAGACTATGACAAATAAAAGCCATGTCTAGAAAAAGAAAACAAGAGTGAGAATGTCACTGACGACATAAATACGTTAATCAATACACTACCGTGAAACACCTTGCCGTTGTAATTACGCCGTTACACAATCTGGCTGAATTCTTGCTTAGCTGAAAATAGTTTGTTCTCACGACGATAAATTTTAAAAAAATAGTTTTTCAAGGAAAAGTCTCCGAAAAAGATTACGTTTTATTACGTTTATTTACGTTTAAGTTTTTACGGCGCACTATCTTGGAAGTAGCAGTAACCAATGCAGAGCTAAACTCTGTTCGTTATTGCGCTGGTGCACAGTTCTCTCGACATCGCTAGCCGCTCCTTTGTGTCGGAACTATTAGTTGGCCTATGGATTGTCTTCAGGAGGTCATGAGTGCCCTACTGAAGGTTAACCGCCATATGCCAAGAAAATCACCGCCATAAGCAAATCGTTCCTGACGAGCTGGCAGAACACATCTCCGTCAAAGATGGTGGTGCCATCATCACTCAGTGAACGTCCTCATCCGCATAAGGGCCACCCAGAGCACGTCACCGCACAACGAATGAATAACACGATCATCTCGTACAGGAAGCTATTGGTAAATAAAAATATCAAGCCATTCTTTCAGATTCTGTTCTGTGTTTTGTGTTCTACGTATGAAATTGAGGCTCTTTGCAAGCATGTATCACAAAAGTCTACGCTAATAGACCTGCAATGGGGCTCACAGAGCAACAATAAGCTAAATAGAGCACAATTTTTAGGCATTTCAAAATTTCATGCAATGTGGTGTGTCATTGCGCATGCGGCAGCAATACTTTCGATTGCCCCTCAACCTTCGCTATAGGCCCATTTCTCGCTCGAGCAGTTGTATTGGGCGAATGTGCGGCAGAGCCTGTTACACACACGTGTCACTCAACTATCTCCCAGTATTCTCGTCTTTCCATGTGTCACTCGTGCCCTTCAGAAAGAATATTATCTGGGATTTTACGTATCAAAATACAATATGATTATTAGGAACGCCGCAGAGGAGAGCTTTGGTTATTTCGACCTTCTAGTGCTCCTAAACGTGCATTGACTTCACACACCGCCCTGACCTCTGCGATTTCACCTCATGCAAAATTCCACCGCCGAAGCCAGAATGGAACCAGCGACTTTCTCCTCAACAACTGATCCTTCGAGGCGGACACTTCCAAATGGCATGAAGCTGTTCAGTGGTTACTCATTTATTGTACGTAATCACTCATGAATACTATTTAAATTCCCACTTTTCTCAAATCAGAAAATTATGATTTATGCGGAAGCGATGAAAGTGCACCCAAAATTCAGTGAGTGTGGGAAAGTGCTTTTCCTTGAATTCACGAATGTCAGCAACACAGCGAAAGTTCAAGGTCTGAGTGCCAAACACTTTATGGTGAGGGACGGAATGGTGGGTGCCAAGTTTAACAGCCCGTAGGAACTACCTGCCTGGTTTCATTTTTGAGAACGTTCCGCGAAAGAGGTCAATACAGTCCTGAGGGTATGGCAGCCTGAGGCATGAATTCAAGCCAATGATGCGAAGCCCTTACGCCTTGACAATGTTAACAACAAAGCGCAAGGGACACACCTGGTTTTCTTCTTTCACCAATGTTTGGCGTGTCCTCCGAATTCTTCCATCGCCACGTTACCTGGCCAGGGACACAAACGCACCGGCCACACAAGACATGTGCATGTAGGCAGGGAAATCTTGAAGTTACATGAAACTACCAAAGAGCTTGTGGAATGAATTTGTGACAGGTAGATGGGCGAGTAGCTGAAACCGTGACATCCCTTTCGGGGCTGGTGCATTTCAAGAAATGAACTTGGCATGACAACTTTCGCCCTCGTGTTTCACCTTCTGTAGTAGACGTAAGAAAGGCATCACATTTAGCAAGCGAGCGCATGTGTTCGTGTGTACAATGGTGCACGCGTGTCTGATAGCTTGATTTTTGATAATGCAAGAATTTTCCACATGACTCTGCTATCTATAGTCGGGCGTTTCTCATCCCCGCAGTACGCCTATGAAAACTGCTTGTGATATGCACGCCAGCGCACCATATATCTTGACCCCCGCTTCGATGTTTGACGACGTACGCAATGGTATTGTGACAAGTTTTATGTCTTGTCTTGAGAGAGAGAGAAAAGACTTTATTCACGGGATCCTGCGTGGGGTAAGTGCTCGCCTCGCAGGGCGTGGTCTACCCTTCTAATGTTCTAGTCTATGCAGTCCTAGAAACACTGGGCCAAGAACTCGAGGGTTGAACCTGGCCTGACATGGGATACCCGGGTTCCCGCGACCCGCGCTTGCGGGTCACGATTTCCTTGTCTTGTCACCTGGAATATCTTGGCTCACAACCACAAAGGGGGGATCGGTCACCCTGTACCTTCTAATGTAAATTTTTTAATCAAGGCTTGCTATAAAAGTGAGAAATTGGATAAGAACAAAAATAACGTTTCTTTAAACAATTAAAAGAAAAGGTGAAAAGGGCAGAAGAATTTGATAAATCAGAATATATTAACAAATTAGCCAAAATGAAGAAGGGAGACAAGGAACTGGGTATATCTGGTGGTACCACTAGCAGCGTATCTTTCCGGTTGTCTGAATGAATTTATGTAGCGCTGGCAGAATAGCACTGCTGCTTACACTCAACTGACTGGTTCGAAGCGATAAAATGATGTATGTGTTAAATGCCAAGCCCAGCATGCCAATCGGTCTCTTAAGAATTATTCGGCACAGTGAGACGAAGCGGCAGCATGTGAGAAAAAAATTATATATTGTTCCCGCTTCATTGCAAACTTAAAATAGGTTAGTTAATAAAAACCCTCATTTCTGGGGATATTTTAACCGAGGAATACTACTGCGAAAGCTTATCAGGGTCACCTCACACTGACGGGAAAAGCATTTTGCGGTGTTCCATATGACCAGCGCGTCAACTTGGTCATGCAATCTTACCCTCCCGTACTAATGTTAGTCCACGCCAAGTTATGGGGTCATCACGAGAGCACCCATACGTGGGCACCCTATAGATAAATATGTAGATAGGCAAATAGATACCAAAAGTGGTTACATTACGCAAAAAAAGCGTTCACTATGTATTATTGCGCGGTGAAAGCATAGAATCGAACCAGGTGTTACGCCATGAGACTGCAAAACATGAGCGCCGTAGAAAGCCACGAATCTACTTCAGAGGGCCTAGCTAGATTATATGACAATCGCCGGTATACCAACAGAATCAACAAATCTTTTATGCTGCAGCGTTAATGATGATCATTACAACATTTGACCCACACCGATACTCTTTCACAATCGAGTCACTTATGGCGAATAATGCGTAAGTAACGGCGTGAAACTTTCATCGCTTTTCACATCAAAAATGCTCGATTCTGCGTCACTGTAAACCGTTTTGTAACTGCTTGCAAAAAAAATTACTATTGCCGTTAGCAAACTTACGAAGTAACACTTGTGTTTCTTTGGCGACTTTGCACACACCTAAATTGGCGCTTTTGCTCGTTTAATGTCATAATCAGGCGACGATATTTTTATTACTGCATGGTGAGCCACTCGTTGATGACATTTTTCTCTAGCGCTTCACTACAATGGTTTCATTGAACGATCGGTCTTGAAGTTCAGCAGTGAAAGCAAAATTAGGAATATATTATGCAATTTTTATTTACTCTGAGCGTCATATGAATCTGCCATTCGCAATAAATGATCATTCTGCCCATGTTTTACGAAGCACCCATAATAGAACCAGCGAAAAAAACAACGGCGAAACAGAGTTCGCATACAATTGTTTTATTTCTGTCGTGCAAAAAATGTTCTGCACTGCAGTTGATAGGAACAAAATTAAACAAACATTAAGGTATAATAAATAAGAAAACATTAGGACGCCACCAAAGGTGCCGGCCCGCGGCTGGCATCGGTGGACTGTCGCACCGACTTCAGCGCCTTCGTAATCCACGTTGCCATCGTCGTCCGAGACGCCGCCGACGTCGTCTCAACCCGTGGCCATCTTCTTCGTCCAAGGCATATTGGGTGTTACGGCGAGTGGTGTGGCCACCACGTGCAGGGCTTTGAGATTTGGCGATGCGCGAACCAGAACGTGGCCCTGCGCGAAACGGCGCCATGGTGAGCATTGAAGGACGGCAGACTAGCGAGTCGACTGACTCTGACTCACATCGCTACGTGAATCCTAATCTGAGAGAGTCGCTGGAGGAATAATTTGGTGAGTTGTAAAAGCGAGTGAGTCCAGTTTTTAAAAGAAATGTTGGTGAGAGAGCGACTCCATTTGAGGAAAAATTATGAATCGAAGTCCAAGTGAGCCCAGTTCAGAAAAATTTGTGCGGGTGTGCATGCCAATGAGCTTGATACAGAAAATACATTTATTTAGTGAGTATAACTGATCTCCACGTCTTCTGCCGATCTATGGTCGTATATTCTTATCTTCAGCATTAGCACTTGCTTTATACTTTCATGTTTATAATCACGGCTACTCACGCAGATACGCCACCGAGATGACGATTGACGCGAGGCACGAGCAATGTAGTGAGAGGGAGGGCGAGTTATTTCGCATCTCAGCGCAATTAAGTTAATGGCGTTTTATGGCGTTAAAGCACGGGCATCATGATCGAAAGCCTAATTGCACGCAAAAGGACTTGTTTAACTGCATTGAGCCGCGAGACCATCGAATCCAGCTTAGGAAAATTCCGATGAATAAACTAAAGAGAGCTCCAATTTTTTCTGCGGACCCATTGTGGGCACGATCATCAAAGGCAAAGTAACCAATACTGCGAACAACAAAGACAAAAAAAAATGAGGGTACGCCGAACTTTCCGCTTCATGAGTTGAGCGCGATTTCAGTATCGAGTTCCTAGTGCGAATACTTCATACACGTAGAGCACGAAACCTTTCCGAGCTTGATATGCACCCACCATATGGCCTTAATGAAATGGGCGCAATTGCGTGTGAGCTTCTTCTAGTGGGTGACCAGCTTTAAACCAGGAAGCTATTAATATAAATGTTCTGACACACGCTAGCAATGGAAGCTTTATTATTGCAATATTTAATGTCAAATTGTGAAGCATATATAAAGGACGCGTGTGTTCATCAAAGCATCAAAATTACTTTCACTGCATTTCCAAGCAGAGGAAGCTATCTTCACCGTATTTCCAAACAGACGCATGGCCGTGAGGTCGAACATGCGCATGCCATGCAAACGACCCGGGTTCGAGTCCCCCTCTGACCCTGGAGTTTTTCATAATTCATTTTATTTGCAACTTTCTTAGTTTTTCGGTCGTGCAAACGACGATTTTTTGATGACAACCAATGACGCGAATCCTAGAATGTCTGTGAAACGAGCTGATTCTTGCTGTCGCGTTAAAGTACTCGGGAAAAGCTATGGAACTGCATTGCATGTCAATGAGATCTAACACATGCACGAAAACTAATAACCACGTAGTTACGAATTTTACTAGTTTCAGAACGAGCTGTCATAAAAAAGCTGTAGGCGTGCATCTCTCGTTTTCCATTTTGCGTAATGCTCTTTAAACTGACTCGTGCAAACGTTTGGTCATTGAAGGACACTGACGCTCGATTCAAGATTATAGCGGCAGGCAATACGTGCAATTGAAACAAAGAGACACACACAAAATAAAGAAATATAAGTGTGAGAGGAAATATAATGTTCTAGGAGAGTGCTGCCGAGCTCCATATGCGTCTGACCCTTCTAAAAACGTTTCATTTCTCAACCAACTATTGACATGAAGACAGATCCTGTATTTTATGAAACGCCCGTTTCGCTTTTTATATAGAACACCCGAGAGTTTAATACATGCGTTAAAATATGAAGCCATTTCTTAAAATGCAAGAGACTTCCAGTACCACACTTCGTGAACTGCCAAAAAGTCAAGTGCGGAAGCTAAAGTGTTCACAAAAAGAAAAGACGTTCACAAGGACAAGTTTGGAAAGAAGCGCGAACTTACTAATTATTCCTGAATAAATTGACGAAATGGAGCACGAAGAGAGTTTCCACGCATAAATAAACAGTTTGGATTTGCACTTCCTCCAACCAAGGTACTAGTGGACACAATTGTTTCGCGCTATGTTTCATTTATAAAGTTACACATATATAGCGCAATAAACTCTAAAAAGCGGTTGGACCAAAAGGCCTTTTTTCAACCACAACATTCATGATATTGCTGCTGAACCGCAAGTCATGGATTCGACACCGGCCGTTGCAGCCGTATTTTGGTGGAAGAGGGCTGCAGGAGGCCTGTGGACTGTGCGATGTCAAAAAAAAAAAAAAGATGGTCGGAATTTCTGTAGCCCTTCACTACTTCGTCTCTAATAATCATATCACAGTTTCTGGAAGTATCTAAAGCCCCAGATATTATTACATCACTAGATTATCAATCGTCACCTGGCTTGCTTGCGTTTTGGAAACTAGGCACAACTTTGCTATCACAGACACTATTGTGAGCTCGAGAATGCGCACGATAGTATTTGGGGTTTAACGTCACAAATCCAGATAATGAGATTGCCATTCGTAACAAGCAAATTTGAGGCATGCGCTGGTAATGCAACACAAGCAAGGTAGATGCTAAATTTCACGTTAGGACAGAAAGACGGTGTTTTTTTTCTGTTTTAACACAGAGGTATTTTGTGCCGGGGTCCATTAAGGCCCCGCTCACGTATTTCCGCCAGGGGAAAAAAATTTTGCAAAATATAATCTAATGGATTCCATAGAAAAGAAACGAGGTGGAATGTTTCCGTCGTGATGCGTCGATCCAGCGACCTCTCAATCCGCAACGCGCGGCGCTATTCACTAGAACAAGACACGTACGTTGTCCAAGATGCCAAGGGCAAGCCCTTTGTACACAACATATAAGGTTAGTCGGTCCTCGGAACTCGGACTTCATCGCGCTGTTGTCATCAGTAGCAAGTTGGTGCGATCGCTTCGCGTTGGGCACGCTCTCAAGGTCGTCGCCTCTAGCGTTTCGTTAACTGTCACCTCCACTGAGCGCTGTCTCTCCTGTGCGCACGCTTATCACACTCGTGGTTTGGGAGAGCAAAAAGGTCACTTCGCTCGCTTCAGCGGCCGCACTTTAAACTGAGCACGCTTCTCACACACGAAGAAGTGAGGACTGTGACTGTTCGCGCTTGTCCGGTCTATACTTCTGGTTTGTTTCGTGCATCTTTCTTTCGAGTTGAACAGGACGCTTCAAAAGTCGATCTGTAACAGTCGTATGCCCGCACACGAGTTGTGTATCTTTATTTCGTGCGAGCTTTCGGCTTGAGATGCGCGCTGAAAGTTTCGAGGTGGTTGTCGTTCTTAGCGTGAATTTGCAAGTTGTTGCTGTAGCAATCATTCCTTCGCCCCAGTGGCAAAACAATGCTCAATAAACGCTCAACTGCCTTTGTGAAGCCAGGCTTCCCTTTCTTGTTATAACAATTTCTAAAGAGAGAAATTAGTCACGTTTTTTTACTGTATAAGCCAACAGCCTATTTTACCACGTCTAGTAGCTCGTCCGGTGCTACAAAAAAGCAGCATATATGTGTATAATTATGCACCCACCAGCGCCGTCTTCCTAGTGTAGTCGAGCGTTGGCGCCTCCAGGTGCTGTACCACAGGTGCATCATGCATCGGGAAGGCGGCGCAAACGCCCGAGTCGCCAACTGCGGCCCGCACGTGTGGTCCTGCTTCGTCGCTGTTGGGTCGACTCGACCATAGCACCACGCCGCGTGGAAGGCTCGAGAAAGAGGAGTCCAGACCACCTCTGTCGATCGGGGCTAAACTCCTGGTGTGCTGCTGATGTAAGGAAGCCAGGATATTGCGTTGGCGGCCGAGTGTTAGGAGGTTACCAGCCCGAGAGAAGAACTGGGCCTTGCTCTGCGAAACGTATATAAACGGACGCTGGAATTCATCTATCGAAACGTGCTTATGACATATTCGTGACTTAAAAACAGGCTACTATGAAGGATAAAGAAGGCTATTTTAAATGTTGTTATGAACGACAATCAAGGCACGCAGTGAGGGGGGCTACACAACTACCCATCTAAATGCATCTGCGGTGAAGGGGAATCCTCATCTTGCCCTCGTGTTCTGCGATGCCACATTATAAGCCCAATCATCAAGATAAGGAAGATATACACAATGTGCGCCTACTGAAGGCCGCAAAAGATAAAAAGCCTCTCGACGAATAGAAATGGTGAACTCGTCAACCCATTGAGTCGTTTTAGAAGCTACTTGCCCTCCGCAGTAGACTGCACAAAGGTAAGCATAAATCTACAGTTAGCGGCAAAAAAAAAAAAAAACCTCGAGCGCATTTCATGTCTGAGTGGTCATACCAATATGCGAGTCACCGCGTAAATGCTGCTAATGCATGTCAACTAATTGATTGGTTTTGGAAGCTAATTGGTCATCCACCGTAGAATGCGCAAACTTAAGCTAACATGAACAACTAGCGGCCAAAAAAAAATTGCAAGGAGTTTATGTTCAAAGTGACGAAAACGACTTGAGAATCACCACGGGAATGCTGCCACTGTATAATAAAACGTTATTTAATTTATCACTGCGATTGCTCCAGGCGTTGTCCTCGATCTAAAGGTGCGAGAAAAGCATGTGGTCCACCACAACTGCGAATCCACATACTTTGATTTGCAGTGGTAGATTCCACACAACCAAACCATTTGTTTGAAAAAGTGAATAAACAGCTTAATTTTTTTTTCCTTGTGCGCCCCCGCTACTCATAATTACTGGAACTCCTGCGGATTCTGATGAACAGGTTAGAAACACGACTGTCGTTATGAAGACACAAAGTCTGATGACACATTCTATGTTTAAACTGATTTTTTTGGCCTCGATATGTTTCAAGACTACTGAGGGGATAATTGCGAGACATTAAACGCTTCATTAATTAGCCGTTAAATGAGAAACCAACAGCGTCGACTAGCTCAAACCGGAGACTGGAAAATGGCGTCTTACCATGGCGGTGTCTAGCGTTGTTCTAGAACGAGCAGCTCACGAGGAGCACAACGCACGTGCAACTTCTTCTTCGGTGGAATGTGATTCTAGCTATGAGAAAAGCATGTTTCGACAACCTTGTCTTCAAATCTTGAGTTCGATGAAAATTGGTCTATTCGAAAATGTTCACGGGCTTACACACACAGAGATACCAACCATATATAAAAGAAAATGAAATATCGAAGGTTTCGACTCTCTTACGGCGGCGTTGTTAACAATGAAACAGTGCAGTAGAAGTGTGGTATACATGTTCAAATGATGGTGCCAACAAGGCGACTTATTATACTCTGAAGGCTACCGTGCTGCTGCAGAGGGTAGCATGAATAGTTTCGATTATAAAAAATTTGTAACCCGCTGCAGTGGTCTTATGTGTATGGTGCTGGGCTGCTGACACGCTGGTCGTCATCGAAAATCCCGGCGCCGGCTGCCCCATTTTCGATGAAGACGAAAATGCTTGAGGCACGTGTAGTTAGATTTAGGTACATGTTGAAGAACCCCAGGTGTCTCAAAATCTCGACGGCCTACCCAATGGCGTCTCTCATTATCGTGTGGGTTTGGGACGTTAAACCCCAAAAACTATCTCGTGGGCTCTGGGGTCGTTCTCTTAAGGCCACTAGTGCCCCGGTCTCACCAGGTCTGTGGTGCATCAGCACCAGGCTTTTGCTTGACGTCTGCTCCAACAGTGGAGAGTGCCTCACTGTCTGTTTTCCTTGCTCCCATCTGGTTCCTACTCGCCAACGATGATGATCGCGTCTGTGGCCTTGATGGTTACCATGCGGTGGCCGTTAAGCGCCTCTACAATGGCAGCCATACACCTGAATTCCATCTTGTAGTTACTGTATTAAAATATCCCAGTTTTTCTTGTATCTGTGTAAGAAAATCGACGACATAAAAAGACAGCATCTATTGCAACGAGGCTACAAAGCTAGCAGCGTGAAGGATGTTTTACAGTTCGGCAGTTGTGTCTGGTGATACTGCAACATAATTCAGTCTTATCGATCTTTCAGTATGCCCCTAGCCTTCTTGAGCCGTCCCCGTTTAGTCGTTCAAATTCCCTTTATGATCAACCGTGGAAATGCGGATGCTAAGGCGTTTTGCGAAAGTGGCGTATTCCGTTTTCCTTCATGAACGACTGAAACTGCGCACTAGTGAACTATGTTCCACTATTGGAAAGCACCGTTCGGGCAGACCAAATCTACTAAACACCGACCGTAAGGCTTCGATAGTCGGCTCCGCGTTGGCTATATCTCTGGACTCACCTCTATGCACTTTCTGTGTGAGTGAACCGCGATGACCAACGCATATTCGTCAACCGGGTTGGCATACTTTGTACGTGCACCCTTGCCAATTTTCTTAGATTTTCGGCTATGTCACAGGCGCTCTGGCAAGTCCCCCGTCGCCGGATTTCTATCTCGCAACCTGCGGGTCATCAGCCGAGTGTCTTAGCCACTAGAATACGGTGGCTAAGACTCCAAAGTGCCAAGGAGACAGTGTCAAAGAAATTGGGGTGTCTTTGTCGGTGGCGCTGCCAATTCAATAAATGTTGCGATGGGAGCAAACATTAAAAAAATTCCCGCTCCCGGAATTAAAGCTAAGCATTCGCTTTGGTACTTGTTCTAGCTCAGAGCCACCCCAGCGCACTGACCTGTTTGGGAAAAAGACCCAGAACAAGCCTTATATCAGGACATTAGCAATGCTGGTTGCAGTGCGATTCATCAACTATCACTTCAATGGAATAAACAATACATATTCATGATTCCCCAAAGGAAACTCATACGTTACATTCCTATGACCACTACGTATACGATATGTCCATCATCGCCTCGTAACGTGCTCTTCGTGGTGGTTATACTGCAGTCTCTGGTGTAACGTGAGTGAATTCCTACAATGAACTACGCTCTATTGGCGCATGCAGCTGCCTCAACAGGTAAGTGAACCATACGCGCACGACAACTCAATTTACGCGAAGACATTTAAATACCTCATACTACTTGGCTCAAAGCGAAGAAAAAATTGAATAGGAAGGCTGCTATAGTCGCTGACTGCTTGGCGTGACATATCAATTCCCTTAGCAAAGTGAGGGATTGGGCTACTTGGTTTTTCATGACTGGAAAAAATGGCGCTACAATTGCTGCGGAAAACGAAGTTAGGGAGAAGACAAAAAAGAAGTAGACAGCACAAGCGCAAACTATCAACTGAGGTTTATTGAACGAACTTGGAAGAATGAAGGCTTCCCGAAAGAGAAAAATTAATTTACGAAGAGGGTGGGGCTCGGCAGTCTTTTTCCACTGTCTCCAATTGGAACACGGGGGATGATTACTCATGTATGTTTTAAAGACGATAGTCTTTCTTGGGGACCTTCGACAGAAATAGTTTGGTCTTTCTGTCTGTCCGTCTGTTTGTCTGTCTGTCTGTTTGTTTGTTTGTTTGTCTGCTTGTCTGTCTGTCTGTACATTTGCCTTTTTGTGCGCCCTAACTATACCTCAAACGGCAACAAACGGCCAACCCCATCCGCAGCGCCCACCAATATTGCTCAAGGTTTAGCGTTTATAGTTGTGCGATTGTCAATTAAAAAGCAAATATTGCGCATATCTGAGGTGCCACAACAACGCTTCAATGTTATCTATGTCTGCCTTTATACTGGAAGAGGCACAAACAAGTACCACAAAAGAATGTAACGTTTAATCTGGCTGCGCTGACTGTGCAACGCGATGCCCCAGAAGGTGTTTCTAACGCTTTGCTACGACGACACGGTGTTGGCACCTGCCCGTCGCTTTGCATTCTACACCTTATCACCTCCAAGACTGGCGCGCATCTTTCTCCGCGGTCGCACATGCCTTCGTTTTCGAAGATAACTGCCAGATGGCGCTCGTGTCTAACGTGCCTAGATGCGCTTGTTCGCCTCCGGTAAACGCTCGAGGCACTCTAACGCAGCACCTTCAGAATACCATTCACAGTATTTCTTGCGCAGAACATGAAATAAACGTTTTGTTCACTCTCTCCAGAATAAAGACTATCGTCTTTCGACATTCACAGTGTAACGTGTAGATTCGGGCCATTTTTTTTACCACATAGTCACAGCAGGACTGCATCCCCGTAGGCTGGTCAAGTCTGGAGCCTTCTGCGAAATCCGTCAGTATATGAGTTCTTTGTTTTCGCACTCATTTTGAACGCGCATGCGAGAAAGGAGCTGTGCATGTAGGCCTTCAATGAACAGGTGTGAGAGTTGAATTCCTCAAGTACATGCACTTGCAAGCACAAGAGCCTATATTTTTGTTCAAAATGAGTTCTTCTAACGCTACGGTTGACAGTAAAACACTGCAGTTCATTTCAAAAGAACATTTAATTGATCTTTAAAAACTAATTCCTAAAGAGCGAAAGCACGCGAGCAACAAAATGATTGTCACAATCCAGTATGCAGAGTTCATGTAAAATTCGTCAACGTGCCAGCTGCGGCACCTGCCGGGCCCAGGCAGTCTGGCGCCCAGGGTGATCTCGAAGACGCTGTCACAGGCCTGGACGTCTTCGTCGTCATCCTCGTCGACGACCCGTCAGAAACCAAGCATCGTAGGCTCCTTCACGGCCCACAAGCTTCTTGCGGTGCAGACGAGGTGAAGGCGACGAGGGCAGCGACGACGGATAAGATGGTGACTAGACAAATCAGCGCAAACCACGGAGAAGGCCTGCACACTGGGCACCTGTTGTGAATACATTGCAAGGAAATAAAATAATGTTATTTCCGTAAACAAATAAATCTTTTTTTGGATACTCAATGATGAGCATGATTCTTAATTAGTGGATAGCCAATGGTATACCCAAGTCTGCAGGCACTCTCAAGCAATTTTATGTTAGACTGAAGAGATCCCTTGGGTTACTGTTTTACACGAAATCCAGACGGCGCCCCGCAGAGCCGACGTTGCCGTTGTCTCCGACAAGGTGTCATTTCAGCTCAAAGGGGTGACAATTTCATTCCCGTGAATATATAAATAACTATTTGATGTCTTATAGCGAAATCTCGCGATCTCAATAAGAATGTTATTTGCTATCTCTAAGTGCTTCATCTTACAACATAACGCCACCGCGGTGGTCTAGTGGGTAAGGTACCTGGCTGCTGACCCGCAGGTCGCGGGATTGAATCCCGGCTGTGGTGGCTGCATTTCCGATGGAGGCGGAAATGTTGTAGACGCGTGCGCTCAGGTTTGGGTGCATGTTAAAGAACCGCAGGTGGTCGAAATTTTCGGAGCCCTCCACTACGGCGTCTCTCATAATCAAATGGTGGTTTTGGGACGTTAAACCCCAAATATCACTCAATAAATCAATCATCTCACAATATAGAATCAGAGTACTTTGGGGAGCATTCCTGCCAAACAAACATGACCATAGGATGGCTTGCTCCTGTTTTCTTTTTTTTAATGCCAGTTATACCATCATTTCAATCATGAATGCCGTTTCACGCTAATATTGCACCCATGACTTATTACCAGGATGTGCAGAAACCACGGTGATAATATGAGAAAATTACGCGAGGTAGAAAGCGATTGTATTTGGTGCCGGAGGAATTTTGTAAATACTCACCATTTGCTTAATTTGTACAAACAGCAGAATTTTTTCCCCTGCCGCTTTTCTTACTTTCTTGAACTTTACACAACACAGAATACGGGTGACGTATAAAACAAACGTACTTTTTCAGACACACACAGTATCGCGATATTTTTTTGCTCAATAATTGCATATGAGATCTCAGTCCTATCAAAACATTTCGTTCCTACCTACATTTACTTCGCAAGAAAATATATGTCACCCTCTTGTTTAACATTTAGTTTGGCAGAACGGAGGGCTTCACTTATATGAATACAGTGAGAACGAAAAACGAAAAATTATAGAAGCAACTATTATCGGGCAGGCTGCTTATCGATGAATCTTTGCACAATGGCTGCACTTCTGCGAGAAATGCTATTTATTTTTAGTTAACGTTATGCAAATTTACACACCTGCATTGTCATAGGCAAAGAGCAGGTTACTATAAGGTACTCTCCATTAACTCATATTCCTAACTGTTCCCAATATAGGCCTCTCTAAACGTCCTCTAAGCACACGGTAAATAGCATTGGCTAGATTGTGTCCCCCTGCCTTACACCCTTCATTATTGGTAATTTGTTGCTTTCCTTATGGAGCACTATAGTGGCAGTTGATCACCTGTAGATTTCTTCAAGGATGTTTATATATCCTTCGTCGACGCCCTGGTTCTGCAGTGTCTGCACGACTACTGATATTTTTACTGAATCAAACGCCTAATCCTAATCTATGAAGGCTATGTACAGTGATTGGTTGTATTCTGAGCATTTTTCTATTACCTGATTGATAGTACGAACGTCGTACATTGTTCAGTAGCCTGTCTTAAGTCCTGCTTGTCCCTTTGGTTGAAAGAATTCTAACGTTGTCTCAATCCTGATAGCGATTACCTTTCAAAATAGCTTGTATACGACGGAAAGCAAGCTGATCGGCCGGTAATTCTTCAAGTCCTTGTTTTCTCCTTTACTGTGCATAAAGATGATGTCGGCATTCTTCCAAGATTCTGGTGCCCTCCCATCAGGAGACACTTGTAAACAGGGTAGCTAGTTTTTCAAGCACAATCTGTCCTCCATCTTTCAGCAGATCTGATGTTACGTGGTCCTCACCAGCAGCCTTGCCTCTGCATTCCCTCTAAAGCTTTCCTGATTTCTCATTACTGGTGGGATGTCATCTGGGATACTGCTAGTTTTTATATTAGGATCGTGGTTGTGGCGGCTACTGTGCAGATGTGTGTATAACTCCTTCGCTGTTTAACCTATCCTATGTATATTGGTAGTTACTTTGCCTTTCTTGACACTTAGTGCATACATCTGGTTTTTGCCTTTCCAAAGTTTCTTCTTCAATGCTGTGACGCTTCCTCCACTCTTCAGATTGTGTTCAATTTTCTCTATGTTATGCCTTCTTACATCAAATACCTTACGCCTATTAATCAAGTTCTTAAGCTTTGCCAAGTTTATTTTGTCTGTTGCATTTGAGGCTTTCATGCTTGGACGTTTTTTAATGAGCTTCTTTGTCTCCTGGGACAGTTTACCTGTGTCCTATCTAAGTATTGTACCTCCAACTTTCAAGCACACTCCGTAATGATACGCGTAAAATTATTATTCATTGCGTCAACGCTAAGGCTGGTTTCCTTGATAAGAGCCGAGTACCTGTTCTCAAGCGAGAATTTGAATTCATGTACTTTTGCTAGCTCATTCATTAGCTTCTTGCGTATCAGTTGCGGTTATTCCTTCTTGAAGTCTAGCCAAATTCGAGACTGTAACATTCTATGATCACTGCATCGTATCTTGCCAAACACTTCCACATCCTACACGATGCCTTAGTGTGCACTTAGTGTAAAGTCTATTTCGTTCTTACTTTCGCCATTAGGGCTCCTCCATGTCCACTTACGGTTCCCTCGTTTTTGGTAGAAAGTATTCAAGACCCGTGAATAATATGTTCTGCGAATTTCAATAATAGCTTAATAGCTCCCCTCTGGCATTTCTAGTGCCGATGCAATAATCTCCTACTGCCTTGTCTGCAGCCTGCTTCTTCGCTACCTTGGCATGAAGTCGCCCATTTTTATAGTATACTGTGTTTTTACTTCATGGCCGATTCCACGTCTTCACAGAAGCTTTCAACTGACGCGTCATCATGGCAGGATGTAGGCGTGTAAGCCTGTATCACCTTCATATTGTACCTCTTATTGAGTTTAATTACGATACTTACCACCATTTTATTGTTGCTATATTATTGGTTTTTGTTTCAAGCTATATTTCTGTGGATAAGGAACCCCACGCCCAGTTTCCTTCGGTCAGCTGGGCCATGATAGCAAACGACGTGCCCATTCTGTAGTACTGTATGAGCCTCATCTGTGCTTCTAGCCTCACTGACTCATATTACATCCCAATTAACACGCTATAGCTCCTCGAATAGTACAGCTAGACTTGCCTCACTACATAAGCTTCTAGCGTTAAACGTTGCCAAGTTCAAGTTCCGATTGCGGCCTGTCCGGACCCAGAAATTCTTAGCACCCTTTGCTACGTTTATTTATTTATTTATTTATTGCATACTGCCAGCCACCTCTTGGTGGCCAAGGCAGGAGTGATACAAACTTTCATACTTGCAGCCACTTATAACACTACACTTCACGGCGCAGAAATAGCCCCGCCGCGGTGGTCTAGTGGCTAAGGTACTCGGCTGCTGACCCGCAGGTCGCGGGTTCGATTCCCGGCTGCGGCGGCTGCATTTCCGATGGAGGCGGAAATGTTGTAGGCCCGTGTGCTCAGATTTGGGCGCACGTTAAAGAACCCCAGGTGGTCGAAATTTCCGGAGCCCTCCACTACGGCGTCTCTCATAATCATATGGTGGTTTTGGGACGTTAAACACCACAAATCAATCAATCAACGGCGCAGAAATAAAATCACCACATAACAGGTTTGCGTGGAACATGAATACTCAGGTTACAGGAGCAACACAAGAGCGGTATCAAAAATACAATCCAAATTTTTGTTCCTAACACGAAGTGTAAAAACATCATTAGAAGAATTGAAATCTGCACATACGACCAGACAGCTTTTACTACAGACAGGCAGTGGCAGCTGATAAGAATGCGTCGGGCGCTGCGATGCTGGTGACGTCATGAGGTAGTTCATTCCAGTCGGAAATTGTTCGTGGAAAGAATGAATATCGCCGAGAATTTGTTTTTGTAAGTGGCACCACTATGGTGTTATCATGCTTGTTCCGAGTTTTTCGCGATGTATTGTACTGCATGTAAGTGTTAAAGGCGAGTCATGAGTGTCCGTTGACTATGTTATAAAGGAATTTTAAGCGATGTAGCTTTCTACGGGACTCCAATGTGGGAAGAGCGGATCTATTGTGGAGTTCAGTGACTGAACAGTGTCTACTGTACGCGTGGTAAATAAACCGAAGGGATTTATTTTGGACTCGTTCTAGTAAGTATATTTCTGTTTGTGTGTGTGGATCCCATACAACGTCAGCATATTCCAACAATGGGCGTACCAATGTAGTGTAAGCGACTAGTTTTGTTTTGCTGGTGCAGTGCATCATGCGATGCTTTAAGAACCACAATCGCGGCAGTGCTGCTGATGTTATACCTTCGATATGAGTTTTCCAGCTCAAATTAGAAGTGATCAAATTAGAAAGTTCAACTTGGTGATAAGCTGACGCGAGGTTCAGCTTGGAGAAACATATCGCTCCGGACAGCTGATGAAGATTCTTTAATGTGAGGAAGTGGAAACCCGTCTATGACGATCGCCTTGTTCGGTTCTCGTAAGTCGACGCATAGTCGAAGGGATCCATCTTTTTTCTTGACGACGACCAGTGGAGAAACCCAGTTGGAAGCAGAGACAGGCTCGATGATTCCGCTGGCTTGAAGGCGAGACAGTTCCGCAGAAACTAGCTCACGGAGAAGAAGAGAAATGCGGCGCAGCTTGGTACGCACAGGGCACACACCTGGTCGACGCATCACTTTATGCACAAAACCGCGCACACAAGCCAGTTCACGGGTGAACAGGTGGTAGAATTCAGAAGGCGCGTTGGCCGGAAGATCATCTTGGACGTCGACTTGAGCACACGTCATAGACGCACCAACAATGTTGATGGACAAAGCCCTGATGGCATCACGTCCCAAAAGCGAGCTGCCATTGGCAGTTACATAAAAAGCAATGGAAGCAGTGCGACTGCGATAGGAGACCTGAGCTGTAAAATGACCTAATATCTCAATCGTTTCCTTGGAATATGTTTGTAGAACGACGTGTAAAGGCAAAAGCCGAATGTCGGAAAAATGGCTATGAAAGTCAGCGGCACTGATTAAAGAGACTGAGGCACCAGTGTCCACGAGAAATGACAAGGGCACATGGCCCACTGAAGCTACGATGCTGGGCTCGGTCGTAGTGTGGAGGTCATCCACATTTAAAACAGTGACCGTATTGGTCTGTGCAGTGCTCGAAGGAGCGGACGAAAAAACTGGTTCAGGAAGATTTGCGGGACGGGAATTGCATACGGACTGAAAATGTCAGATTTTTCCGCACGCAAGACAAGTGCGGTTTCTCGCGGGACACTGCGCAAAATTGGCTAAATGCTGAGCCGATCCGCAACGAAAGCAATGCGCGGTTGCGCTTGGAGAAGAAAATTGCGAACGCGAGTTAGGAGCTCGGTGGTGTTCCTGAAAACCAGAATTTGGCGGAATGGGGTCGCCATATTGCCGGCTTCCTCGCCCCCGCGTCGCAGAGAGGCCACCATGTTGGCCGCCACGGAAGGACTGTGCAGGCGGGCGTCCATGTTGGCTGCCGCGCCGAGACGAAGGTGAAGGGCCGCCATGTTGACGCGTCCCGGGAAAGAAAGAGCCGCCGCCTTGGCCCCCCGCAGCAGAAAGTTGCTGCACTGAATGCGGAGCGAAATGCTCAAACTGGGAGCGAATAAGCTCGTCCTTTCGCGCAATCGAAAGGGCTTCGGATAATGAAATCGAGGAGCCTTTTTGAAGGATGCGGCAGCGGACGTTTTGCGAGGCTACCCCGCTGAAAAGCTGACGGTGGATCATATCGTCCTCGAGCTCGCCGAAGCCGCACGACGCGGCGAGCGTTCGAAGAGAAGTAATGAACTCGGCGACTGGCTCACCAGGCAATTGTCGCCTTTCTTGGAATTTTACGCGTGCGAGATAATCGCACGAGACATCTTTAAAATGTTCATCGAAAAGAGCAACAGTATTCTTGAAGGCATCTCCCGACGCTGGCATCGGCGACGCGTTGGTGGCTTCCAAAGTATAGAAGAGCTTTAACCCGGCAGTGCCCAACGCGTTGAGCAGCAGGGCCTTGCGACGCTCAAGCTTGCTGGTGTCTTCCCCGGCCGCGTCTGCGTAGGGCTGAAACACCAATTTCCAGTCCGCCCACGGAAGTGGCGGGTCTCCGGGCTAATGAAGAAATAGGAGAAGTGGAATAGGAGACGTCATTTCAAGCAAGAAGAATGGAGAGGTGCAGACGAGAACAAAATGACACCAGTACACTTTTTGAAGAAGACGATGGAGACGGCGTAGCTGAATGAAGAAGGAATGAAGCGACGCAGCACGCAGCAGCCACCATGCTGGGAACAAAGAGCGTCTAGGATTAGCAGGGTTGGTTCGTTAGAAGCAAGAAAAAGACAAACACGGAGAAGGAAATGGGTTCTATCCTATCCTCGTCGTCATTGCTGTGTTGGGGCTAGCTGGTCCCGACGAAGCAGAAGAAGAAGACAGACGACGGAGACGTACGCGGCCGGCGGGGACGCCGACCAGCCCGAACACGCGGGTTGGCACGAAGCGCCGAAGAGAAGAACAACAACCGCACTCCACGGTTACCCAACGCACACTGGTTTTATTTCACAGTCCCCTTGAAATCCTGGATGCCAGAGCGGCGCCCCCTGGCATCATCACATGTCATTCCGAAACCGATACCGAAAACCCAGAACACAACACTTTTCGCACACAAGGGTTGGCTACCGTGTCTCGCCCCACTTGGCAGATGTACTCTTCAAAAGAGTGATTGGCTTGTATGTTTGTTTTGGTAAAATGTAAGTGCAACAAAGCTTTTCAATACAAATTTTTAATAATAAGATAATTGGCCGGACGCTTTTTTTGCGGCCCACTATCTTGGTAGTGGCTAACCAATGCAAAGCTAAAGCTCTGTTCGTTATCGCGCTGGTGCACAGTTCTCTCGACATCGCTAGCCGCTCCTTTGTGACGGAACTAGTCGTTGGCCTATGGATTGTCTTCAGGAGGTCATGAGTGCCCTACTGAAGGTTAAGCGCCATATGCCAAGAAAATCACCGGCACAAGCAAATCGTTCCTAACGAGCTGGCAGAACACATCTCCGTCAAAGATGGTGGTGCCATCATCACTCGGTGAACGTCCTCATCCACATAAGCGCCAACCAGAGCACGTCACCGCACAACGAATGAATAACACGGTGATCTCGTACAGGAAGCTATTGGTAAATAAAATATATCAAACCTTCTCTTTCAGATTCTGTTCTGTGTTTTGTGTTCTACGTATGAAATCGAGGCTCTTTGCAAGCATGTATCACAAAAGTCTACGCTGATAGACGTGCAATGGGGCTCACAGAGCAAAAATACGCTAAATAGAGCACAGTTTTTGAGCCATTTCAAAATTTCATGCAATATGGTGGGTCATTGCGCATGTGGCAGCAATACTTTCGATTGCCCCTCAACCTTCGCTATAGGCCCATTTCTCGCTCGAGCAGTTCTATTAGGCGAATGTGCGGCAGAGCCTGTCACACACACGTGTCACTCAACAATCTCCCAGTATTCTCGTCTTTCCATGCGTCACTCGTGCCCTTCAAAAAGAATATTATCTGGGATTTTACGTATCAAAATACAATATAATTATTAGGAACGCCGCAGAGGAGAGCTTTGGTTATTTCGACCTTCTGGTGCTCCTAAACGTGCATTGACGTCACACATTACCCAGACCTCTACGATTCCGCCGACACCAAAATTTGACGGTCGAAATCAGAATCGAATCATCGACCTTCTCCTCAACAACTGATCCTTCGATGCGGACACTTCCAAAATGGCATGAAGCTGTTCAGTGGTTGCTCATTTATTGTATGTAATCACTCAGGAATACTATTTAAATTCCCACTTTTCTCAAAACAGAAAATTATGATTTATGCGGAAGTGATGAAAGGGCACCCAAAATTCAGTGAGTGTATGAAAGTGCTTATCTTTGAATTCACGAATGTCAGCAACACGACGAAAGTTAAAGGTCTGAGTGCCAAACACTTCATGGTGAGGGACGGAATGGTGGGTGCCATGTTTAACAGCCCGTAGGAACTAACCGCCTGGTTTCATTTTTGAGAATATTCCGCGAAAGAGGTCAATACAGTCCTAAGGGTATGGCAGCTTGAGGCATGAATTCAAGCCAATCATGCGAAGCCCTTTCGCCTTGTTGTTGTTGTTGTTGTTTCCCTGTAGAAATGGCTCGTACCCAAAGAAGGGGATTGGCCGATTTTAAGGTGAATTTGCCCTAAACTTTCAGCATTGTGTCATTCCTACAATTTTTTTTGTAACTTAATTTTGATTTGAAATACCGATATCAAGTTTGCAGAAAAAAAAATAAGAAAAATTTTGAGACAGCAATTTAGCAAGAAAATCGTTTAGTCGCAGTGATGTATTCTTGAACGGCGAATAAAACATCCCTGTGGCTGAAACCCAGTGTAGAGGCTCCAAATGAAAGAAGATCAGGCTGTGATAGTTGCAAGCCCAGTCTTTGAAGAGGTGGTGCTAGTATGCTTTGCCTGAATAAATCGAAACGGCGACAATGTAATAAAAAATGACTGATCGTTTCCTCTTGATTACAGTAAATGCACATAGGGGAATTCAATATGCCTGATCTATGCAAGTAAAAATTGAGGGAGGTAACGCGGCAACGAAATTTCGTGATGACAACTTCCATCATCCTTGATTTAGTCAGTTCACTGCGCCATGGAAATAACAAGTGTTTGTACTCTGGAGAAGCCGTCAGTGCAGGGTCAGATAAATTTTGCCTGATTTTAAGTGTGCGAAATCGCGCCACCGTAATGTATACTGTATGGGGGAAAATAGGAATAATTGGTGTCGAAAGGGATGCCTTCGCAAGAGAATCAGCTATTTCGTTTAACAACAAACCTTTGTGCCCTGGTGTCCAGATTAAATGAATACTTCGGAGATGACAGGGGATCAACGATTTAAAAAGTTTCACTATAGGTGAGTGACCAGATGCGGACAGAGAAGAGCACACTGATAATGAATCAGTTATGACTGCTACAACTGGAATGGAAATATTTACCTTTCGCAAAGCTAACATTATTGCCATGAATTCAGCCAGAAAGACAGGAAGAAAGTCCGGTAAGCGAAGTGAAAATGACCAATCAAGTACGGGGCAATATATTCCAACGCCTGATTTTTCATGTGATTGAGATGCGTCCGTTGCTATAATGACATTTGTTGGCATAGTACTTAAATGGTCCTGCAATAAACCATTTAAAATGCCTGTAGGTAATAGCTTCGCGTGAGTTGGGAAGATATCATGGTAAACAATTTCTGGAGAATTTTGTTGCAAAATTCGCCTTGACAATGTTAACAACGAAGCGCAAGGTACTCACCTTGTTTTCTTCTTTCACGAATGTTTGGCGTGTCCTCCGAATTCTTCCATCGCCACGTTACCTGGCCAGGGACACAAATGCACCGCCCACACAAGACATTTGCATGTAGGCAGGGAAATCTTGAAGTTACATGAAACTACCGAAGAGCTTGCGGAATGAGTTTGCGACAGGAAGATGGGCGAGTAGCTGAAACCGTGACAACCCTTCCGGGGCTGGTGCATTTCAAGAAATGAACTTGGCACAACTTTCGCCCTCGTGTTTTACCTTCTGTAGTAGACGTAAGAAAGGCATCACATTTAGCAAGTGAGTGCATGTGTAATTGGTGCACGCGTGTCTGATAGCTTGATTTTTGACAATGCAAGAATTACCCACATGACTCTGCAATCTATAGTCAGTCGTTTCTCGTCCCCGCAGTACGCCTATAAAGACTGCTTGTGATATGCACGCCAGCGCACCATATATCTTGACCTCCGCTTCGATGTTTGACGACGTACGCAATGGTATTGGGACAAGTTTTATGTCTTGTCTTGAGAGAGAGAGAAAAGGCTATTCACGGGATCCATCGTGGGGTAAGTGCTGGCCTCGCAGGGCGTGGTCAACCCTTCTAATGTTCTAGTCTATGCAGTCCTAGAAACACTGGGCCAAGAACTCGAGGCTTGAACCTGGCCTGACAGAGGATACTCGGGTTCCCGCGACCCGCGCTTGCAGGTCACGAGTTCCTTGTCTTGTCACCTGGAATATCTTGGCTCACAACCACAAGGGCTATCGGTCACCCTGTACCTTCTAATGTAAATTTTTTAATCAAGGCTTGCTATAAAAGAGAGAAATTGGATAAGAACAAAAATAACGTTTCTTTCAACAATTAAAAGAAAAGGTGAAAAGGGCAGAAGAATTTGATAAATCAGAATATATTAACAAATTAGCCAAAATGAAGAAGGGAGACAAGGAACTGGGTATATCTGGTGGTACCACTAGCAGCGTATCCTTCCGGTTGTCTGAATGAATTTATGTAGCGCTGGCAGAATAGCACTGCTGCTTACACTCAACTGACTGGTTCCAAGCGGTAAAAGAATGTATGTGTTAAATGCCAAGCCCAGCATGCCGATCGGTCTCTTGAGAATTATTCGGCACAGTGAGACGAAGCGGCAGCATGTGAGAAGAAAATTATTTATTGTTCCCGCTTCATTGCAAACTTCAAATAGGTTAGTTAATAAAAACCCTCATTTCTGGAGATATTTTAACCGAAGAGCACTACTGCGAAAGCTTATGAGGGTCACCTCACACTGACGGGAAAACCATTTCACGGTGTTCCATATGACCAGCGCGTCAACTTGGTCATGCAATCTTACCCTCCCATACTAATGTTAGTCCATGCCAAGTTAAGGGGTTATCACGAGAGCATCCAGACGTGAGCGCCTAGATAAATATATAGATTAGCAAATAGATACCAAAAGTGGTTACATTACGCCAAAAAGATTGATTGATTGATTTGTGGGGCTTAACGTCCCAAAACCACTATTTGATTATGAGAGACGCCGTGGTGGAGGACTCCGGAAATTTCGACCACCTGGGGTTCTTTAACGTGCACCCAAATCTGAGTACACGGGCCTACAACATTTCCGCCTCCATCGGAAATGCAGCCGCCACAGCCGGGATTTGATCCCGCGACCTGCGGGTCAGCAGCCGAGTACCTTAGCCACTAGACCACCGTGGCGGGGCTTACGCCAAAAAAAAAAGCGTTCACTATTTATTATTGCGCGGCGAAAGCATAGAATCGCACCAGGCGTTACGCCATGAGACTGCGAAACATGAGCGCCGTAGAAAGCCACGAATCTACTTTGGAGGGCCGAGCTATATTAAATGACAATCGTCGGTATACCCACAGAATCAACTAATCTTTCATGTTGCAGCGTTAATGATGATCATTACAACAATTGACCCACACCGAAACTCTTTCTCAATCGAGTCACTTATGGCGAACAATGCGTAATGAACGGCGTGAAAATTTCATCGCTTTTCACATCTGAAGTGCTCAAATCTGCGTCACTGTAAACCGTTATTTTATAACTGCTTGCAAAAAAAAAGAACATTACTATTGCCGTTAGCAAACTTACGAAGTAAACGCTTGTGTTTTTTTGGCGACTTTCCACACACCTAATTTGGCGCTTTTGCTCGTTTAATGTCATAATCAGGCGACGATATTTTTATTACTGCATGGTGAGCCACTCGTTGATGACATTTTTCTCTAGCGCTTCACTACAATGGTTTCATTGAACGATCGGTCTTGAAGTTCAGCAGTGAAAGCAAAATTAGGAATATATTATGCAATTTTTATTTACTCTGAGCGTCATATGAATCTGCCATTCGCAATAAATGATCATTCTGCCCATGTTTTACGAAGCACCCATAATAGAACCAGCGAAAAAAAAAACAATGGCGAAACACAGTTCGCATACAATATTTTTATTTCTGTCGTTCAAGAAATTTTCTGCACAGCAGTCAATTGGAACAAAATTACACAAACATTAAGGTATAATAAATAACAAAACATTAAGACGCCGCCAAAGGCGCCGGCTGGCGGCTGGCATCGGTGGATTGTCGCACCGACTTCAGCGCCTTCGTAATCCCCGCCGCCGACGTCTTCTCACCCTGTGGCCATCTTCTTCGTCCAAGGCATATTGGGTGTTACGGCGAGTGGTGTGGCCACCACGTGCAGGGCTTTGAGATTTGGCGATGCGCGAACCAGAACGTGGCCCTGCGCGAAACGGCGCCATGGTGAGCATTGAAGGACGGCAGACTAGCGAGTCGACTGACTCTGACTCACCTCGCTACGTGAATCCTAATCTGAGAGAGTCGCTGGAGGAATAATTTGGTGAGTTGTAAAAGCGAGTGAGTCCAGTTTTTAAAAGAAATGTTGGTGAGAGAGCGACTCCATTTGAGGAAAAATTATGAATCGAAGTCCAAGTGAGCCCAGTTCAGAAAAATTTGTGCGGGTGTGCATGCCAATGAGCTTGATACAGAAAATACATTTATTTAGTGAGTATAACTGATCTCCACGTCTTCTGCCGATCTATGGTCGTATATTCTTATCTTCAGCATTAGCACTTGCTTTATACTTTCATGTTTATAATCACGGCTACTCACGCAGATACGCCACCGAGATGACGATTGACGCGAGGCACGAGCAATGTAGTGAGAGGGAGGGCGAGTTATTTCGCATCTCAGCGCAATTAAGTTAATGGCGTTTTATGGCGTTAAAGCACGGGCATCATGATCGAAAGCCTAATTGCACGCAAAAGGACTTGTTTAACTGCATTGAGCCGCGAGACCATCGAATCCAGCTTAGGAAAATTCCGATGAATAACCTAAAGTGAGCTCCAATTTTTTCTGTCGACCTATAGTGAGCACAATAATCTGAGGCAAAGTAACCGCCTCGGCGGACAACAAAGACAAAAAAATGAGGGTACTCCGAACTTTCGCCTTCAGGAGTTGAGCGCGATTGAAGTATCTAGTTTCTAGTCCGAATACTTCATATACGTATAGCGCACAAAACCTTTCCGAACTTGCTATTCACTCACCATGTGGCCTTAAGGCGCTGTTGGATGTGAGCTTTTTCTAGTGGGTGACCAGCTTTAAACCACGAAGCCTTTACGATCAATGTTCTGACACACGCTGGTAATAGGTGCTTCATTATTGCAATATTTAATGTCGTGTTGTGAAGCATATTTAATGGATGCATGTGTTTTTAAAGCATCAAAATTAGTTTCACTGCATTACCCAGCAGAGGCAGTTCTTTTCACTGTAATTCCGAGCGTATATGATATGGCCATGAGGTCGAACATGTGCATGCCATGCAAACGGCCCGGGTTTGAGTCCCCCTCTGACCCAGGATTTTTCATAATTTATTTTATTTGCAATTTGCTTCATTTTTCGGTCGTACATACGATGATTTTTCGCTGACAACCAATGACGCGAATCCCGGAATGTCTGCGAAACGAGCTCATTGACGCTGTCGTCTTGAAACCCTCGGGAGAAGCTATGGAACTTCATTGCATGGTAATTAGATCGAACACATGCACGAAAGCTAATAACGTAGTTACGAATTTTACTAGTTTCAAAACAAGCTGTCAATAAAAAGCTGTAGGCGTCCATCTTTCGTTTTTCATCTTACGTAATGTTCTCTAAACCAACTCGCGCAAACGTTTGGTCACTGGAGGACACTGACACTTGATTCATGATTATAGCGGCACGCTATACGTGCAATTGAAAGAAAGAGACACACAAAAAATAAAGAAATACAAGAGTGAGAGGAAATAGAATGTTCTAGGGGAGTGCTGCCGAGCTACATATGCGTCTGACCCTTCTAAAAACATTTCATTTCTCAACCAACGTTTGACATGAAGGCAGATCCCGTGTTCTATGAAAGGCCTGTTTCGCTTTTTATATCCAACACTCGAGAGTTTAATACTTGCGTTAAAATAAGAAGCCATATCTTAAAATGCAAAAGACTTCCAGTACCATACTTCATACCTTGCCAAAAAGTCAAGTGCGGAAGCTAAAAGGTTCGCAAAAAGAAAAGACGTTCACGAGGACAACTTTGGAAACAAGCGCAAACTTACTAATTATTCCTTAATAAATTGACGAAATTGAGCGCGAAGGGTGTTTCAACGCATAAATAAACAGCGCAGATTTGCACTTTGTCGCACACAGATCCTAGTAAACGCAATCTTCTCGCGCTATGTTTCACTTCACATCACAGCATTATCAATCGTCACCTGGCTTGCTTGCGTTTTGAAAACTTGGCGCAACATTGCTATGACAGATACTATTGTGACCTCAATAACGCGCACGATAATATTTGGGGTTTAACGGCACAAATCCAGATAATGCGCATGCCACTCGGTACAAGCAAATTTGAGGCACGCGCTGGTAATACAACACAAGCAAGGTAGGTGCTAAATTTTACACTTTATGACAGAAAGACAATGTTTTTTTTTTCTTTTTTAACGCAGAGGTATTTTATGCCGGGGTCCATTAAGGCCCCGCTGACGCATTTCCGCCAGGGGAAAAATGTTGCTAAATATAATCTAACAGATTGCATAGAAAAGAAACGAGGTGGAATGTTTCCGTCGTAATGAGTCGATCCAGTGACCTCTCAATCCACAACGCGCGGTGCTATTCACTTCGGCAAAACACGTACGTTGTCGAAGGTGCCAAGGGCAAGCCATTTGTACACAACATATACCGTTAGTCGGTCCTCGGAGCTCGGACTTCATCGCGCTATTTTCATCAATAGCAGGATGTGTGATAGCTTCGCG
Organism: Rhipicephalus microplus; assembly: GCF_043290135.1. NCBI lineage: Eukaryota > Metazoa > Arthropoda > Arachnida > Ixodida > Ixodidae > Rhipicephalus > Rhipicephalus microplus. The sequence continues at coordinate 271,990,508 of NC_134701.1, read as the reverse complement.
TTGGGCCAACACCACCTAGACTTTTTTTTAAGGCCTCAGCAAGTCAGCGTGACGTCACTGCTGTGAGATCTGTGAGAAAGCGGCGCTCGACTGGCTGAGGTCGGAATGGCTTGCGGATTTTGTTCGCCAAATAGACAGACAATCTTTTTTGCATCGAAACAACTTTTCAGTAGGCAAACAGTAGAAAAATATTACCTACTGTCTAATGAAAAAAGCGTAGCAATATTCTATCTTTCAAATGATGTACTTATTTACCTAATTTATTCACGTTTTAAACATTTTTGTGCACAGCCGAGCGAAGTTGGCAGCGCATGACAGTGCGTCTGGCCACATTGATCTTACGGGCTCGCTCGCTCTGCTGGCTGTTGTGGTTGTAGGCTAGTTGCATTTTGTTACCGCTCACGCTGTTTTTTCTTTCTCTTGTGCTGTGTGAGCATGGTTGGGTAAACTACGCGATATGCCTGGATGCTGCTGTGCACCGGAGTGCAACTCTAACTGTGCTCATGGACCTAAAGCGCGCGTCTATCGGTTTCCGATGGACGCCGACCAAAGAACCGCATGGACGCCAGCTTCCAGGCAGATCTCACACTGATGACGTCACGTAGGCTTGCGGAGGCCTGAAAAAAAGTCTAGGTGGTGTTGGTTGGGCGCGCTCTCAAGGTCGTCGCTTTTAGTGTTTCATCAGATGCCACCTCCACACATCGCAGTCTCTCCTGCGCGCGCGCTTAATTATCGGACTCGTGGTTCGGAAGAGCAAAAAGTTCGCTTCGCTCACTTCTGGGGCTATGTTTAAGAAAAAAAACACGCTTCTCACACACGAAGAAGTTAGGACTGTGACTGTTTGCGCTTGCCCAGCCTATACTTGTGCATTCGTTTCGTGCATCTTTTTTTTTTCTGGTTGAACAGCGCGCTTCTAGTTTAGATGTCTAAAAGCCATTGGCCCGCACTCGTCTATGTGTATCCTCATTTCGTGCGAGCTTTCGACTTGAGGTGCACACTGAAAGTTTTTGAGGTGGTTGTCGTTCTTAGCGTGAATTTTAGCTATAGCAATCATTCCTTCGCACATGTGGCAAAACGATGCAAAATTAACGCTCAACTGCCTTTGTGAAGACACGCTTCCCTTTCTTGTTGTAACAATTCTTAAAAAGAGGGATCAGCCACTTTTTTTTTTTTTACTGTATGAGCATACAGCTTATTGTACCGCGTCTAGTAGCTCGTCCGGTGCTACAAAAAAGCAGCATATGTGTATAAATATGCACCCACCAGCGCCGTCTTCCTAGTGTAGTCGAGCGTTGGCGCCTCCAGGCGCTGTACCACAGGTGCATCATGCATCGGGAAGGCGGCGCAAAAGCCCGAGTCGCCAACTGCTATCCGCATGTTCGGTCCTGCGTCGTCGCTGTTGGGTCCAGTCGACCCTAGCACCACGCCACGTGGAAGGCTCCGAATAGAGGAGTCCAGACCACCTCTGTCGATCGGCGCTGAGCTCCTGGTGTGCTGCTGATGTAGGGAAGCCAGGATGTTGCGTCGGCGGCCGAACGTTAGGCCGTAACCAGCCCGAGAGAAGAACTGGGCCATGCTCTGCGAAACGTATTTAAACTGACGCTAGAATTCGTCAATCGACACATTCTTGTGACATCTTCTGGACTTAAAAACAGGGTAGTCTGAAGGATAAAGAAGGCTATTTTAATAGTTGTTATGACCGAAAGTCAAGGCACGCAGTGGTGGGGTCTACAAAACTACCTATCTAAATGCATCTGCGGTGAAGCGGAATCCTCATATTGCCCTAGTGTTCTGCGATGCCACAATATAAGCCCAACCATCAAGATAAGGAAGATATACACAATGTGCGCCTACTGAAGGCCGGAAAAGATAAAAAGCTTCTCGACCAATAGCAATGGCGAACTCGTCAACCCAATGAGTCGTTTTAGAAGCTACTTGCCGCCTGTAGTATACTTCACAAAGCTAAGCATAAATCAACAGTTAGCAGCAAAAAAAAACATCAATCATTTCTTGTCTGAGTGGTCATAGCAACATGCGAGTCACCACAAAAATGCTGCCCCGCCGCGGTGGTCTAGTGGCTAAGGTACTCGGCTGCTGACCCGCAGGGCGCGGGTTCGAATCCCGGCTGCGGCGGCTGCATTTCCGATGGAGGCGGAAATGTTGTAGGCCCGTGTGCTCAGATTTCGGTGCACGTTAAAGAACCCCAGGTGGTCTAAATTTCCGGAGCCCTCCAATACGGCGTCTCTCATAATCATATAGTGGTTTTGGGACGTTAAACTCCACATATCAATCAATCAATCAATCACAAAAATGCTGCTAGAGCATGTGAACAAATTGATTGGTTTGTGGAGCTAATTGGCCGTCCATAGTACAATGCACAAATGTGAGCTAACAAGGACAGCTAGCGGCCAAAAAAACAAATTGGGAAGAAGTTTATGTTCAAAGTGACCAAAATGACATGAGATTCACCACGGGAATGCTGCTACTGTATAATAAAACGTTATTTATTTATCACTGCGATTCCTCCAGGCGTGTCCTCGACCTAAAGGTGCGAGAAAAGCATGTGGTTCACACAGGCTGCGAATCCACATACTGTGATTTGCAAGGGTAGATTCCCAAAACCAAACCATTTGTTTGAAAAAGTGAATAAACAGTTGAATGTATTTTTTTCTTTTCATTGCGCGCCCCCGCTAGTCATAATTACTGGAACTCCTGCGGATTCTGATGAACAGGTTAGAAACGCGACTGTCGTTATGAAGACACAAAGTCTGATGACATATTCTATGTTTAAACTGATTTTTTTGGCCTCGTTATGTTTCAAGACTACTCAGGGGATAATTGCGAGACATTGAACGCTTCATTAATTAGCAGTTAAATGAGAAACTGACAGGGTCGACTAGCTCAAACAGGAGACTAGAAAACGGCGTCTCACCATGGCGGTTGTTTTGTTTGTTTGTTTGTTCCTTTCTTTTGTGGCTCTCACCCACTAAGGGGGATTGGCCAAGAAGCCGGTGGTTAATGCAAGTAAATACCTATAGATTTTCTAGATTAGGGGAATATGAATACTGTGTTTTGACTGTGAAATTAATTTGGCGCAATGTTAAAAAAAAGAAAAAAAAAAGAAAAAAAGGGGGGGGGAATAATAGAATTTGTTAAATATCTGTGGTGGAATCGTTATATGAAATTCTCCTGAAATTTGAATCATTGCAGTGTATCAGCTAAATAATTTAGTAAGTGGTAGTGTGACTAGTAAAATTCGAGAGCTGATGGCTGACTCAGCAAGGTAATCTTCTTGTGTTATATATGAAATCGCAGAGAGCCCCGCAGATGTTCCTGTCGCTATGTCCCAATGAAATGGCCCCAAAAGACAAAATATTGGGAGTATTAAGTGATATTCCTAATTTTCCGAATAAAATTTCGAAGCAGTTTTTTCTTTGATTTTTGAATCGGTGACATGTGATGAGAAAATGGTCGATATGTTCAGGTTCGTTACAGCTTGAGCACAGAGGGGATGGCACCAGACCAGACCTGTTTAAGTAGAAATTAAGAGGTGGTACACGGCAACGTAATTTTGTTACCAAGACTTCCAATTTACGCGTGGGACACCATTTATTATTCCATGTGAAGTGCAGGTGCGAGAAATCTGGATTCGGTATCATGGTTTTTGATGAGTCTTCAAGAAGGGAAAGTTTTCTAAACCTCGCTGCTGTTACATAAGCTGTAGGAGGCATGATTGGCACAATCGGAAGATCAAGAGATGTTCGCGCAAGTTTGTCAGCCATCTCGTTTATAAATATACTACGATGGCCTGGCACCCATATCATTCGCACTAAACGGATGTTTGCTGGGATTAATGATTTAAAAGTCTCTAGTACTGCTGATGTCGACGACGATGATAAGAATGAACACACAGAATACGAGTCAGTCACTATCACAGCTGTCGAATGAGTCACAGGAAGTTTACGAATAGCTAGTATAACGGCCGTTAATTCCGCTTCAAATATTGGTGTATAATCTGGGAGGCGTAATGAAAATGACCAGAATAATGAGAGACAAAAAATACCCACACCTGCCTTCTCGCCACTCATAGATGCATCCGTTGCAATTACTGTATTAGTACCTAATTGAGACAGGTGTTGTTCTAATAAACCAATCAAATATTTAGAGGGCAAGTGTTTAGCGTTCATGGGAAAGATATCGTCAAATTCTATTTGCACTTGGCCGATTGGTTTGACAGATGGTGTGATCTCGAATATATTAACATTTAAAGCATCTAGAAGTGTTTGAACAAATAGCACTTGGGGTTTATATAAACGGGACCAATGCTCATTGAAAAAGACACCAGGCTCGGCAAAGAATACAAATTGTCGCCTTCTTAAAGTGGATTCAGAAAATTTTAAATAGGTGTTTACTGTTAAAATACGAAATCTGCAAGCAAGGGTGGGTATCCGAGCTTCTTGATACAAAACATTGTTAGCTGTGAATTTTGGCACACCTAAACAACTACGTAGGGCTTCCCGCTCTAAGAGAATGAGGGGGTTTATTTTGTATGCTGGTCCACCAGAGAATAGTACACATCCAAATTCAAGAATCGGACGAACGTACATGCGATAAATCATGATCATCGTATCTCTGCGAAGACCGGAACGGAGGCGGCCAAGCCTACTTACCATTCCAACAGCGCGTGTAGCCTTAATTTTAATATATTCAATGTGGTCACGCCAGCTCAGTTTTTGATCGTACAGTACTCCCAGATATTTAATACAATTAACCTGGGGTATTATTTCTTGATGGTACTGAAGAGAAATAGTAACTGGTGCGTCCAACGGAAAAACTATTATAGCACTTTTAGTTACGTTCAGGTTCATATGAATTTTCTGAAACCAGGTTTCTAATGTTGCCAAATAACACTGTAAAGTCGAATGTAGTGAATAAATATCGTTGTCAGATGCAAAGAACGCGATATCATCTGCATATACATATACGTGTACCTTATCACTCTGTGGTATCGAACTTAACAAAATGTTAAATAGCACAGGCGATAGAACAGAGCCTTGAGGAACACCTCTCGTTTGGCTATACTTCGGCGTGGAAATACCTCGTTGGAAGCAATAAAATTTTCTGTCTTTTAAAAATTCGTATATCCAATTTGTTATGTACTGCGGGAACGTAAGATCTTTTAGGACATTGATAAGAATAGCATGTTCAACACTGTCATATGCCTTGGCTAAATCAAGGGTTACTAGGGCTGCATATTGTCGTCTGTGCCGAGCAAGCTTTATACGAGCCTCTAAATCAACATGCGCCCACCATATAGAGTAACCTGGTCTAAATCCAATCTGGCACGCACTGAGTATCGCATTATCTGTTATGAACTTCGTAACTCTAATGTAAAGTATTCTTTCTATTAACTTAACTACGTGTGATGTTAAAGCGATTGGCCTAATGTTGTCTATCTGCATTCCTAGTCCCTGTTTTTTAAGAAGCGGTATTATTTTTGCAAGTCTCCAGTCAGGAGGTATCCAACTATTTTCAAGTGAATAGTTGACAACGTTAAGGAGGTCTTCAGGAGAGATGTCGAATAATATTTTTAACATTTCCGAAGTGACGCCATCTGGTCCAGGACCTGTGTTTGGCAGAATACGAACGACCTGCGCAAGTTCATCCCTACTTACTTCAATAAAATCATTTTCGAATGACGGTTTTGCACACTTTATTTTGATTTGTGATGTAAATCTCTTCTCCAATTCTATTGCAATTTCCGTTAATGTATTTTCCAAATCAGTTAGAGAAAAATTAACTGAGTCAATATTTACGTGTGCTGTAATAGCTTTACGATTACGGAGAAATCTGAATAGAGCTTTCTTGTTGCCACTCTTGGATAAGTAGCTGTACCGTTTTTCTTCATAATCGTCTTTCGCTAATGAAACTGTTCTCCTAAAGGTAGCTTTAGCAAATAAATAATTTCTCCAATTAGTCGGACATTGGTTGGTGAGGAGTTTTTTCCATGCAGCGTTGCGGCGTCTATATTCTCTGGCGCAATCCGCATTCCACCAGGCAGATATGAATTTTCCCTTTGTTGAAGATATAGTGAACTGTGATTTTTTAATTGTACACTTTAGGGTGGAACAAAGGCTCATAGCTTTCATATTTGTTTCCATATTGGGCAAAGAAGACAGCGTTGACTGTAAGTTCTTTTTAAATTTAGAGTAGTTTACAAAACTTTGCACCTGGCGATCCACCGTCACTAAAGGAATGCTGGCTTCAAATACCAGGGGGCAGTGATCACTACTTGTAGCAGTATCAAGAACAGTCCAAGACAATATTGTCACACTTGAGCTAGCAAATGTCAAGTCTAAGACGGACCTCGAATTACATCGAACGAATGTCGGAACTCTGGAGTTCCAACAAATAAGGTTATTCCGGTTAGTCCAGTCCCACAACCGTTTTCCTGATGAATCAGTGCGGAATCCCCATGAAACGTGATGGGAATTGAAGTCTCCCACAAATAGCATACTGTTTCTGCAAAAACTCGCAGTCACGTCAAGGGCTCTTTCATCTTGTATTCCAGCCGGAAAGTAGTTGTTGACTATAGATAGTGGCGCGCATCCGGGAAAGTGAATTTCCAGAACCAATACTTCATAATCGTGTGATATTTGTTGGTAAACTAAGTGTGCTTTATGGCAAATTTTGGATGAAATGAAAAACATTAATCCTCCACCACGTGAGTCTCGGTCCAGTCGAAAGCACTGATAGTCTTTTAGATAGAAGTTTTGATCAGAAGACAGCCAAGTTTCTTGTAAAATTATGACGTCTGGAGATTGTTGAGAAATTAGATATAATAAGTCTGTAGTTGCAGAGAGAATTGAACGGCAGTTCCACTGAAGTACTCTAAGGTACCCTATGATGATAAGCAAGCAGTAGCAACTGCTTGATCTAAGATACTATCTTTTAAGAAGTCCGCTTTAGTCCTAGGTTCCTTCACACTCTTTTTTGTTTTCGGATGAGAAGAATTATTAAGTTTGCTAGTGGGTGATCTGGTGCGTTTCAAAAGGCGAGCATCCATATCTACATCTCGATTAATTATTGATTCTGAATCAGATATACCTTCCTGCTCAGTTGTGTTAGGACTGGAAAGCATTGCCTCATTATTGACAGAGACATCTGACTTATGTTCGGCAGGTTTATTAATTGAGGCACTAGGAGGTGTGCAGTTTTGTTCTAGAACGAGCAGATCACGAGGAGTGCAACGCACGTGCAACTTCTTTTTTGGTGGATTGTGATTCTCGCGTGTGAAACGCTTGTTTCGGGAACCTTGTCTTAAAATCTTGAGTACGATGAGAAGTGGTCTATTCGAAAATGTTCACGGGTTGACTTACACAGAGATACCAACCAAATATTAAAAAAAACATGAAATTTCGAAGGTTTCGACTCTCTTACGGCGGCGTTGTTCACAATGAAGCAATGCAGTAAAAGTGTATTATACAAGTTCAAATTGATGGCGCCAACGAGACGACTTATTATACTCTCAAGGCTAGCGTCTTTGCTGCAGAGGGTGGTATGAATAGTTTCTATTAGCAAAAACTTGTAACCCGCTACAGTGGTCTTATGTGTATGGTGCTGTGCTGCTGACCCGCTGGTCGTCATCGAAAATCCCGGCGCCGGCTGCCCCATTTTCGATGAAGACAAAAATGCCTCAGGCCTGTGTAGTTAGATTTAAGTACATGTTGAAGAACCCCAGGTGTCTCAAATTCTCGACGGCCTCCCCAACGGCGTCTCTCATTATCATGTGAATTTGGGACGTTAAACCCCAAAAACTATCTCGTGGGCTCAGGGTCATTCTCTTAAGGCCACTAGTGCCCCGGTCTCACCAGCTTCTGTCTGTCGTTGATCAGCACCAGGCTTTTGCTTGACGTCTGCTCCAACAGTGGAGAGTCCCGCACTGTCTGTTTTCCTTGCTCCCAGCTGGTTCCTACTCGCCAACGATGATGATCGCCGTCAGTGGCCTTGACGGTTACCATGCGGTGGCCGTCAAGCGCCTCTACAATGGCAGCCTTAAACCTTAATTCTATCTTGTAGTAACTGTATTACAATATCCCTGTTTTTCTGTATCTGCGTGAGAAAATCGCCCCGCCGCGGTGGTCTAGTGGCTAAGGTACTCGGCTGCTGACCTGCAGGTCGCGGGTTCGAATCCCGGCTGCGGCGGCTGCATTTCCGATGGAGGCGGAAATGTTGTAAGCCCGTGTACTCAGATTTGGGTGCACGTTAAAGAACCCCAGGTGGTCGAAATTTCCGGAGCCCTCCACTATGGCGACTCTCAAAATCATCAGTGGTTTTGGGACGTTAAACCCCACATATCAATCAATCAATCAATCAATCAATCAATCAATCAATCAATGCGTGAGAAAATCGACGATGTAAAAATACGGCATCTATTGCAACGAGGCTGCAAATCAAGCAGCGTGAAGGGTGTTTTCCAGTTCGGCAGTTGTGTGTGGTGATACTGCAACAGAATTCAGTCTTATCGCTCTTTCAGGGTACCACTAGTGTTCTTACGCCGTTCCAGTTTTTTCGTTCACACTTCCCTTTCGGCTCAACCGCAGAAATGCGGATGACAAGGCGTAATGCGAAAGTGGCGTATTCCGTTTTTATTCATGAACGACTGAAACTGCGCAATAGTGAACTTTGTTCCATTATCGGAAAGCACCGTACGGGCAGGCGAAATCTACTGAATATTGACTGTAAGGCTTCGATAGGCGGTCCTGTGCTGGCTATTCACTCGACTTACCTCTATCCACTTGCTGTGTGAGTGAACCGAGATGAGCAACAAATATCCGTCAACCAGCTCGGCATGCTTTGTACGTGCACCCTTGCTAAGTTTTTTTTTCGGCTATGTCACAGGCGCTCTGGCAAGTCCCCTGCGGCCGGGTTTCCATCCCGCGACCAGCAGGTCACCAGACGAGTGCCTTAGCCACTAGACTACCATGGTGGGTAGCCCCACAGGTGATAGACTCCAGAGTGCTAATGAGACTGTGTCAAAGAAAATGGAGAGCCTTTCTCGGTGGTGCTGCCGATTTAATAAATACTGCGATGGGAGCAAGCCATAATAAAATTCCGGCTCCCGGAATGGAAGCTAAGCATTCGCTTTGGTATTTTTTCTAGCTCAAAGCCACCGCAGGGCTCTGACCTGTTTGGGAAAAAGACCCAGAATAAGCGTTATATCAGGACAATAGCAATTGTGGTGGAAGTGCGAGTCATCATCTATCACTTCAAAGGAATAAACAATACATATTTATGATTCCCCAAAGGAGACTCATACATTACACTCCTAAGACCGCTACGTATACGATATGTGCATCATCGCCTCGTAACGTGCTCTTCGTGGTGGTTATACTGCAGTCTCTGGTGTAACGTGAGTGAATTCCTACAATGAACTACGCTCTATTGGCGCATGCAGCTGCCTCAACAGGTAAGTGAACCATACGCGCACGACAACTCAATTTACGCGAAGACATTTAAATACCTCATACCACTTGGCTCAAAGCGAAGAAAAAATTGAATAGGAAGGCTGCTATAGTCGCTGACTGCTTGGCGTGACATATCAATTCCCTTAGCAAAGTGAGGGATTGGGCTACTTGGTTTTTCATGACTGGAAAAAATGGCGCTACAATTGCTGCGGAAAACGAAGTTAGGGAGGAGACAAAAAAGAAGTAGACAGCACAAGCGCAAACTATCAACCGAGGTTTATTGAACGAACTTGGAAGAATGAAGGCTTCCCGAAAGAGAAAAATTAATTTGCGAGGAGGGTGGGGCTCGGCAATCTTCTTCCACTGTCTTCAGATGCAACACGGGGGATGATTACCATTACCAGATGTGGTGCCGATTCGAAGTATTTATCCGAGTATGATGCATACTCGGATATGAACTTTTACGAGTTACATCTGAAGACTGATAATGCAACAAAAAGTAACATCAATGGCAAAAATGTCTAAGTATAAATTTGTGTTTTCGCTACACCGATTCGCTTCTCAGTGTGCGCCTCACCATTCTGCGAAGTACAGATTTTGTGGCGTATTCCCTTGTCATGCATGTTTTAAAGACGATAGTCTTTTTGGGGACCATCGACGGAAAAATTTTGGTCTTTCTGTCTGTTTGTCTCTCTGTCTGTCTGTCTGTACATTTGTCTGTTTGTCCGCCCTAACTATGCCTCAAGCGGTAACAAACGGCCAACCCCATCCGCAGCGCCCACCAATATTGCTGAAGGTTTAGCGTTCATAGTTGTGCGATTGTCAATTAAAAAGCAATTATTGCGCATATCTGAGGTGCCACAACAACGCCTCAATGTTTTCTATGTCTGCCTTTTTACTGGAAGAGGCACACACAAGTAACACTAAAGAATGTAGCGTTTAATGGGGCTGCGCTGACCTTGCAACGCGATGCCGCAGAAGGTGTTTTCAACGCTTTGCTATACGACGACACGGTGGTGGCATCTGCCCGTCGCTTTGCATTCTACACCTTATCACATCCGAGACTGGCACGCATCTTTCTCCGCGGTCGCACATGCCTTCGTTTTCGACGATAACTGCCAGATGACGCTCGTGTCTAACGTGCCTATAGATGCGCTTGTTCGCCTCCGCTACACGCTCGAGGCACTCTATAACGCAGCGCCTTCAGAATACCATTCACCGTTTTTCTTGCGCAGAACATCAAATAAACGTTTTGTTCACTCTCTCCAGACGCAAGACTATCGTCTTTCGACATTTACAGTGCAACGTGTAGATCCGGTCCATTTTTTTTTTACCATGTAGTCACAGCAGGACTGAATCCCCGTAAGCTGGTAAAGTCTGGAGCTTTCTGCTAAATACATCAGTATACGAGTTATTTGTTTTCGCACTCATTTTGTACGCGTATGCGAGAAAGAAGCTGTGCATGTAGGGCTTTTTTGAACAGGTGTGAGAGTTGAATTCCTCAAGTACATGCACTTGCAAGCACAAGAGCCTATATTTTAGTTCAAAATGAGCTCTTCTAACGCTACGGTTGACAATAAAATGCTGCAGTTCATTTCAAAAGAACATTTATTTGATCTTTAAAAACGAATTCTTAAAGCGCGAAAACACGCGAGAAACAAAATGATTGTCACAATCTAGTATGCAGAGTTGATGTAAAATTCGTCAACGTGCCAGCTGAGGCACCTGCCAGGCCCTGACGGTCTGGTGCCCAGGGTGATCACGAAGACGCTGTCACGGGCCTGGACGTCTTCGTCGTCGTCGTCGGCGTCGACGACCCGTCAGAAACCAAGCATCGTAGGCTCCTTCACGGCCCACAAGCTTCTTGCGGTGCACACGAGGTGAAGGCGACGAGGGCAGCGACGACGGATAAGATGGTGAATAGACAAATCGGCACGAACCACGGAGAAGACCTGCACACTGGACACCTGTTGTGAATACATTGCAAGGAAATAAAATGATGTTATTTCCGTAAACAAATCAAGCTTTTCTTTTTTGGATACTCAATAATGAGCATGATTCTGAATTAGTGGATAGCCAATAGTATACCCAAGTCTGCAGACACTCTCAGACAATTTTATGTTAGACTGAAGAGATCCCTTGGGTTACTGTTTGACACGAAATCCAGACTGCGCCCCACAGATCCAACGTTGCTGTTGTCTTTGATAAGGTGTCATTTCAGCTCACAGGAGTGACAATTTCATTCCCGTGAAAATATAATCAACTATTTGATATCTGATAGTGAAATTTTGCGATCTAAGTACGAATTATATTTGCGGTCTATAAGTGCTTCATCTTACAATATAGCGCCACAACGGAGGTCTAGTGGCTAAGGTACCTGGCTGCTGACCCGCAGCTCACGGGATTGAATCCCGGCTGCGGCGGCTGCATTTCCAATGGAGGTGGAAATGTTGTAGGCTCGCGTGCTCGATTTGGGTGCATGTTAAAGAACTGAAGGTGGTCGAAATTTCCGGAGCCCTCCACTACGGTGTCTCTCATAATCAATTGGTGGTTTTGGGACGTTAAACCCCAAATATTACTCAATAAATCAATCATCTTACAATATAGAATCAGAGTACTTTGTGGAGCTTTCCTGCCAAACAAACATGACCTTAGAATGGCTTTCTCATGTTTTCTTTTTTTAATGCCAGTTTTCGCATAATTTAAATCATGAATGCCATTTCACGCTGATATTGCACCCACGACCTATTACCAGGATGTGCAGAAACCACGGTGATAATGTGAGGAAATTACGCGAGGTAGAAACCGATTGTAGTTGGTGCCAGAAGAATTTTGCAAATACTCAACATTTGCTTAATTTGTACAAACAGCATAATTTTTTCCCATGCCGCTTTTCTTACTTTCTTGAAATTTCACGACACTGATTATAGGTGACGTATTAAACAAATGTGCTCTTTCAGACACAAACAGTATCGCGATAATTTTTTGCTCAATAATTGCATTTGAGATCACAGTCCTATCAAAACATTTACTTCCTACCTACATTTACTTCGCAAGGAAATATATGTCGCCCTCATGTTTAACATTTAGTTTGGCAGAACGGATGACTTCACTTATATGAATATAGTGAGAACAAAAAATGAAAAATTATAGAAGCAACTTTTATCGGGCAGGCCACTTATCGATGCATCTTTGCACCATGGCTGCACTTCTGCGAGAAATGCTATATTTTAGTTAACGTTATGCAAATTTACACACCTGCATTATCATCGGCACAGAGCAGGTTACTATAAGGTACTCTCCATTAACTGTTACCCTAACTCTTCCCAATCTAGGCCTCACTAAACCTCATCTAAGCACACGGTAAATAGAATTGGCTAGATTGTGTCCCCCTAGCTTACACCCTTCTTGATTGGTAATTCGTTGCTTTCCTTATGGAGCACTATAGTGGCAGCTGATCCCCTGTAGATCTCTTCGAGGATGTTTATATATGCTTCGTCGACGCCCTAGTTCCGCAGTGTCTGCATGACTGCTGATATTTCTACTGAATCAAACGCCTACTCGTATTCTATGAAGGCTATGTACAGTGATTGGTTGTATTCTGAGCATTTTTCTATTATCTGATTGATAGTACGAACGTGGTCCATTATTCAGTAGCCTGTCTTAAGTTCAGCTTGTTCCTTTGGTTGAATGAATTTCAACGTTGTCTCAATCCTGTTAGCGATTACCTTTGTAAATGGCTTGTATACGGCGAGAAAGAGAGCTGATCGGCCGGTTATTCTTAAAGCCCTTGTTTTTTCCTTTACTGTCTATAAAGATGATATCAGCATTCTTCCAAGACTCTGGTGCCCTTCCCATCAGAAGACACTTGGTAAACAGGGTAGCTAGTTTTCAAGCACAATCTGTCCTCCATCTTTCAGCAGATTTGATGTTACGTGGTCCTCACCAGCAGCTTTGCCTCTGCTTTTCCTCTAAAGCTTTACTGACTTCTCCTCATTACTGGTGGGATGCCATCTGGGATACTGCTAGTTTTTATATTAAGGCCGTGGTTGTGTCGGCTACTGTGCAGGTGTCTGTATAACTCCTTCGCTGTTTAACCTATCCTGTGTATATTGGTAGTTACTTTGCTTTCCTTGTCACTTAGTGCATACATCTGGTTTTTGCCTATCCAAAGTTTCTTCTTCATTGCTTTGACGCTTCCTCCATTCTTCAGATCGCGTTCAATTTTCTCTATGTTATACCTTCTTACATCGGATATTTTACACTTATTAATCAAGTTCGTAAGCTTTGCCAATTTTATTTTGTCTGTTGAATTTGAGGCTTTTATGCTTTGACGTTTCTTAATGAGCTTCTTTGTCTCCTGGGACAGTTTACCTGTGTCCTGTGTAAGTATTGTACCTCAAACTTCCAATGCACACTCCGTAATGATACTCGTCAGATTATTATTCATTGCGTTAACGCTAAGGCTGGTTTCCTCGATAAGAGCCGAGTACCTGTTCTGAAGCGAGACTCTGAATTCATGTACTTTTGCTAGCTCATTCAATGGCTTCTTGCGTATCAGTTGCGGTTACTCCTTCTTGAAGTCCAGCCGAATTCGAGACCATACCATTCTATGATCACTGCATCGTATCTTGCCAAGCACTTCCACATCCTGCACGATGCCTTGGTGTGCACTTAGTGTAAAGTCTATATTGTTCTTACTTTCGCCATTAGGGTTCGTTCATGTCCACTTACGGTTCCCTCGTTTTTGGTTGCAAGTATTCAAGACCCGGGAATATTATGTTCTGCGACTTCCACTAATAGCTCCCCTCTGGCATTTCTAGTACCGGTGCTATAATCTTCTACTGCCTGGTCTGCAGCCTGCTTCTTCGCTACCTTGGTATTGAAGTCGCCCATCATTATAATGTTCTGTGTTTTTACTTCATTGCCGATTCCACGTCTTCACAGAAGCTTTCAACTCACACGTCATCGTGGCAGGATGTAGGCGTGTAAGCCTGTACCACCTTAATCTTGTACCTCTCATTGAGCTTATTTAGATACCTACCACGCTTTTATTGCTGCGATATTATTCCTTTATGTTTCAAGCTATATTCCTGTGAATAAGGAACCCCACGCTCAGTTCTCTTCTGTCAGCTAGCCCATGATAGAAAAAGACGTGCTCATTCTGTAGTACAGTATGGGCCTCATCTGTCCTTCCTGCCTAACTGACTCATATTACATCCCAATTAACACGCTCAAGCTCCTCGAATAGTACAGCTAGACTTGCCTCACTACATAGGTTTCTAGCGTTAAACGTTGCCAAGTTCAGCTTAAAATGGCGGCCTGTCCGAACCCAGAAATTCTTAGCACCCTCTGCTACGTTGCAGGTCAGACCACCGTCATGGTCAGTTGCTTCGCAGCCACTGGGGACTGGGCGCTGTGAGGTAATATACGTATGCATGTGGGAGGTAGTGGCCTGATGCTGCACCAGGGTGGCCAATCCTTGTCTGGTGAGAGAGTGCGTTACCAGTGGTGGTAACCGGTGAGGTGGTAACCGGTGACGTGGTAACCAGTCTACTAATAACAATAAGTTTGGTGCACAATGGCGCAAATGGCGGTGCTGTTGCACCCCTGCATGCAAGATGGTTTTGCAAAAAGCTTGTACCAGATTGGGTTTGACTTCTGACAATCTGGCCAGACAACGCATTGAAATTTTACCGGGAGTATGTCTTGCCAACCATACAAACGTAAGAAATGGTATAAGTCTGGAAGACTTGGTGGGTATGTATGCAGATACAAAAACTACAGTCTAAACTTGTCACTTTGGCCACTTTGGCCAACTTCTCACTTTGGCCAACTTGTCACTTTGGCCAAGGGCAAAGTGGCCAAGGGCCACTTGCCCTTGGCCACTTTGCCAACAAAAATTTTTTGCATATGCCGAGAAGGGGTGTAGTTTTTATCCGTTATACAGGCTCCTCTGAAGATCACTAAATAACTTTAAAGCCCTCGTTGACAGTGATTTCCAAAGGCTGCAAATTCTTCATTATCTCACTGGGAATGGACATGAAGTTCTAAATGGTTACCCATCATGTTGCCAATGTACTCATATAGTTTACCGTTGTTGATAGCAATGTTCAAGAACACAACCTTAAAAGAAGCACATAATGAGCCATAACACCCCCTCTTCAAAAAGCAGAAATGAAATTTATCACAAATTCAAGAGGAAAATACACTTTCTGAGTACTGACGATATTCTTCGTTGATTCACAAGTTATCAAGACATGTTTAAACAATCACACAAAACACAGCATTGTTAGTCTCAAATATACACCTACCTCTTTGTTGCTTTTGCTGCTGTGGTAATTCTGTACCTTCTCTTCAGCAGCTAGGTGCAGCAATGCATCATCTACGCTCTTGAATCCATCCTGCAATAATACAAAAGTGAAGCATTCGTCACCATTTTATTAAGAAGACATGCCATACTGTGAACTAGGTTACAGCAATAAATATTATCGAGTACTAGAGTCTTGTGCAAAGTAAAGTTTTCTTACGCACCTGCTGGAAAAGAAACACAACTACGTAATAAAAAGGTAATGCACAGCTTCAACCAAGTAGAGTTACACCACCATATACAAAATTCCTCGATATTACAAAGTTCTTTTTTATTTCCCACGGTTACTCCATAAAAGCACATGTATTTGCGACCTCTATGTAACTAAGGCACACCGGGAGACACCTTTTATGCAACGACTTTTTGCAACAGACGACCTATTTATTTTGCCCCGGATTTCGTAATTTTGGCCCAAACAAGCATTTTGTGTGGTTGCCCCTGCGCCGCCGAAGCTGGCGCGCTCGTTGCGCCAGCGGCTCCCAAGCGAAAGCAACTGGAGATTGCTGCAGTGGCTGCAGTCGCGGATCTGCGCTCCCTCTTCCTCATTCAAATAGAAAAAGTATGGGCAGGCAGTGACACCTTCCGGTAGCTGAAGAAGTCTCTCTGAATTGCACTGTGACACAGGTGATACCAATTTTCGTTGTAACGTTTTAGTTTGCGTCACGGATGCGGGGCCTTGGTGCATATGAAGGAACTTCACCGAATAGTTTCCCACGGTATTTGTGTCGTCCACTATTCGTTTTTGGCACCGTCCACTGGAGTGCCTTGACGACGTTCAGCTTTGCTTTTTAAATGCGAAGCATTTCTTAGCAAACTTCGGTGACTTTGAGCGTATCTATCTATCTATCTATCTATCTATCTATCTATCTATCTATCTATCTATCTATCTATCTATCTATCTATCTATCTATCTATCTATCTATCTATCTATCTATCTATCTAGCTATCTTTCCTCCTATGACTTTTAGCTTTCCTGGCCGTTTAAATAATGGTATCGATACCAAACTTGGTATGTCATAACATGACTGTATGACGAGCATAACTGACTAGTCATGACATGAATATCATGACATGTATGTCATGATTTACATTTCATGGTCTTGCTGCTCTTGCAGTGGTTTAGTTCACATGAAATGTTGCAAAGCTGGTATGGTATGGTGACTGCATGGTGAACACAAGCGACAGACCCTAACCTGAAAATCATGGCATGCGTGTCACGTACCAACATGACTACATGCCATGCTCATGATACGCTCGCGGCCGTTTCGCTAGCTTGACATGTATGAAATTCGGTAATACGTGACGTGAACTGACGACATAGGTAGATGACACGTTCAAACATGATAATCAAGACATGCGTGCCATGTAACAACATGGCTACAATCCACACTCATGATGCGCTCGTGGCTGTTTCTTCAGCTTCACATATTCCAAATGTGGTGTTGGGTGACGTCAATGGATGACGAAGGTATGTGACTGGTGCAAACAAATTAATCATCAGATACGCGTCATGTGAAAACATGACTGCATGTCACAGTCATGGCGCCAATACATTTCGACGTGACGTTGTGTGGGTGCTCGCAGGCGTTCATTTCGTTGCGTCACGCTGGCATTGCCACGCCAGGTGCTGGTCCTGCCATATACTCGCAGGGACGCGCCGTGCTGCGTTGCTTTGGCGCATGCGCGTTACAGCGCATCCGGCTTCCTTCCGTCACGAAAAGAGAGAAGCGCAGTGTTGTCTGGGTAATGAATCGGCATTAAACGCAGGATGTCGAATTTCGTGCCGGTTGCCGTCGGGCTGTGCCGACGCCAGCGTCGCACCTGGCGTCAGACTATAGAGTGCTTGCGTTTGGCTAACGCAGCGTCACTGTGCCCAGCGTGCGCGTGCGTCAACGCTACAGTGGAGTATATTGGACCCTTCATGATACGCTCACGGCCGTTTTCCTTGCTTCACGTATACCAATATTGGTGTTACATGAAGGCAATGGATGACAAAATTTATGACTGGTGCAAACATGATAAGCCTGACATGCGTGTCATGTAAGAACTTGACAACATACCATGCTCAGCGTGCTCGCGGGCGTTTCACTTGCTCCACATGTACTAAATTTGGTATGACGGGACAGGAATAGATGACGAAGGTAAACGACACATCCAAACATAATAATCATGACACGAAATTCATGTACGGCATCATTTACCTCTACCTCGCAACGCTGTGCTGATTTTAAAGTGACATAACCTTTCTCATTCGTGCTTCGCATATCATCGATCCCCACTAAACGTGGGATCTGCCAGTTTTTTCGCTTTGCGAATGAAGTGACGAGCAACATTTCTTTGTCAGTGTTCTTTGTGGCAGACACTGTAAAATTTTTCAAGTAGAATGTAACAATTTGTGGGCTATGATATTATTAAGTTTTCATGAACGGTAATGAAGAGGACTTGTGTTTCGTCGTTTAGGAACACTTTTCAATCTAACTCCATTTTGAAATGCGGCCCCGCCGCGGTTGTATAGTGGCTAAGGCACTCCGATGCTGACCCGCAGGTCGCGGGATTGAATCCCGGCTGCGGCGGCTGCATTTCCGATGGAGGCGGAAATGATGTAGGCCCGTGTGCTCAGATATGAGAGCACGTTAAAGAACCCCAGGTGGTCCAAGTTTCCGGAGCCCTTCACTACGGCGTCTCTCATAGTCATATGGTGGTTTTGGGACGTTAAACTTCACAAATCAATGAATCAATACATTTTAAAAGGCACAAAAGCGACCATTACCAAAACAATAACGTCGACGCGATTTCGACGGCTTGGTCGGGCCAGCCATATTTCTACGGGTCTCGAAAAGAAATCGCTGCTGCCACTGCGGTCAGAGCGAAAATTTCCAACATGTTAGGAAGCTCCCCGTGGACCGCTACGGCGGGAGCGAACTGGCCTTTTTCTTTTTTTTTTCGCTGCGAGCAAATTAGCATACTACAAATCGCTACTTTTGGTGTCGTGTGAAACGACCTTTAGTCGCACGATTTCGCGCTTTGGCGTGGGTGGCGACGCCGTCCACACCCCCACTGCGCACGCTCACATCTCGACGCTCTTGACCCGCAAGGCCAACGCAGGTAGCGTCTGCTAGTAAAGAAACTAATGCTCGCGCTGCACAGTGTTTACTAACCACCCCGTATATGTAGGCTATAGTTCCCTATAATTTAGGCACTAGATCGCACGTCCGGAATTCAGTCAAGGGCGTCTTGGTTTTCGCCTGACCTGCAGCGGGACGGCTTAATGCCCTCCCATAGTAGAATACCGTGTAATATAAATCGTTAAACACATTTTCTAAGCACACGTTGAGGGCAACGCTTCTTCCTCATTAAAGGGGTCGTGAAACGGCCGCATTACAACGACAATGCGCCACCATCGGCAGCTACATGCGCTAACTGCATCATCAGCCTGCGTGGACCTGCATAGACGCTTTGCCCATCGAGGAACACAGAACTCTATGGCGAATCGAGTACGCGCAAGAGGCATTCATCGGCGTCTGCCATACGCGATCCGCGTTCCACAAGGACGCTGCCTAATATGACGTCAGAGTTCAAGTAAGCGCCGATTGCTTATGACAAAGACGCTGATGAGTGTCCCAGTTGCACGCACTCGCAAGTACCGAAGAGTTCCGCGTTCCTCGATAGGCGAAGCATTACTTATGATGACGTCACCTAGTTAGTGCGTGTGGACACCGGTGGCTTCGTGTTGTCACTTTAGAGTGAGCGTTTCACGACCCCGTTAAATAAATTGTAATAAAATTGACAAAATTGCAATTAGGCATTCCAAAGAAGTCCCAATTACGCAACAATCACGTGATACCCCATTCACTCTTCGGCGCATTTACTCGAGATCCCTCCGCGGGATGATGCGGGCAGTAAATTTTTTTGTATATGTAGAACTTCTGGGGCGGTAATATTTCCGTGAAAAGGAGTTGCCAGTTGTTAAAAAGCACATGACTTCAAGTACCACGCTTAGTACAGTAATAGAAACTAATGTATGGAAACAAAAAGCTGCGCAAAAAAATTGAACGTGCACAGAGAAAGGTGCGAGAATAAGCGCAAGCTCACTTTTTATTCACGAATTGAAGCACTTAATAAATAGGAAAAAAATGTAGCTCCAAGAGTGGTTTCACTCCCGAATAAAAATACGAGTTTTCACTGGCACCCAACTTTCTCTTGTGAACGCGTTTTTTTTTTCGCATTATACCTTTTCATGCAGCACACTACACAAGAAACAGTTGAACGACGAGGGCTTGTTTTCAACCCACGGCTTTCATCATCTGGCTGCTGACCCGTAGGTCGCGGGTTCCATCAAGGTCGGGGCTTTCACATTTCGGTGGAGGGGAAGCGCCATAGGTCTGCGTACTGTGCGACGTCAGTGCGCATTAAAGAACACCGGATGGCCGGAATTTCCGGAGCCCTCTACTACGGCCTTGCTCATAATCATAACATGATTTAGGATGTACCTAAAACCACAGATGTTACATTATCAATCGTCATCTGACTTTGCGTTTCGGAAACTCAAATTGCCTCTTTCCTATCAACGATACTATTGTCACCATGATGACGTGCATGCCCTTCGTGACTATGAAATTCGAGTCACGGGGCGGTAGTGCAACGCAATCACGATAGATGCTGGTTATTACGGTGGGACAGACAAAAAAACACCCTTTGCATGTACGACGCAGCTTTTATGGCGGAGCCCATACCTGTGTGCGTAACCACCCTTACTGCGCATGCGCGACAGCTGGCCACAGCACTGCCAGAACGCACTCAAGCGCAAGCCCGTCCCCGCCAAGGAGGATTAAAAAAATTGCTGGAGTGGAAATGATTGCGCAAAAGTGAAGCCGTTCCTCTGGCAAGATGGCGGTTGTGGCGGCCATCTTACTAGGGGCATGATAAAGTATCACCGATCAGCAATTCGAAACGAAGCGTTTCCCTAGCACGCACAACGAGTTTCATGTGGGAACTTTTTCTCGCCACATAGTGCTCCTAGTGCGTTTTAAATTACTAGTTTTCCGTAGTAAGCCTCTAACTGTAGGTAAAGTTCGTTGAAGATTCAGTCATCCATACTTGTTTCTGTGTGTTATTTCGTCGGGAACAACTATCCTATAATATAGAACTAACGTAGCATATACATAACGTATCAAAACCACTTGATCTTTATGTGGGTACTATCAGAAAAGAGCATGTTTCCGCTATCTTGGCAGTGGCAAAAGGTGGCTCCACTTCTGCTGGCAAGGCATTGCAGGCGCTTCCACTCCAGCAATTTTTCTTAAATCCTCCTTGGTCCCCGCCTGCCTAAGGGGCTGGGTAATGGGCTGTGGCCTCTACCCCTCACACTCCCTCAGTAATCTTGAGATGGCGTCGGGGAACGAGATTCTGCAGACGCGCAATGCCTGCAGTATCCTGTTACGTTATCACTTGTTTGCTCGGAGGGTGTAAGGACACGGCAACTGAATAGTAACAGCAACAGAGTGAATTCATGGTGGCTCCACTTGGAAGGATTCGTTCATGCCTGTAATGAACAGAACTGATTCACGTGCTATACTCATGGTTCCCTTTAGGGGTAGATGGTGTCAGTCTAGAAGCTCGTCAGGTGGTGCGAAGCAGCTATGTGTACAAATATCCACTCACCAGCGTCGGCTTCTTCTGCCTGGTCCAGCGTTGGAGCCTCCAGGTGTTGTGCCACAGGTGCATCATGCATCGGCAAGGCGGCGCAAACGCCCGAGTCGCCAACTGCTGTCCGCGTCTGCGATTTTGCGCTGTCGCTGTTGGTTCGGGTCGTCCGTGGCACCATGCTGCGTGGAAAGCACCGGAAAGCATAGTCCAGGCTACCTCCTTAAGCCGGTGCTGAACACCAGGCGTGCTTCTGATGTAGCGAGACCGGGATCTTGCGTCGGCGGCTGAATGTGAGGCGGTAACCAGCTCGAGAGAAGAACTTGGCCTTGCTCTGCGAAACGTATAATATGAGACGCTGGAAGTCATGCAGTGAAACTTGCTTTACGACATCATCCTGTCTTGAAAACTGGGTGCTTTGAAGGAACAAAAAGTCAAGTCTAATGGGCGTGTTGAACCACAGCCACGATAATATGAACATGTGGGGTTTAACGTCCCAAAACCGCCATAAGAATATGAGAGACGTCGTAGTGAAGGGCTGCGGA
The DNA here is from genome assembly GCF_043290135.1 of Rhipicephalus microplus. Taxonomy (NCBI): domain Eukaryota; kingdom Metazoa; phylum Arthropoda; class Arachnida; order Ixodida; family Ixodidae; genus Rhipicephalus; species Rhipicephalus microplus. The sequence continues at coordinate 271,968,483 of NC_134701.1, read as the reverse complement.
AATTTCGACCACCTGGGGTTCCTTAACGCGCACCCAAATCTGAGCACACGGGCCGACACCATTTCCGCCTCCATCAGATATGCTGCCGCCACAGCCGAAATTTGATCCCGCGACTTGCGGGTCAGCAGCCGAGTACCTTAGCCTGCAGACCACCGCGGCGAAACACCATGATAAGAGGCGCACCGTTTTGCACTATCGGAAAACTATCTGTTCTAGACTTCCCGTTGAATGAGGACAGAACCACACGAGAGGCTTGCCAGCAAGGGAGTGTTTATTCAGTTGGATGGCTACCGCGCGCTGCGCGTGGTCTCGCCCACGGTGAACAGCCGAAGGCAGAGAGTTAATGACCGAAGGGAGGTGACCCCACTTTATTAGGCCCGCCTGGTACACTATCTACTTCTAGTTCACTATAATAGACCCTTTTTGGAAAAGGGTGCCCCTAGCGCAACGGATGCAACTAGAGTCGGCCGCCATTGTGAGGGCACCGCAGCAGACGACGCAGGCTGTGTGTCCCAGCGACGCTGATGCGCGTTCCCTGCAGCGCACACAGACACCTCTTGCGTTCTTGCAGGACGCGGACCGCATCGGGAGGGCACGCCAATTTGTTGCAGGCCGGATCCATGCATTGCCAGTCATAAGAAGCCAAACTGCTCGTCCAACCCGTTGAAGGGTACAGAATATTGCTAATTATGCCGTGGAAGCAGCTCAGAAAGCTTATCGGAGAGTACTACGAGCTCGTTCAAGCTAAAAGCGCTGCGATTGCAGTGGATGATACGGAGAGCTAGACGCCAAAACAAACGTCACAGCACTCACGCATTTGACGGCTTACTTTCCATGCCCTAATGATGGCGCTAGCGCTATCCCACACTCTTTTGCGAAGCGAAACTGACGAAAATCTCACCGTCAGGTGGCTTATTTATAAAAAGGGTCTATATCTACTTATCTAAACGCATCAGCCGCTAAGAGGAACCCATATCGCACCCTCGTGTTGAACTTTGCCGCATCAGAAGTCGAAACACAAGTATCAGGAGGATACACACAAGGCGCGCCTACTGAAAATTGCGAAAATAAAAGCTAGCGACCACGTCAACTCAATTAGTTGTCTTGTAAGGTATACGTTGTCATTCTCAGTAACCTCAAATTGACATGTAGAGAAAAAGATGGCGAAAGCAACATGCGCGTCAGCACGTAAACGCTGCCACTGCATAATAAAAAGATATCTCATTTATCAATGCAATTGCACCACGTTATTCTATCGATATAAAGCAGCGATGAGAGCACCAGCGGGCACACAGGCTGCGCGTTCTTAAGGCACAGCGTTTCATCGTCAGATTCCACAAAACGAAGCCGGCTGTTCGAAAGCGCTGAAATATCTTACTTTTTTCCCCGATCCACGTACTCAATGCTCATAATATCAGGGACTTCCGTGGATACCGGTTAAGCGGTCACAAACGCGACTAGTGTCTAATGAGTCCAATAAAGCCTTTTTATATTTAAACTAGGTGATTCGGGCCTCTCGATATGTCACGAAGAGAGTGTTATTACTCGATAGACGTTTGCGGGACTTTGAACACTTCATGGATCAACAAATAAATGAGAAATCAATGGCCCTCACAGAACCTAACAGCAATCCAGAAAATGGCGTCTTACCATGACGGTGTCCAGCATTGTTCTGGAACGCGCAGATCACGAAGAGCGCGAGGAGCTCAACGCGGGTGCAACTGATGCTGATGCTGATGACCTTTGATGGTGGCGCTTACCCACAAAGGGGGATGGGCCAAGAACCGGGCGGCAGGATACCTAAATGAAACTAAACTGAAAATGAAGCCAATCTGAAAAAGTAGCTTAAAATAATACTACCAAAAAACAAAAATGTGTGCTGAGCAAGCGGTCAAACCATCTTTTGTTTTTTAAAGACATAACTACGAATTATAAAATAAAGATCTGAAAAGGTCTAGCATGGTAATCTTTTAGTTGCGTTGATGTAAGCAAACACAGTGGAGCATACATCCCTGTGGCAGTAACCAAATGAAGTTCCGCCAAGTGATAAAATTACTGGTAAATTTACTTGTATTCCTAGCTTTTGTAATGGGGCTACTAAAAATCTTTTTCTCTGATAAGAATAACGATGACAGAATAAAAAGAAATGTTCAATTGTTTCAATTTCGTTGCACCACATGCATAGCGGTGACGCTTTGAGCTGAGCTTTATTAAGATAATAATTTAGTTGTGGAACTGCACAGCGCAATCTGGTATAAGTGACCTCTAACTGGCGAGATACACACCACTGTTTATTCTTCTTCTTCTTCAGTGGCTGGTGAATCTCGTGTATTAAATTCGCTTTTCGACTACCTTGTCTTCCATTCTCGAATTCAGCGAAAAGTGGTCTATACGGGAGTGTTCACGCTCTAACGTGCACTAGATGCCCTCCAATTACAAAAAGAATTGTAAAGCAGCCGAGGTTTCTACTTTCTTACGGTGGCCTTGATCCCAATAAATCAATAAAAAGGAACGTATCAGTTCGAACAGATTGCACAAATAGCACCCGCGAATTGTGCAACAGGGCAACCTATAACATTTCCCGTCATTGCTGTTTAGCGTGTAATCAAAAGTTGGGATTAGTGATAAGTTTCAACCGGTCATGGTTGTACAGGGCTTATGGTGGTCGACTGCTGACCCGCTGTCGTGGGATTGAATCCAGTGCACGGCGGCGGCATTTTCAACGGAAGCGGAAAAGCTTGAGGTCCGTGTACTTAGATTTAGGTGCACGTTAACGAACCCTAGGGGGTTGAAATTTCCGGAGTCATGCACTTTGGCATCTTTCATAATATGCGGGTTTGGGAAGTTAAACTCCAACAATTATTGGAAAAAAGCCAGGGGGCGCTCGTTCAGTGCGGATGTGCGAACACGTCGGCTCCCGTTTGTTCAAGTGTTCTGGCACGGATTTTTTGCCTCAACTAGCAAGAACTGTGCATCATTTGACGCCGTTTGTTGTAGTGAACCAGCAGATACCAACATCTTACCGGTGGGTGAAATTTTTGGACATCCCCAGGACTTTTACCCACGCCACGCAGACGCCTCGCGCGTCGACGCGTTTCTCGGGCGCTGCAACAGCGTCGCGACGACGCCTAACGCGTCGTCGAGCTGAAGAATGGCCTCCAACCCCAATGTGTCGGTTGTAGAAGGCATGGACATCAATCCGGAAGAAGCGGAGTGCGCGGGATGGATTGAAGTAGCCAGCAAGAAGAAGAAACTTGCCGAGCGGGCGGATTGTAACGCTGGTAATGCGCCCACGTCAGCGACAGGAAGCGGTAAAGGCGGCTCCCGCACTGCCGCCTCACAGAACGTGTTGAGGCGTGTTGTGAAAGCTTCCAGGATCCCAAACCTTCCCAGGGATCACTTTAAGACCATTATACGGCCACGTGGAGGGATGGATGTCAAGAAGACAGACCTTCTTATCTTCAAGCGCTCGCTCGCAAAGGCGGCTTCCCTAACAGCAGAGCAGGTGTTCGACGACACGCTGTGCACGAACCCCTTCCAGAACATTTTCGACGTTGCCACGCCGTTCGAGGCGAATGCGCGCGCCTACGCCAGGGTCCAAGAGATAAGTATGGGCTCGACTGTCATAGGCTTGGCGGCTTACGTGGCTGCGTCTGACGACACATGTAAAGGAGTGATCCGTGGAATCAATGTGGATCTCAGTGACGCAGAACTGACAGAGATGATCGTCAACCGGAGGAACCCTGACGCTCTGGGGGTTCGAAGAATCAAGAAGACACCAACAGTGATCGTGTTGTTTGACGGACAAAAGGTCCCCCAGCACGTCGTGTGTGATGGTGTTCGATACCCTTGTTCCTTGTATCGCAGGCAAGTGGACGTGTGCTATGCATGTGGTGATTTGGGCCACAGGTCCGATGTTTGCCCCAAGGGCGATGAACAGAAGAAATGCCGCGGATGCGGCATGCAGTCACCATCACCGGATCATCAGTGTGATCCCACGTGTGCCATCTGTGGCGGAGCGCACCCAACGGCGGACCGCAAGTGCAGAAAGCGCTTCCAGGTGCCCTACATCGTGCGCCAAAGACGGCGGCGCCGCCGTAGGCGCGCGCGGCGTGGCTCCGACACAGCTGGAGGCGAAGAAGGACTGGCGGAAGAAGAATCATTCACCAGCGCTCATCGCAGCAGATCGGCATCTAGAGGACGCTCCCGCTCCAGAGGACGCTCCGGCAGCAAATCGCGCTCTCACTCCAGAGCGCCTGTGCCGTTTGTCCTCGTCTTGTGTCCCCGTTTGTTTGCGCTATTTTCTGTCGTCACAATGCACCAACAAGCCCAAATTTCGACAGTGTTGTTCTCGCTCCAGAGGGCGTGACAAGGGCAGCAGTCGCTCCCGTTCGAGAGGACGATCGGGTTCCAAGGGCCGCGTTCAGAAGCAAATGTCTTGGGCGGACAAGGCCAGGATGAACATCCCAAGCGGCCAAAAGGTAACGCAGGGCATTTTACCAGAGCAAAAAAGAGAACAATCAGAGATTTTAATGCTTAAAAAAGAAAATGCAGAACTTAAAGAAGCACTACGAACGCTGAGGGCCGAGTTCGAGCTCTTCCGCAACTCGCGTGAACCCCGTGAAGTAGCCACATCCATACCGGTTCAAGCAGGAGGGTCGAATAAGCGCAAGGCCGTTTCGCCCCCCGCGATCGCGGAAAGCGTGGCAATGCAAAGTGACGAGTCCCCCGCTCAGGTCCCTGAGAAAAATGTACTCGCGTCTCTAACGGCGATTGAGGAATCGCTCAAGCAGGTGAGAGAGGCCTTAGCCATTCAATCTAGCACAATCGAACGTATGGACGGGAGCGTCTCCCACCTGACACGTCGAGTAGGAATCCTCGAATCTAAAATGAAAATGATTGACTCTAGCAAACTCAAGACGACCAACACTGGTACGATTGCAAAAGCCAAGATAGTGCAGCAGGATTCGGACGCTACGAGTTCGCCGCAGGCTATGTTCCTTTAATAATATTCAAAATGGCGGGCCAAACCGGAAACATAATTATCTGGCAGTGGAATTGCGCAAGTTTCTTAAGGCGTAAAGCTGCTCTACTGCAGCTCATCAAAGCACAGGCGTCAAGGCCGCACGTCCTGCTCTTGCAGGAAACACTTAGCGAGAAGGTAGTTCTCTCGGGCTACCGTTCGATTAGCCAAAAAGGCGCAAATGGCAGAGGTATCGCCACGTTGGTCAGGAAAGATACCTCCTTTGAGCAGCACGAAGTCAAAATTTGCGACTCGGATAAGAGATCCGGTCTCGAGGCACAATTAATTGAAATCATCCCCAACGGCAAAATCCGAAGCAACATATTCGTTTTTAACCTGTATAGCCCTCCTTCGGCTTATAAACATAATATCCGCTCACTCCTTCATAGGGTCGCAACTGCCGCCAGATCGCACCCTTTAATAGTAGCTGGGGATTTCAACGCTCCCCATCCGTCTTGGGGCTATGTTACGAGGACAAAGAAAGGGGCCAATCTAGTTGCAGCCAGTATAGACTTAAACCTAACGCTTATCTCCGACCCGCGTTTTCCCACGAGGCTGGGAAACTCGGTCGCCAGAGACACGATGCCTGATCTCAGCTTCACTAGAAATGCGGTGGTCGAGTGGTCCAACTTACAGGAGAACTTGGGAAGCGACCACAGCATCATAGAACTCCGGATGGAAATAAGAGCACCACCCCCAAGAACCTATAAATATACAGACTGGGACCTTTTTAGGCAAATCAGAGGTGAAGATGAGTCAGTACATGACACCTTCAGTGAACTTCTTATACAAATCCAGAAGGATGTCGAGAAGGCCACCAAAGAAATAGTAACAGAATTTGATGCTCCGGGGATGGATGCAAGGTTAGCGCACCTCCTGGACGCCAAACGCTCTCTCATCGCGAGATGGAAAAAACAAAGGCTAAATCGCAGGCTACGGAAAAAGATTGCGGAGCTCAATCGGCATATTGAGGAGCACTGCTCCGAACTCCATAAACAACAATGGAGGGACGCCTGCTCGGCTGCGGACGGGAAAATGCGCAAAGGAGGCAAATGGACCCTCTTCAAACACCTCCTAGATGATGGACAATCCAAAGGCAATCAGAAACTAGCCATAGACCGACTTATTAATAAGGAGAAAATGGCAGGCATCTCAGGAGCTTCCCAATTTCAGATACTTGCCAACAAGTACCTCCCGCTTAGCCAGAGCTCAACTTCTGTCCCCCACCGGTATGAGGGTGTGCCTTCCCCAGAGTTGGACGCTCCCTTCTCGCAAGCTGAGATCAGGGAAGTGCTCCATAGCCTAAACGGAAGGTCTGCCCCAGGTCCCGATGGAGTTACGAATCGGCTCTTAAGAAATTTGGATGATAAAGCCATTCAGGCCTTAGTGAAGGAGATAAACAGGGTATGGGAGGAGGGCGTCGTACCAGAAACTTCGAAGAGGGCCACAGTGGTCTTAATCCCCAAGCCAGGTAAATCACCCAGCTTAGATCACCTCCGCCCGATCTCCCTTACTTCTTGCCTTAGCAAAGTAGCAGAACAAGCAGTACACAACCGGATATCGCGCTACATCGAGAGGAATGACCTATTTCCATATAATATGGTAGGTTTCAGGCCCTCACTTTCCACGCAAGATGTCATGCTTCTCCTCAAAACACACATAATTGACTTTCCAAGCAAAGATGTAAAAGGGGTCCTCGCACTGGACCTCACTAAAGCATTCAATACTGTCAAACACGACTATATTCTTAAGGAGATATCGGATTTGAACCTGGGAGTTAAATTCTTCTCCTTCGTTGAATCTTTCCTCGAGAGTCGGACGGCGGCAATAAAATTGGGACAATCAGTCTCGGAGCCTTTCAAACTCGGACGAAGGGGTGCTCCCCAAGGGGCAGTTATCTCCCCCCTTCTATTCAGCATAGCCATGCGCAAGCTGTCGGCAAGCCTTTCTAAAGTTCCTAATGTCGGACACGCTTTATATGCTGACGACATTACAATCTGGTGTCCCGGAGGATCGGAGGCGGCGGTTGAACAAGCTCTACAGGAGGCTCTGGACGTTACAGAGTCTTTCCTGGAAGGTACGGGACAGGCGCTTTCGCCGGAAAAGTCGGAACTCCTGCTGTACAGACAGGCTAGACGAGGTGTTAGGGGACTCACCCCTCTCGATCAGGTGCCCATTAGCGTTTGCACCAAGGATGGTCGCACAATTCCTAGAGTCAATTCTATGAAAATTCTGGGGCTTTTATTAGACTCTGAGGGATGCAACGCAAAGACTATAGCCCATCTTACCACAAAAACAGAGAACATTCTGAGATTAATTATGCGGGTGTCCAACAAGAAGGGCGGCATAGGCGAGGATATCCTCCTTAGGGCCCACCACGCTTTCCTCATGAGCCATATCATAAATATAGTGGCGGCTCTCAATTGGACCAAAACGGAAAGGGATAAATTGGACACGCTCATGCGCAAAAGTGTCAAAAAGGTGCTCGGCGTCCCAATCACGACTAGCACAGAAAAACTCATGAAGTTGGGAGTGCACAACACCACTTCGGAATTAATTGAAGCGCAAAGGTCAGCACAAATAATTCGGTTATCGAGTTTGAAAACAGGAAGAAAACTGCTCGATGCGGCAGGCCTCCGTCCTATCTTCAATCAGGGAGAAACTACGCAGCTTAATTATCAAGCAAGGAATTCCTTTATTGTTGACCCTCTTCCACGAAACATCCATCCCCAACACAATAAAGGTCGTAGGTTGGCGAGGGCTAGGGCTTTCATAAAGAACCTCTCCGGAACAGAGACATTTGTGGACGCGGCGCGCCACGCCGGCGGCAGCAAGTTTTCCGTGGCAGTAGTCAATGACAGGGGAGAACTTGTCTCGGCAGCTTCAGTGAAGACCTCCTTGGTCGATGTAGCAGAACAGGCTGCTGTAGCGCTGGCATTACTGGACACGAAACGCACCACGGTGTACACCGATTCCCGAGCGGCCGCTAGGGCGTTCGCATCGGGATTGATAGCCACAGAGGCAGCCAGAATTCTCCACAGCAAACCCCCCTCAGACGTTATTCATCACATAGTCTGGTTTCCCGCTCACATGGGACCAGACGTACTGCCGGGTCACCTGAACCCAAACGAGATAGCCCACGACTGTGCGCAAGGTTTTACAAGCCGCGACGGGGTGGTCTCTCGGGTGAGTTCGGGAGAGCTCGTCCACAGTGATCCTCTCGTTACTTTTCACGAGATAACATCTCATTACAGAGGAGAGCGACAGACTTTTCCCTTTCCCCATCATAAGCTCCACAGATCACAAGCAAGCACGCTCCGCATGCTCCAGACGGGGTCTTACCCCTCTAGGGGCTTTCTGAGCATGCTTCATCCGGATATTGATCCACTTTGCCCAGATTGTGGTGAATTTTGCTCTTTGAGTCACATGCTCTGGCAGTGCCCTGCGTTACAGGATTTTAAAACAGAAGAAGACTGGACGATGGCAATCACAGACCCCAGACAAGACGTCCAGCTTCAGGCTGTCCAGAGGGCCCGTGAACGAGCGGAGAGGGATGGCCTCTCTGTTCCGACATGGGACTAGCCAACGGCTGGGTGGGGACCTACATAGTTGGCCCGCTGCCTTGCCTCTCAGGACCAAATAAAGTTGTTTGTCCTGTCCTGCCCAACAATTATTATTAGTAATACCTCGAGATAAAGTCACGAGACTAAATTTCTGAGACTCAGTAGCACTTGCGCCCTCTTCCAGTCGGTATCATGTCCTTTCGATGCGAAACGTTGAGCAATAGTAGAGCCGATAAGAGGCAAACCTTGAAACCGTGCAACACAACCGCGCTGAAAAGTGTACAATAAACGGGGTTGTTTCAAGAAAAAATAATCCACTTGCCAGTTTGATTTAATAATCTTGATATGCGGGGTTTAACGTCCCAAAACCACCATATTATTATGAGAGACGCTGAAGTGAAGGGCTCCGAAAATTTTCGCCACTTGGTGTTCTTGAACGTGCACCCAAATCTGAGCTCACGCGTCTACAGCATCTCCGCCTCCATCGGAAATGCAGCCGCATTTCCGATGGAGGCGGAGATGTTTCGTTTCATTCATTTTTCATTTAAGAATAAAGTAAAAATTCGAAAAAATTTGAACAAGACGTGCATATATATATATATATATATATATATATATATATATATATATATATATATATATACCTCAATACTTCATAACAGTGTTCATGTGGCCATTCCATCTCCCCGAGTTTCACATGATTACAATCTGCACAACATATATTATGCACGACACCTGTATTCTTGTACGTCACGTTGATAATAATAATAATAATAACAATAATATTATTAATAATAATAATAATACTTTTCTGGGTTCCGCATTAGTTGACCACTCTATGGTTGCGAATTCATGATGCACGCCATAGTTGAGGGTTCCAGGACAATCGGCCATCAGGTATTCCTAAATGCGCGCTGATACACTACAACGGTACTCATCCTTGTCACGAACGACTGCAGTTTTCGTCTCGCCCGCACGCCCCATCATCCAAGGAAGGGCGCTTTTGTATCGGAAAGGCGACATCCGCCGACTAACGACCCAGCCGCGGCGCCACCGCGTCTCACCTAGACCTGTACCGAAAGGGGCGTGCATTTGTTCGAGGAAAAAAAAAATGACGTCCAGGGGGAACGGGAGCACGCGTAGGGCCCGAAAAAGTTTTCACTGCTTTGAAATCGGCCGTTGACGTGCAACCAGCGAGAACCGTGGTCGTTGGTGTCACGAGGCTCGCGTAGGCGACGAGCATACCAATACCAATACGTGGTATACCATACCTACTAATACGTGGCCCGCGCAACGTATTGAGGCGGCTGCATTACCGGGCACCCACGTCGTCTACTAAGCTGGCGAGATCTTCAGCGGCACCATGTCTACTCCCCTACGTATATCAAGAGCTGGCCTGGTCCGTATGGAACGTTTTATTTTAACTTTTTTAACTGTTATTTTATTATACCCAGACCGAGCTTTTCTATAATTGTAGTTGTGTGCATTGCGTCGCACGCAGAAATTGATAAGCGCGAGCATGATCATTTTCTCGTAAATTTCCTTTGTCTCTCCTGTAGTTTCATCAAGTTGTTATTTTAATTTTGCTCCGCGTATTTGTGTTTTTTCTGTACATGTTGTAATGTTCTTATAGAGCATAGTTTGTTTTGTAGCTGTCCTTTTTCATCGCGCTAACTTTTGTTGTTTCCTCTTAAGCTAATTTCTGTTGACTCCTTGCCATTGTCCGGGATTCAAATAAATGCTTCTTTGACTTGTATACAATCTTCGTGTCTGTTCTATGAGTATCTTGGTCAGACCCAAACATCACCACACGTGCAACCCCGCACGGGTCGACCAACCTACAAATAAATTTTAGATGTATGCCACATGGGAGGCCTTTCAGGCGTCGCAGGCTGAAGTGTTAAGTGGAAGCCTGCGAGTCTGCCACACGTCGATGTTAAATCGGCGGGGCATCACTCCAGCTGTGTGACAATCCCAATGACCTCTTGCCTTGTTCAGCCTATGAATTACGTGACAATCACAGAGCTATTCTAACTAGTCTACCAAAAATGTTTGAAAGGTCAGGAAGATTACGACATTACTGTAACCGAAAACTGCCCTGCCGCGGTGATCTAGTGGCTAAGGTACTCGGCTGCTGACCCGCTGGTCGCGGGATCGAATCCCGGCTGCAGCGGCTATATTTCCGATGGAGGCGGAAATGTTGTAGGCCCGTGTGCTCAAATTTGGGTGCGCATTAAAGAAGCCCAGGTGGTCGAGATTTTCGGAGCCCTCCACAACGGCGTCTCTCATAATCTTATGGTGGTTTTGGGACGTTAAACCCCACATATCAATCACTGAACTGTTCGCATTTCTATCAAAGTACTTTCTTCTTAGTTTAAGATTTGGAATAGGCAACTTATGCAATTTCAGGTGATATGAATGTTTGTAGCTAATAATGGCAGCTTCAAACATACTGAATACTTAACAAGTCTGAACTCCCTAAGGTAGATGGAGGACGGTTAGCTTGTTGTGCTCACATCTCCCCTACAGGTATTTTATACCACGAAGGCTACGTAGCTACTGATACAATGCTATAGTGAACTATTGTTATCTTGCGGCGTCTTTGAAACACCCGAAAGGTTGCAGAAAGGGAAGGATTTACTTAACTTTCGAGAAAACACAAGCCACGCAAGGCTACAAAAACGCCCCACAGGCCATAACTTCGTGAGCGTCTCTCCTCAACGTCGTCGTCTTTCTTCACTGTCCACAGAAGGGCACGCGTATGTCCAACATACAATATTGCATAGCTCCGTGCTACGAATGGTTGAACAATTTTCCCTTGAGCTGTATTATTGATTCCGTGGAGGGTTTTTATGTACCGGCTAAACAAAAACACCAAACAAAATTCAACGCAAAAATAATTAATTGATCATCCCAAGTGAAGTGCTGCCCACCGCAGTGCAGCTGACTGAAATTAAAACAAAACATGGTTATGTGTACAGAACTTTATAAAACATATACAGCAGCGTTGACGGTCCAGGCTGGAGCCGCCGGTCGCAGGGCCGCGGCGACGTTGCCGATGACGTTGTCGCCTTCCCCGACACTATCGTCGTCGTCGTCGTCGTCGGCCGCAGGACACCTGCAACGACGTCACTCCCTCTGGCCGCCAGCCCCACCTCCTGAAGCTCGTAGGTGACCGCGCTCCTCAAGGCCACCACGAACGGCAGTCCCAGTGACCACGCCTGCGCGAACCACAGAGTGGGCCTGCACTAAACATCACACGCACTGCAGCTTTCTCTGCATTGCGACAGCAAATATGCGGAAGCTCTCGGAGAGTTTTGGACGACGCCGTCGTGTTCTTAAAAAGCTCTAACCGATAGCATCGACATACACAACCCATTTTGTACGCGCTATAGTTAAAGGCGCGTGAGCCCGCGGGATGAAACACGGCTGGCGCAGTGAGAAAACCAGCCCGCCTTCTCCGTTGCGCGAAGCGCGCATGCGATAACATTGCCCTTAACGGCTCCTCAAGCAGACGAAAAACATATCTCATGACTTTCTTCAGCGTGTAACTGGTAGGCTACTATGAATGCGCGCGAAAAACCAGTGCCTTGGTAGAACACAAGAACATGGAATTCACGAACGAGCGCAAACTTACTTTTTTTTTCATGGTAGCACGGCCAGGGAAGTGATGGCAACCTTTTATACTCTCGACTAGAGGTAATGTCTTTGTTAGCTAATGTTTAGTATCTTTATTGGATGAAGAAATGAAGTTCTTGCGTGACTTAATGTAAGCATGGTTACCGACCAAGTATGAACCAACTCACCAGCAGTCATTTTATTGAAGGAGCGTAAAAGGGTGCCAAAGGGCTGTGGGGAGTAGTTTGTGTCTGCGTCGTTCGATCAGCAGCTGTGATCTTTTAATCATAAACGCGCAGTCATGAAAGCTGGTAAGCACGCTGTCGCGACAGACATTAGCAGATGGCTCGAACACGTGCCGTGCTCTCACCGCTCACTTCGGTACGTTGAACCAACAAACGTAACAAAAACTGTTTACTTACCTCGAGGTGTCGCATTAAATTACATTAGGGTTTTCTATAGTTATGCGAAAGCAGGTTCAAATGAATCAGCTGCTAGCCTTACTTCGTATAACATTCTAAATGGTTGCTATCGCATTCATTGCTCCGCCCTTGTGGTGAAACTATTTCTATTTCTAAAAGCAGCGTATTTCTGGACCTGAACCTCCACGAACTTGCTGTATTCCGTCAGTGTCAAGTTCCGCGGCAGGCTTACAGGATAGAAAAAAGGGGAACGAAAACGTGATACGAGTGCTTTGTGGACACTCGTCGTCTCGAAACTTGAAGGGGCCCTAGCCAGCCTCCAAAAATTAGGTTACCCTTTAATCCACAGCGTGTTCCGTTTAGATAACTCAACCACGCACTATACTTTCTACATCATTATAATTGCGAGCTTTTTATATAGGACATTTACCACTGCAGATCTAGCAGGAGCTATAGCGTGTTTTCTATCACGGAATGTGCGTACATTTTCCTTCAATTTGAAAACTGACTGAGCCGCACACGGAAAAGTAGCCTCTTCAGTACCCACTCGTCATGTTGAACAATAAAAAAAAACAAAAACAGTGGGATCCCTCAGAGATTTCAAAGGAGCCATATTGCTGCAGACCACTTGGGCCAGACCCCATCCTGATGCAGGAGACGCAGTGTGATCAATTCACGAAAGAAACTTCTAAGAGCGTTGAATTCTTGATTGCGCGTCAGGTTGAGCATTTTCGGCACTTGCAACGTATTCCTCAAACAAAAAGACGTGACGTTTACGACAGTCGTTGACGCTTGTCCTGTGTATACTAGCGCATTCTTGCGGACTGTTATTTGTGCTTTAGCGGCGCGCTACAAGTATGGAGCTGTTTGTCAACCTTCGTGTGACATTCGAATTTCTTTCTATCACATTCATTGATTCGCCCTTGCGCCGAAACTGACCCTTTCATGACGAATTATTTTCAAGCACTACCATAGTTCCATGGGAAACACCTGCTTGTCTGGCGGAAGGCCTATAGGTTGCATCCTCACCCGCACCAAACCGTTTTATTGTATTTTTTCATCACCTTGAAATTTGCGCTCACATACAACGTTAATTTTTTTGCGCACAACTGACGGCGCAATTGAATTGCTGATACCAACGCGGAAATATCTGTGAAACCAGTTCTTTAAGGCTATGGCGTTAGAAGACAAAACAAGTGGGTTATTCTGAACTAGAGATTTCCACCCTTCACACTAAGTGACGCCAAAGTCTGTTAACGCGACGCCGTAACGAAATAGGCTCTCGGTTGGTAAATACGCGAGGGGAGTTGTGAATTGCCTCTCGCCCTGCTTTGCCATGCCATCGCACGCACGTTGCACCATTTCTAGCGAGACTATCACCAGCGATCACCTAATTTCGCTTTGTTTGGGCTCTAAGCTTACCTGATATATTCGCCAATTACATGGCGACCCACGAGTGTTCTGGTCTTGGTTAATCCAGTAGAGGTATCAATCCTTCAGCGCACGACGAGAGGGAAGTTTTGGACAGAAAAAAAAGCACACAACCAGTATCAACAGCTGGGTAAGAACAACTGCGGGACTCGCTCGCTGGATTTCGTGCCGACCGGTTGTGCTCCCCGCAATCTCTGACGACAGCGCAGCTCTGGCCGACTGGCTCGCCCTACGCGACCTCCTGCCGCCGACAAGAGCTCTCGCTGAGTGGTGGTTGGTTGGTTAGTGGTTCGTAAGGAAAAGGAAGAAGGCACCTAATTTCTGTCTGCCTACAGGCGACAAGGCGCAGTGCCTAGAGTGGTGCCCCGTCTTCGGACTCCTGCGACAGTGTCCATCTTTCCTATCTCCTCCTTTCTTCTGTGTGTCGCTGTCCCTGCGCCACGCTCTCTCCTTCCCCCTCTCTGTCCCTATGCATTTCATCCTATCTTGTTAATCCCTCCTTACCTCCATCCCTCGTGAGCTACTGTTGAGGTGTCGCACTCTGATGCAGAAAACTACGGGGCTCACTTTTCTTTTCTCTTCAAGAATCACATAAGAACAACTGCGAAACTTTAAGCGTCCAACCCGTAGCGCGCTTTATGCATAGCACGCACTTACCAACTCTGTGCTTTTCATTTTGAAGCGCCCGCGCCACCCAGCGGCTGACGTGGGTCTCGTGCACCGAGAAGGCCACGAGAACGCCCAAGCCGCCGAACGCTGCTGAAACCCGGGGTCACTACGTCGTCGTTGTCGGCTCGAGTAGCACGCAGTGGTACGATGCATCGAGGGGAACGGCGACTGCCAGCCGGTTCAAGGCCAAATCGCACATCTAGGGACCCGTTTAGGGCACGTCCTGGAACTGGCGGATTCACGTACTCTCGCTGGCATCCGCACGCATAGGAGCCGTCAGTCAAAAAGATGAACTTGGAATTACCCTGCGAAACGTGTTCGAACTCCGTAATTTAGTTGTACTCAAACACACAAGCGAAATGTAATATTTATATTATCAGGCCTTATAAAAATTGCGCAGGTGAGTAATACTCACATTGTTGCCTTCAGCACCGTTAAATTGTGGTACGTTGTTGAAAACGAAGGCAGTCTACTGTAAGCACAGTAAGTCATATTCCACAATGATGACGTTTTGCCACAAAGGTGCTAACACACAAAGGCCCCAGCGTCAAGGTCTTCTTCCACTTCTTCTTCTACTGGACCGCATGAATAGCGCTTGTGATATACCACCAACATTGAGCTTTCAACACACTACTACGTCAGTTAGATAGCATCGCGATCTGCAGCAACAGCAATAAACGCGTTAGCTTGACTTAATCGCTAGAAATCAATGTCGCTGCACGATGTGGCAAGTTCAACTAAATTCAGCCTGCCCTGTTTTACTGCTTAAGAAGTCGCATTTATCGCAATGATAGAGACCCGTAATTCCAAGTTTCTAAGAATTACTTCTTCTTCATGTAGGGCCGCGTAACCAATCAGTGCCCATAACTCCGAGGTCACGCAATGAATCGGTTTATTCGCTTCATCGGAAAAATATTAGGTAAATGCTCAGGCGAGTTATAGGGGAATCCGAACGCGAGGCAGGTAAGCGAGCAAGAGAGAATGACATGGTGGGCCACGATGAATGAAAAGGCCACGCATGCTGTAAATCACACTTTTTATTCGGAAGTGCTTGTCTTTAAAGTCTATGCGAAAGGAAACAAGCTCCTAACACGAGACGCTATCAGATTACCTAAACCCTCACTACTGACGACACAACGACCAGCCTTGTTGCGGTAACTGGCCGTCAGCCGCGCAGAAACGCTCCTATTACGTCAACAAGAAAGCTGACGGGATTTGTTATTTCTCTCACTTGGGCATGGGGAATCTTTCTGCGAGCGTTTAAGAGACTCTCCCTTTGCCTTATACAATTGATCCTGAAACTGATTGTCATGAAGTCATTTAGGATATTAGAAAACCGCGTCTTACCATGGCTGTGTGAAGCGCTCTTTTCGCGGGCAGGCACTTGTAGACCTCGAGCGGCGCGAGCAATCAAATGCGTGCGCTACTTCCGTTCTTTTTCTTTGTTTGGTGATAGATCTCGTGAAAAGGAACGTATTTAAGCAAAGGTGATTACCGATAACACAGCGATGCATATTTATCTGTAAATCAACTTTTAAAGAATTCAAAGTTTCATATACATAAAACAATGTAAAACTATGTTCTCTCGCGTTTTATAATGATGACAGCCGCTACTATTGATATTTTAAATTATCCTTTCAATGTATCATAAAAAAATAAAAAGCGGTTCCCCTATCGATGTAATGAATGCTGAAACTGTGCTTAGTACAACCCCTTGTTGACCGCGTTTCGGTGACGTTAATGTTGAGAGCCCGTTGAATCACATTAAGCGCTTCCTGAATCAGCTTCCCCCAAGCATATACTTTTAACCCTTTAATGCCTCAATTATGAAACTGCCAAGCAAAATAGAAATTGTTTTCATTTTCCAGCTTTATATAGCAACCTTTAAATGAAGCCATCCTTAAATTTTCTAAAATGCAACTTTAATGCATAATTTTACGCAGGTCGCGAGTTCTCTATATGCCACAGAGGCCGGTACCTTGCAAGAAAAAAACGCGCATTAGAACTATACGCAACATGTTGTGTGCCACCTCTTGAGTGCGTACACACAAAATAAAATAATTGAAGATAACTATTAGGTCCACAAGGCAAGAAAGAAACGAAGAAATGAAAGCTGTTGCACGCGCTTCGCGTTTTCAGCCAATAGCTCCAAAACATTGTCAAAAATTATTTACAAAAAACAATATTTCTGTTAATTTTCTTTTCGCTTGTATTTATTTATATATATTCGTTTTTTTTAATCAACCTAATTCTTGGCTGATCCCCCAGGGTAATTTTGAGCCACTAGTTTAGGATCTACATCTACAATCGCTTCTAGCTTCAACTCCCTTAGACGAGACAGCGCTAAATTTTTCAAGCTGACAGATACATGCCTCGTGAGTACTTGACAGCCGGTATTAAAGGTGGAACGGGTTTTGTGACTTACTTCCTCGAATTTTTTTGGTATGTCGCCCATTCACGACATATGGCAGTAATTGATATGTGGGGTTTAACGTCCCAAAACCAGCATATCATTATGAGAGACGCCTTAGTGGAGGGCTCCAGAAATTTCGTCCACCTGGGATTACTTAAAGTGCATCCAAATCGGAGCACACGGGCCTCAGCATTTTCGCATCCATTGAAAATGCAGCCGCCGCCACCAGGATTCGATCCCGCGACCTGCGGGTCAGCAGCCGAGTACCTTAGCCACTAGACCACCACGGCGGGGCGACATCCGACAGTAAAGAGATAAGTAAAATTGCCGCTTCAGTGACACAAGTGGTTGGAACGCAGCTCGTATGCCTTGTTCTTTTCACATTCGAATTCCAGCATAGAAGCAACACCCTTTCCCATTCGAACAACGCACTTTTGTAACAAAAAAAATTTTACTTCAGTTTTTATTTCGACTTTTCAACAAGCGTTTGTACAGAAAGGCTTCTCAGTGGAATCACTCACATTGGTGTAACCACTCTTCCACGTTTTCCGCGACGAGAGCTTAATAATCTGCTCGGACAATGCGAAGCCCAGATGTCACCGAACGCGATGCTATACAGAAGATACGCTACAGTTCACGAACGACAGATGCAATGAGGAAAGAAAAAAATAAAGTGAAGCTGGCGAAATTGTCTCTTAAGCGAGAATAAATATACAGCTTATATGACAAGAGCATGGGACATCTGCACGCTTAAAATTGTACCAGACAAAAAAATTTGTTCAGATGAAGTGAGTACACTCATTCATGACGTTTGAAAGAAAGAAACAAAGAACGATAAGAGCATGGCAAAACAAACAACACACGTTCATATTATCTTTCATCGTCTTTTAAAAAACAGAAAACAAAAAAATTACATAATCACAATCGCCGATGCGTCGCCGGTGCGATCACCAACAGAGGGCAGCTCGCAGACCTGTTAAGGCGTTAAAGCACTTAGGAATGCCTATTGACGACGTCATGATACTACTGCCCAAAGTGATGCTTCAACGCTTTGTGTTGGTGAAGTAATACTTTTCTATAGCCAGTCTAAATAAAGCGCGTTGCGTCATTTCTTTAAGCAGTTTGAAACCCGTTACGTGAATACTCCGACCCATTACATTACAGTTCTTATACTTTTGAGCTTCCTAGATGATAGGGCAAAATCAGCCACACAATAGGTACCGCCACGTGGTTTGTTTATTGCACCACGATGCTACACTGCCACTACTTCTACTACTACCACTACTGCGACTACTGCATACATCGCAGGCGCACGACCCACGCATTAAGGAGCTTCGCCTCTAAGATAGTATGAATGAGACTATGACGAAAAAGCCGTGTCTAAAAAAGGAAACAAGAGTGAGGACGTCACTGACGACATAAATAGGTCAATCAATACACTACCGTGAAACACCTTGCCGTTGTAATTACGTCGTGACACATTCTGGCTGAATTCTCGCTTAGCTGAAAATAGTTTGTTCTCAAGACGATAAATTTTTTAGAAATAGTTTTTCAAGGAAAAGTCTCGGAAAAAAAATTCACAAAGCTTTTCGCATACAAGGGTTGGCTACCGTTGCTCGCCCCACTTGGCGGATGTAATCTTCAAAAGAGTGATTGGCTTGTATGTTTGTTTTGGTAAAATGTAAGTGCAATAAAGCTTTTGAATACAAATTTTTAATAATAACATAATTGGCCGGACGCTTTTTTGCGGCGCACTATCTTGGTAGTGGCCGTCGCATAGCCAGACTTAAATTCTTGTTTCTGCTTTCCCAAAATACATTTAACTTTGATGCAGAGCAGTACCTAATTCCCCGTCAAGTGCGGAGCCTACGAAGTGACCACCTCAGAAAATATCTAGTTCCTCAATGTCATGTGAACACATATGCATACTCTTTTTTCCCTAGAACAATAAAAGACTGGAATGTATTACCCGATGCTATACGTGATTCTCAAACTGCAGAACATTTTGAAAACAATGTTACGAAATATTTTCTAGGTGAATCTTCGTAAACGGTGATTGCTGTTTTTGGTGTGTGTGCCTGTCATCTTTTGACTATGAATCTATTTGCTGTAACTTGTCTCATGTACGTTGTAGGATGTAATATTGGGAAGTGTATTTTGTCATGTATGTGATGTAGCATGTAAGTCGTAGAACGTAGTGTAGTGATGTATTCATTCTGTATCGGCTATGCATTTCTTTTGTTATGTCAGTTTTCTACCCCACCCCTGTAACGGCCCAATCGGCCAACAGTACCTGAAAATAAAAAATAAAAAAATAAATAACCAATGCAAAGCTAAAGCTCTGTTCGTTATCGTGCTGGTGGACAGTTCTCTCGACATCGCTAGCCGCTCCTTTGTGTCGGAACTAGTCGTTGGCCTATGGATTGTCTTCAGGAGGTCATGAGTGCCCTACTGAAGGTTAAGCGCCATATGCCAAGAAAATCACCGGCACAAGCAAATCGTTCCTAACGAGCTGGCAGAACACGTCTCCGTCAAAGATGGTGGTGCCATCATCACTCGGTGAACGTCCTCATCCGCATAAGTGCCAACCAGAGCACGTCACCGCACAAAGAATGAAGAACACGGTCATCTCGTACAGCACGCTATTGGTAAATAAAAAATATCAAACCTTCTCTTTCAGATTCTGTTCTGTTTTGTGTTCTACGTATGAAATCGAGGCTCTTTGCAAGCATGTATCACAAAAGTCTACGCTGATAGACCTGCAATGGGGCTCACAGAGCAAAAA
Organism: Rhipicephalus microplus; assembly: GCF_043290135.1. NCBI lineage: Eukaryota > Metazoa > Arthropoda > Arachnida > Ixodida > Ixodidae > Rhipicephalus > Rhipicephalus microplus. Next base: position 271,948,559 of record NC_134701.1, on the reverse strand, counting down.
TACGCTAAATAGAGCAGAGTTTTGAGCCATTTCAAAATTTCATGCAATATGGTGTGTCATTGCGCATGTGGCAGCAATACTTTCGATTGCCCCTCAACCTTCGCTATAGGCCCATTTCTCGCTCGAGCAGTTCTATTAGGCGAATGTGCGGCAGAGCCTGTTACACACACGTTTCACTCAACAATCTCCCAGTATTCCCGTCTTTCCATGCGTCACTCGTGGCCTTCAAAAAGAATATTATCTGGGATTTTACGTATCAAAATACAATATAATTATTAGGAACGCCGCAGAGGAGAGCTTTGGTTATTTCGACCTTCTGGTGCTCCTAAACGTGCATTGACTTCACACATTACAGAGACCTCTACGATTCCGCCGACACCGAAATTTGACAGTCCAAACCAGAATCGAATCATCGACCTTCTCCTCAACAACTGATCCTTCGATGCGGACACTTCCAAAACGGCATGAAGCTGTTCAGTGGTTGCTCATTTATTGTACGTAATCACTCAGGAATACTATTTAAATTCCCACTTTTCTCAAAACAGAAAATTATGATTTATGCGGAAGTGATGAAAGTGCACCCAAAATTCAGTGAGTGTATGAAAGTGCTTATCTTTGAATTCACGAATGTCAGCAACACAGCGGAAGTTAAAGGTCTGAGTGCCAAACACTTCATGGTGAGGGACGGAATGGTGGGTGCCATGTTTAACAGCCCGTAGGAACTAACCGCCTGGTTTCATTTTTGAGAATGTTCCGCGAAAGAGGTCAATACAGTCCTAAGGGTATGGCAGCTTGAGGCATGAATTCAAGCCAATGATGCGAAGCCCTTACGCTTTGGCAATGTTAACAACGAAGCGCAAGGTACTCACCTTGTTTTCTTCTTTCTCGAATGTTTGGCGTGTCCTCTGAATTCTTCCATCGCCACGTTACCTGGCCAGGGACACAAATGCACCGCCCGCACAAGACATGTGCATGTGGGCAGGGAAATCTTGAAGTTACATGAAACTACCGAAGAGCTTGTGGAACGAATTTGCGACAGGAAGATGGGCGAGTAGCTGAAACCGTGACAACCCTTCCGGGGCTGCATGGTGCATTTCAAGAAATGAACTTGGCCCAACAATTTTCGCCCTCGTGTTTCACCTTCTGTAGTAGACGTAAGAAAGGCATCACATTTAGCAAGCGAGCGCATGTGTTCGTGTGTACAATGGTGCACGCGTGTCTGATAGCTTGATTTTTGATATTGCAAGAATTACCCACATGAAGACTCTGCTATCTATAGTCAGGCGTTTCTCGTCCCCGCAGTACGTCTATAAAGGCTGCTTGTGATATGCACGCCAGCGCACTATATATCTTGACCTCCGCTTCGATGTTTGACGACGTACGCAATGGTATTGTGACAAGTTTTATGTCTTGTCTTGAGAGAGAGAAAAACTACTTTATTCACGGGATCCTGCGTGGGGTAAGTGCTGGCCTCACAGGGCGTGGTCTACCCTTCTAATGTTCTAGTCTATGCAGTCCTAGAAACACTGGGCCAAGAACTCGAGGGTTGAACCTGGCCTGACAGAGGATACTTGGGTTCCCGCGACCCGCGCTTGCGGGTCACGAGTTCCTTGTCTTGTCACCTGGAATATCTTGGCTCACAACCACAAGGGGGATCGCTCACTCTATACCTTCTACTGTAAATTTTTCAACCAAGGCTTGCTAAAAAAGAGAGAAATTGGATAAGAACAAAAATAACGTTTTTTTTTTAAATTAAAAGAAACGGTGAAAAGGGCAGAAGAGTGATAAATCAGAATACATAAACAAATTAGCCAAAATGAAGAAGGGAGACAAGGAATTGGATATATCTGGTGGTACCACTAGCAGCGTATCCTTCCGGTTGCCTGAATGAATTTATGTAGCGCTGACAGAATAGCACTGCTGCTCGCACTCAACTGACTGGTTCCAAGCGATACAAGAATGTATGTGTTAAATGCCAAGCCCAGCATCCCAATCGGTCTCTTAAGAATGATTCGTCACAGTGACACGAAGTGGCAGCATGTGAGAAGAAAATTATCTATTGTTCCCGCTTCACTGCAAACTTCAAAAAGGTTAGTTAATAAAAACCCTCATTTCTGGAGATATTTTAACCGAGGAACACTACTGCGAAAGCTTGTGAAGGTCACCTCACACTGACGGGAAAAGCATTTTGCGGTGTTCCATATGACCAGCGCGTCAACTTGCTCATGCAATCTTACCCTCCCATACTATAATGTTAGTTCACGCCAAGTTAAGGGGTTATCACGAGAGCACCCAGACGTGAGCGCCAAGATAAATATATAGATACGCAAATAGACACCAAAAGTGATTACATAACGCAAAAAAAGCGTTCACCATTTATTATTGCGTGGCGAAAGCATAGAATTGCACCAGGCGTTACGCCATGAGACTGCGAAACAAGAGCGCCGTAGAAAGCCACGAATCTACTTCGGAGGGCCGAGCTATAACATATGACAATTTCCGGTATAACCACAGAATCAACAAATCTTTTATGCTGCAGCGTTAATGATGATCATTATAACAATTGACCCACACCGAAACTCTTTCACAATCGAGTCAGTTATGGCGAATAATGCGTAAGGAACGGCGTGAAACTTTCATCGCTTTTCACATCTAAAGTGCTCGATTCTGCGTCACTGCAAACCGTTATTTTATAACTGCTTGCAAAAAAAATTACTATTGGCGTTAGCAAACTTACGAACAAAACGCTTGTGTTTCTTAGGAGACTTTGCACACACCTAAATTGGCGCTTTTGCTCGTTTAATGTCATTATCAGGCGACGACTTTTTTATTACTGCATGGTGAGCCACTCGTAGATGACAATTTTCTCTAGCGCTTCACTACAATGGTTTCATTGAACGATCATGAAGTTCCGCAGTGAAAGCAAAATTAAGAATATATTATGCCATTTTTCTTTACTCTGAGCGTCATATCAATCTGCCATTCGCAATAAATGGTCATTCTGCCGATGTATTACAAAGCTCTCTTAATAAAACCAGCGAAAAAAACAACGGCGAAACACAGTTCGCATACAATATTTTTATTTCTGTCTTGCAAGAAATTTTCTGCACAGCAGTCAATAGGAACAAAATTAAACAAACATTAAGGTATAATAAATAACAAAACATTAAGACGCCGCCAATGGCGCCGGCCGGCGGCTGGCATCGGTGGACTGTCGCACCGACTTCAGCGCCTTCGTAATCCACGTTGCCATCGTCGTCCGAGACGCCGCCGACGTCTTCTCACCCTGTGGCCGTCTTCTTCGTCCAAGGCATATCGGGTGTTACGGCGAGTGGCGGGACCACCACGTGCAGGGCTTACAGCGTCGGTGATGCGCGAAGCAGAACGTGACCCTGCGCGAAACGCCGCCATGGTGAGCATTGAAGGACGACACACTAAGCGAGTCGACTGACTCCGACTCACATCGCAACCTGAATCCTAATCTGAGAGTCGCTGGAAAAATAATTTGGTGAGTTGTAAAATCGAGTGAGTCCAGTTTTTAAAAGAAATGTTGGTGAGAGAGCGAGTCCATTTGACGAAAAATTATGAATCAAAGTCCCATTGAGCCTAGTTCAGAAAAAATTGTGCTAGTGTGCATGCATGTAAGCTTCAAACAGAAAATACATTTATTTAGTGAGTATAACTGATCTCGACGTCTTCTGCCGACCTATGGTCCTATATTATTATCTTCAGCATTAGTACTTGCCTTATGATTTCATGTTTATAATCGCGGCTACTCCCGCCGATATGCCACCAGGATAACAATTCACGCGAGGCGTGAGCAATGTAGTGAGAGGGAAGGCGAGTTCTTTGGCTTCTCACCGCAATAAATTTAACGACGTTTTATGACGTTAAAGCATGGGCATCATGATCGAAAGCCTAATTGCACGCAAAAGGACTCGCTTAACTGCATTGAGCCGCGAGACCATCGAATGCAGCTTAGGAAAATTCTGATGAAGAAGCTAAAGTGAGCTCCAATTTTTTCTGCCGACTCATAGTGAGCGCAATAATCTAAGGCAAAGTAACCGCCACAGCGGACAACAAAGACAAAAAAATGAGGGTACTCCGAACTTTCCGCTTCATGAGTTGAGCGTGATTGCAGTATCCAGTTCCTAGTGCGAAAACTTCGTATACGTAGTGCACGAAACCTTTCCGAACTTGCTATGCACCCTCCATACGGCCTTAAGGAAATAGGCGCAGTTGCGTGTGAGCTTTTTCTAGTGGGTGACCAACTTTAAACCAGGAAGCCATTATTATCGATGTTCTTACACACGCTAGGTATGGGAGCTTTATTATTGCAATATTTAATGTCAAATTGTGAAGCATATATAAAGGACGCGTGTGTTCATCAAAGCATCAAAATTACTTTCACTGCATTTCCAAGCAGAGGAAGCTATCTTCACCGTATTTCCAAACAGACGCATGGCCGTGAGGTCGAACATGCGCATGCCATGCAAACGACCCGGGTTCGAGTCCCCCTCTGACCCTGGAGTTTTTCATAATTCATTTTATTTGCAACTTTCTTAGTTTTTCGGTCGTGCAAACGACGATTTTTTGATGACAACCAATGACGCGAATCCTAGAATGTCTGTGAAACGAGCTGATTCTTGCTGTCGCGTTAAAGTACTCGGGAAAAGCTATGGAACTGCATTGCATGTCAATGAGATCGAACACATGCACGAAAACTAATACCTTAGTAACGAATTTGACTAGATTCAAAACAAGCTGTCAATAAAAAGCTGTAGGCGTCCATATTTCGTTTTTCGTCTTACGTATTGCTCTCTAAACCGACTCGCGCAAACGTTTGGTCTCTGAAGGACACTGACACTCGATTCATGATTATAGCGGCACGCTATGCGTGCAATTGAAACAATCAGACACACAAATCATAAAGAAATATAGGAGTGAGAGGGAATAGAATATTCTAGGAGAGTGCTTCCGAACTGCATATGCGTCTGACCCTTCTAAAAACGTTTCATTTATCAACCGACTTTTGACATGAAGGTATATTCCGTCTTCTATGAAAGGCCTGTTTCGCTTTTTTTATATACAACACTCGAGAGTTTAATACTTGCGTTAAAATAAGAAGCATTTCTTAAAATGCAGAAGACTTCCAGTAGCACACTTCGTACGTTGTTAAAAAGTCAAGTGCGGAAGCTAAAAGGTTCGCAAAAAGAAAAGACGTTCACAAGAGAAAGTTTGGAAACAAGCGCAAACTTGCTATTTATTCCTGAATAAATTGACGAAATGGAGCGCGAAGGTTGTTTCCACGCATAAATAAACAGTGTGGATTTGCAGTTCCTCCAACACAGTTCCTAGTGGACACAATTGTTTCGCGCTGTGTTTCATTTATAAAGTTACACATATAGCGCAATAAACTCTAAAAAGCGGTTGGACCAAAAGGCCTTTTTTAAACCACAACATTCAAGATCTGGCTGCTGAACCGCAAGTCATGGATTCGATATCGGCCGTTGCAGCCGTATTTCGGTGGAAGAGGGTTGCAGGAGGCCTATGGACTGTGCGATGTCATAACAAAAAAAAAAAACAGATGTTCGGAATTTCTGGAGCCCTTCACTACTGCGTTTTTAATAATCATATCGTGGTTTCAGGAAGTATCTAAAGCCCCAGATATTATTACATCACTAGATTATCAATCGTCACCTGGCTTGCTTACGTTTTCAAAACTAGGCGCAACTTTGCTATCACAGATACTATTTTTGCTCAATAATGCGGACGATAATATTTAAGGTTTAACGTCACAAATTCAGACAATGCGCATGCAATTCGTTACAAGCAAATTTGAGGCACGCGCTGGTAATGCAATACAAGCAAGGTAGATGCTCAAATGTACGCTAGGACAGAAAGACGATGTTTTTTTTTCTTTTTTAACACAGAGGTATTTTATTCCAGGGTCCATTAAGGCCCCGTTCACGTATTTCCGCCAGGGTAAAAAAATGTTGCAAAACGTAATCTAACAGATTCCATAGAAAAGAAACGCATCGGAATGTTTCCGTCGTGATGCGTCGATCCAGCGACCTCTCAATCCGCAACACGCGGCGCTATTCACTAGGCCAAGACACGTACGTTGTTGAAGATGCCAAGGGCAGGCAATTTGTACACAACATATACCGTTAGTCGGTCCTCAGAGCTCGGACTTCATCGCGCTATTGTCATCAATGGCAAGATGGTGTGATCGCTTCGCGTTGGGCGCACTTTAAAGGTCGTCGCCTCTAGTGTTTCATCAGATGCCGCCTCCACACAGCGCAGTTTCTCCTGCGCGCGCGCTTAATTATCGGACTCGTGGTTCACAAGAGCAAAAAGTTCGCTTCGCTTGCTTCTGGGGCCGCGTTTAGAAAAAAAAAGCATGCTCCTCGCACGTGAAACAGTGAGGACTGTGACTGTTTGCGCTTGTCCAGTCTATACTTGTGCGTTTGTTTCGTGCATCTTTTTTTCTGCATAAACAGCGCGCTTCAAGTGTCGATCTGTTACAGTCATTAGCCCGCACTCGCCTTGTGTATTCTCATTTCGTGCGAGCTTTCGGCTTGAGGTGCACACTGAAAGTTTTGAGGTGCTTGTCGTTCTTCGCTCGAATTTGCAAGTTGTAGCTGTAGCAATCATTCCTTCGCCTTTGTGGCAAAACAATGCACAATAAACCCTCATCTGCCTTTGTGAAGACGCGCTTCACTTTCTAGGTATAACAATTCCCAAAAAGAGGGTTCAGCCACATTTTCTTTTCACTGTATACGCCAACAGCCTATTCTACCACGTCTAGTAGCTCGTCGGGTGCTACGAAGCAGCATATATGTGTATAAATATGCACCCACCACCGCCGTCTTCCTAGTGTAGTCGAGCGTTGGCGCCTCCAGGCGCTGTACCACAGGTGCATCATGCATCGAGAAGGTGGCGCAAACGCCCGAGTCGCCAACTGCTGCCCGCACGTGTGGTCCTGTGTCGTCGCTGTTGGGTCGAGTCGACCATAGGTCCAGGCTGCGTAGAAGGCTCCGGAAAGAGGAGTCCAGACTGCCTTTTTCGATTGGGGCTGAACTCCTGGTGTGCTGCTGATGTAGGAAAGCCAGGATATTGCGTCGGTGGCCGAGCGTTAGGAGGTTACCAGCCCGAGAGAAGAACTGGGCCTTCCTCTACGAAATGTATAAAAACGGACGCTGGAATTCATCTATCGAAACGTGCTTGTTACATCTTCCTGACTTACACATAGGCTACTATGAAGGATAAAGAAGGCTATTTTAATAGTTGTTATGAACGACAATCAAGGCACGCAGTGATGGGGGCTACACAACTACCCATCTAAATGCATTTGCGGTGAAGGGGAATCCGCATCTTGCCCTTGTGTTCTGCGATGCCACATTATGAGCCCAGCCATCAAGATAAGGAAGATGTACACAATGTGCGCCTACTGAAGGCCGCAAAAGATAAAAAGCCTCTCGACGAATAGAAATGGCGAACTCGTCAACCCATTTAGTGGTTTTAGAATACTTGCCGTCCGCAGTAGACTGCACAAAGGTAAGCATAAATCTACAGTTAGCGGCAAAAAAAAACCTCGAGCATTTCATGTCTGAGTGGTCATACCAATATGCGAGTCACCACGTAAATGCTGCTACTGCATGTCAACTAATTGATTGGTTTAGGAAGCTAATTGGTCATCCACCGTAGAATGCGCAAACTTAAGCTAACATGAACAACTAGCGCCCAAAAAGAAATTGGCAAGGAGTTTATGTTCAAAGTGACCAAAATGACATGAGAGTCACAGCGGGAATGCGGCTACTGCATATTAAAACGTTATTTAATTTGTCGCTACGATTGCTCCAGGCATTATCTTCGATCTACAGGTGCGAGAAAAGCATCTGGTTTTCAAAGGCTGCGAATCCACATACTGTGATATGCAGTGGTAGATTCAACACAACCAAATTAAACCACCCTTTTGAAAAAGCGCATAAACAGCCGACATTTTTTTTTCAATGCACGCCCTCTCAACTTCTATATACTGAAACTCCCGTGGGTATTGGTGAACCGGTTAGAAACACGACTACCGTTGTGAAGACACGAAGTCCGATGACACATGTTAAGTTTAAACAGGATTGTTATTGCCTCGATATGTTTCAAGGTGAGTGTGACTACTCAGGGGATGTATGCGAGAGATTGAATGGTTCATTAATGAGCAAGTAAATGAGAAACCAACAGCGTTGACAAGCTCAAACAGGACACTAAAAAATGGCGTCTTACCATAGCGGTGTCCAGCGTTGTTCTAGAACGAGCCCACCACGAGGAGTGCAACGCACGTGCAACTTCTTCTTCAGTGGATGGTGATTCTCGCGGGTAAAACGCACGTTTCGACAACCTTGTCTTAAAATCTTGAGTTCGGTGAAAAGTGGTCTGTTCGGGAGTGTCTGCGGTTTAAGTTACACAGAGATACCGACCAAATATAAAGGAAACGTTTGAATAACGTAGGTTTCGACTCTAACGGTGGGGTTTCACAAAGAAACAAAGCAGTAAAGTGTGGTATGAAAGTTCAAATTGATGGCACCAACAAGGCAACTTGATATAATCAGAAGGCTACCGCCATGTCTGTAGAGGCTGGTATCAATAGTTTTGATTAGCAAAAACTTGTGACCCGATAAGGTGTCTTATGTGTATGGTGCTGTGCTGCTGACCCGCTGGTCGTCATTAAAAATCCCGGTGCTGGCTACCCCTGTTTCGATGGAGACAAAAATGCCTGAGGCCCATGTATATAGATTTAGGTGCATGTTGAAAAACCTTAGGTGGTTCGAATTCTCGACGGCCTTCCCAACGGCGTCTCTCATTATCATGAGGGTTTGGGACTTTAAACCCCCAAAATTATCTCGTCGACTCTGGCGTCAATCATTTAAGGCCACTGGTGCCCCGGTCTCACCAGCTTCCGTCTGAGCTGCTTCAGCACCAGGCTTTTGCTTGACGTCCGCTTCAGCAATGGCAAGCCCCGCCATGTCTGTCTTCCTTGCTCCCAGCTGGTTCCCACTCGCCAACAATGATGATCGCCGTCTGTGGCCTTGACGGTTACCATGCGGTGGCTGTCAAGCGCCTCTACAATGGCAGCCATACACCTGAAGTCTATCTTGTAGTTACTGTAATAAAATATCCCAGTTGTTTTGTATCTGCGCGAGAAAATCAACGACGTAAAAAGACGGCATCTATTTCAACGAGGCTACAAAGCAAGCAGCGCGAAGGGTGTTTTACAGTTCGGCAGTTGTGTGTGGTGATACTGCAACATAATTCAGTCTTATCGCTCTTTCACTATGCCACTAGCCTTCTTGAGCCGTCCCCGTTTAGTCATTCACACTTCCCTTTCTGATCAACCGTAGAAATGCGGATGATAAGGCGTAATGCGAAAGTGGCGAATTCCGTTTTCCTTCATGAACGACGGAAACTGCGCACTAGTAAACTTTGTTCCATTATCGGAAAGCACCCTTTGGGCAAACGAAATTTACTAAACACCGTCTGTAAGGCTTCGATAGTCGGCTCCACGTTGGCTATATTCACTGGACTCACCTCTATGCACTTTCTGTGTGAGTGAACCGCGATGAGCAACGCCTATTCGTCAACCGGGTTGGCATACATTTGTTATGCCACAGACATTTTCCTCGTTCTGGAGCACGTCTCACGAGATCGAGCGCTGTTCCGACGAACTGTCTCCCCCCTCCCAGCACCGCCTTTCGTGCAGGAGAACCATGCAGTTCCGGGGATAACGTCGCTTCCTCCGCCGAACCACCTTGCAGTTCCGGGTATGGCTGCGTCTCCTCAGCTGAGCCACTGAGCCGTTCCATGGAACTGGTTTCGCAGAAAAGACCAAAACGTTATTTAAGGCCGTGCCGGCCCCATGTTTGAGAGGATTTTGCCCAGCCGACGTTGTCGTGCTGGCCGGCTCTGTACTAAAGACAACCTGCTACAGTAAACGCTCCTTTTAGGGGCGAAGCACCTTATGGCGTGGCTTGTGCATCCCTCGTAGTACGTAACCACCAGTGCCACATACCCTAAATAGCGGTCCTTACAATTTTGGCCTCCAAGGTGGTTCCGGTGAGAGATTTCTTCTGTGCGTTGTTGAACAATAAAAGATAGTGCTCAATGCACATGTTAATGGCTGCTAAGGGGGAATGAGAGACAGGAGCATTCGGCCTTTAGGTAACGCGCACGCTGCGATCCCCATTAGCAGCTATTGGCATGTACATTGAGCACGATCTGACAAGAAAGGGTTGCTACGTTATACTCGCTGGGTGTAACCTCCTTGGTTTTAGAAAGGTTTAGCGAGCGTCGGGCCGCATAGCCATGAATACAGTGAACTAGTATATACCTTGAACTCGAGGTGGTTAAAGGTGAGAAGTAAACCCGAAGCGCAAGGCGTAAGAAAGTGTGCATGTGCCACCTCCTGTTTAGTCCTTCAAATGTCCGCTGGATGGCGGTGCTTCTATATGGAGAATATATGATGAAAAGATGGAGATGGTGGTACTTGGGGTGCTGAATAGATGGACGAACGGACACACAGACAGATGCATGGATGGACGAATGAACGGACGCAGGCGCCAATGCATGAACGAACGCAGGGACGGACGCACGAACAGACGCACGCACGGACGGGTGGATGGACGCATGGACGGTCACACAGACGTACGCAGCAACGGACGGAAGCAAGAACGAATGAACGGACGAATGCTTCGCCCCACTCCCCATCATTCACTCCGTGGATATGCTGCCATTTTTTGTTGCTGTTTTCGAAACGGATTGCCTCCCTGTTTCGCCTTCGGGCTAAGGCTTCAGTGAAATCCGCTCGACTGCTCGCCGCTCTTCGCCACCGCTACCATCGCGACACAGAAAATTCCTAACAGTTGTTGGCAGCTTCGGGATACGATATCCTACGTTTGGCACGCCGGATCAGACCCCTGGAAGCTCGAGCACGACCGACCTGATATCAGCGTTTGGATACACTGGTATACGCTACCCTGTTCTCATCGTTCGGCAAACTGGGACAAGCAACCCCGGATCTCAACATTGGCAAGTTGGACCGGATCCCTGAAGGCTTGACACTGTTCGACGGCAGCCATGAGTTGGACCATTGTCGGCTACTTTGGTTGGGTGAGTGCCCAACGTTTACTGTTCACTTCGCCATACCTCTCTAGCACAGGCAGATGTTATAGGAGAGTGTTTTGAGCTTTTTGTTGGCTGTAATTCAATATTCACCTACTTTAAACCACGAGATTATTTTTAGAGTACGGTGAATATCAGTAGTAGAGCATCACGAGGGACGAGGTCGCGATGGAGCAGTACCTGGTGCAGGACCTCCTTGAAATTTTTGGAGCTATGGGGATTTCCGCCGGGTCCGCTAAAACAAGGGAAGAGATTCTTGAGGTGATGCGGTCAGAGAATGTGGCGGCCGAGGAGGCTGACGAGTTTTGGGAGCTCGTTTGTGAGCAAAAGCAAAAGGCCGAGAAAAGCCGCGAAGAGCTCAAAGCTCAAAGGCACAAACAGCACAAGGCCGAAGAGATAAAAGCTGGAAGTCATGAACAGTGGCAAGCCGAGGAGAGTCGAAAAAGGAGAGAACATTCTCTCAGAATGAAAGAGCTTGATCTTAAAATTCAAGCGCTTAAATGGGAGCGAGCGAAACACCATTTCCACAACTTTCAGACAAGCGCGAACATCGCGCATTTTCTTGATGATTTTGAAGTTGTCTGCTGTAATGTTGGTGTTAGCCGCGACCTTTGGGTGGAGAAGCTCGCCACGCTGTTGCCGCGCAAGATCGCGCATGTTTTGAATTGCTTACCCTTCGAGGAAGCAGGAGACTTCAGTCATGTTAGATATGCCTTGATAAGATTATTTTTTTCTTTCAATTCGTGCTGACGAGGAAAGTCGGAGCGATGAAGACAAGGCTGAAGCGCCACGAAGGGCACTAAAGGATGACGCCCGCCGAAAAGAGCGTGAGGATGAGGCGCGCCGTAAAGCGATGTAGGCTGAGGTCCGTCGCGTAGCGCTTGATGATGACGCTCACCAGAAAGTGTTAGATCATAAGGACAGAAGGAAAGCGCAAAAGGCTGAGGCCCGTTGCTATGCGTAAGCCGCTGAAGTGCGTCAGAGAAAGCGGGGCGCTGAGGAATGTCGAAAGGTATCTGACATTGAGGCCGGTCACAAAGTGTAGGACGCCGAAGTGCGTCTGACAGAGCCAGACGTTGAGGTGCAGCGCGAGGAGTTAGGGGCCGAGGTCCATCGTATAGCTAAGGACGCCAAGGTGCATGGTAAAGCGCTACAGAATAAAGCTCGTGAACGAGAGCATCAGGCCGACTTCGAAGGCCAGAGAACAAGGGCTATCCACGACAGCGATAGATCCCCACCGATCGGAAGCTCTGTAAGCGCGTTGCTAAGCCTTGAAGTCGTCGGTACTACCATTCTGTCACAGGCAGAGAGAGCTAGCAACGGTCCCGAGAAAACGCTAGCTAACAAATCGGGAACTTCGACTCCGCACAAAGAATGCAGCACACTTGTGGAAAAGTGTGTCGAGGCTGCCAGTATTGGGAGAAGTTCCGACAGAAAGAGGCGCCGGCATAAGCATAGAGCGGTAAAGACGACTGACGCCAAGCACGCTAAAGCCGCCGTTAAACGCTGTGACGTCTTCATTCGAGGAGCCGGGTTCAGGAATAGGCGTAGGATCGCGAAGACGCTCTTTGCGAAATGTTTGGATCTCAGACCATCACTGAGATTGAGATCAAGCGGGAAGTTTGTCAAGAAAAACCGAGTTTCAGGGAAATTCGGATGCTGAGATCATCGCCTGGTTTCATCTTTTTCGATGCCACGTAGAATCACTCACGTGGAAGAGCATCGCGTACGCCTGAACTGTAACAAAGGCTGTCATTCTCCACCGTGGCGAGAGGGCCACTGGTAGAACCGGAGGGGTAAACGACGCACTGCAGATGCCCCTTTCTTCGAGTTAAGTGGGTGTACGTCAAAAGTCGGTGCTAAGTTCGGCGAACAAGTTGGTTCGTCGTCCCATTGTCCAGACCGCAACCCTCGAAAGCTGTGGAGTCCGTGACTCCCCAGAGTTCGTCTGAGACAGTGCTGCCTTGCCAATACCAAGAGTGTATTTTGTGCTTAGCCTTGAGAATTATTTTTCTATTGTGTCATCTGCCATTGAGCAATGAATGCATCTGAATTTTTGTAAGTTTTTCTTTCCTTCTCACTGGAGAAGCAGGCATTGATATGTTTGTTCGATTAAATTTGTTTTCATAATATTTCGAAAAGTAACAGTTTGCGTGTTTTATTTTAACAAAGAAGGCTGAGTAAAAGCCCTTGTCTGTAGTAACTTCTGCGTTTGGCATTACGTGTTAGTATGCAGATCAGTGTAGGTTAACTTTTCCCTTTGTTTTGTGTAACGCGCGCAAGTTTGATATTCAGTGTTACTTTCTTACTTTTTAAGTGTGTTCATCTTGTAACGGTCATTGGCTGCGCGCATGGAAGTGAGAGCTTGAACAGGACGAACTTTGTTAAGTTTGACAATATTATGTTTGCAGGCGACGCAAATGTGCGTGATTCGGGAGTTCTTGGTATTCTAAATTGTAGATTTAGGGCCAAATTGAGTTAACCTCAGCTGCTTCGATCGTCCCCAATCTGCCCGGGTCACAATCGAAAATCGCTCACAAAAAAATTCTGTTTGGTTTAGCGGTGTCATGCACTGACACTTAGCTAAAGGTGTGTCCGCATTGTGTATTCCTCCCGAGATGTGTTGCTCGTGATGCTATTTGTTAGCCCAGTGTAATCTCGAGGAAACATTTGGTTTCTGCTGGTCTGGCAATTTGATCAGCATTTGGAGGGTGCTTGCTTTGGCCAGAGTGGTTCAGCTTCGTGTTCGACTCTGTTATTACAGCGAACCTCTGCAGGCTTATGGAAGTCTCAACGGGCGGAGAGAGCGGAACGGCTACCGACGGTCAACGCGCATCCCTCCTTCCGAGTCGCGCTGACAGCTCGAAACTCCGGATGCATTGTCTAGTGGCAGGGGTGCTGTTATGCCACAGACATTTTCCTCGTTCGGGAGCACGTCTCACGAGATCGAGCGCTGTTCCGACGAACTGTCTCCCCCCTCCCAGCGCCGCCTTCCGTGCAGGAGAACCGTGCAGTTCCAGGGATAACGTCGCTTCCTCCGCCGAACCACCTTGCAGTTCCGGGTATGGCTGCGTCTCCTCAGCCGAGCCACTGTGCCGTTCCAGGGAACTAGTTTCGCAGAAAAGACCGAAACGTTATTTAAGGCCGTGCCGGCCCCATGTTTGAGAGGATTTTGCCCCAGCCAACGCTGTCGTGCTGGCCGGCTCTGTAAAAACGACCAGCTGATACAGTAAACGCTCCTTTTTGTTGCTGTTTTCGAAACGGATTGCCTCCCTGCTTCACCTTCGGGCTAAGGCTTCAGCAAAGTCCGCTCGACTGCTCGCCGCTCTTCGCCACCGCTACCATCGCGACACAGCAAATTCCTAACACTTTGTACACGCACCCTTGCCAAGTTTTCTTTGATTTTCAGCTTTGTCACAGGCACTCTGGCAAGTCCCCCGTCGCCGGATGTCTATCTCGTGACCTGAGGGTCACCAGCCGAGTGCCTTAGCCACTAGACTATGGTGGTGGGTAGCCCCACAAGTGATAGACTCCAGAGTGCCAAGGAGACTGTGTCAAAGAAAATGGATTGTCTTTGTCGGTGGCGCTGCCGATTCAATAAATGCTGCGATGGGAGCAAACATTAAAAAAATTCCGGCTCCTGGAATTGAAGCTAACCATTCGCTTTGGTACTTTTTCTTGCTCAGAGCCACCCAAGGGCACTGACCTGTTTGTGAAAAAGACCCAGAACAAGCGTTATATCAGGACAATAGCAATGCTGGTGGCAGTGCGATACATCAAATATCACTTCAATGGAATAAACAATACATATTTATGATTCCCCAAAGGAAACTCCTACGTTACATTCCTATGACCGCTACGTATACGATATGTGCATCATCGCCTCGTAACGTGCTCTTCTTGGTGGTGATACTGAAGTCTTTGGCGTAACGTGAGTGAATTCCTACAATGAACGCTATATTGGTGCATGCAGCTGCCTCAACAGGTAAGTGATATATGCGCACGACAACTCAATTTACGCGAAGACATTTGACTACCTTGTACTACTTGGCTCAAAACGAAGAAAAAAATGCATAGGAAGGCTACTAGTCGCTGACTGCTTGGCGTGACATATCAATTCCCTTAGCAAAGGGAGGGATTGGGCTACCTGGTTTTTCATGACTGGAAAAAATGGCGCTACAATTGCTGCGGAAAACGAAGTTAGGGAGGAGACAAAAAAGAAGTAGACAGTACAAGCGCAAACTATCAACTGAGGTTTATTGAACGAACTTGGAAGAATGAAGGCTTCCCGAAAGAGAAAAATCAATTCACGAAGAGGGTGGGGCTCGGCAATCTTTTTCCACTGTCTTCAGATGCAACACGGGGGATGATTACTCATGTATGTTTTAAAGACGATAGTCTTTCTTGGGGACCTTCGACAGAAATATTTTGGTCTGTCTGTCTGTCTGTCTGTCTGTCTGTCTGTCTGTCTGTCTGTCTGTCTGTCTGTCTGTCTGTCTGTCTGTCTGTCTGTCTGTCTGTACATTTGTCTGTTTGTCCGCCCTAACTATACCTCAAACGGCAACAAACGGCCAACCCCATCCGCAGCGCCCACGAATACTGCTGAAGGTTTAGCGTTTATAGTGGCGCAATTGTCAATTAAAAAGCAATTATTGCGCATATCTGGAGTGCCAAAACCACGTTTTGATGTTTTCTATGTCTGCCTTTATACTGGAAGAGGCACACACAAGTAACACTAAAGAATGTAGCGTTTATTCGGGCTGCGCTGACTGTGAAACGCGATGCCCCAGAAGGTGTTTCCAACGCTTTGCTACGACGACATGGTGTTGGCACCTGCCCATCGCTTTGCATTCTACACCTTATCACCTCCGAGACTGGCGCGCATCTTTCTCCGCGGTCACACATGCCTTCGTTTTTGAAGATAACTGCCAAATGGCGCTCGTGTCTAAGGTGCCCATAGATGCGCTTGTTCGCCTCCGCTACACGCTCGAGGCACTCTAACGCAGCTCGAGGCACTCCGCTACACGCTCGAGGCACTCTAACCGGGTAATATCACTTGCATTGGAGGCCGCGGTGTCCCAAGGGATCCCAGCCTCATGACCTCCTCTAAGCAGCGTAATTGACCTCTGGGCTAGTCCCCTCTTTTGGGAGAAATAAAGTTTTCATCATCATCATCATCGTCATCATCATCATCATAGTCGTCGTCGTCGTCGTCCTCCTCCTCCTTCTCATCATCATCATCATCATCATCATCATCATCATCATCATCATCATCAGGAAACGTGTTTGCTGGGGCCGACCCCCTCTATCGACGGGTCCTTCTCGAGTCGCCTCGGCTGCGACGTCCGCAATCACCTGTGGCTGCATGTTTCAGCTTCGCTGGTTGACCACCTGTATGGAGTGCTTGAGCGGTGATTTTTCTTTTTTTTTTCCCTGGTAGGCTGCACGAGAACATACCCATCAGGATAACGATAATGTTTATAGGCCACTCAAATTACAAATGGCTTGAACAACGAAGCAAAGACGCTGGTCAAAATCGGACTTATCGAGTTCACACGCCGAGTTGTCACGTTACTTTCAAAGCACCGAAAACGTTTAGCTTGCAGGAAATTGAATTTTGGTAGTAGAGATTACAGGCGTACGCACAATTTCCCTGCAGAGGGGGCAAAGGTTCGTCGCAGCACCCCTTCCCTCTATAATGCGTCAATGTACGGCACAAACTTTGCACCTCCCCCCTCCCACCCAATCCTTATGGGAATGTATGGTCCTCCTTCTTAGGTGACTTGGTGGGACGGCCGCCCCGCCGTGGCGGTCTAATGGGTAAAGTACTCGGCTGCTGACCCGCAGGTCGCGGGTTCGTATCCCGGCTGCGTCGGTGGCTGCATTTCCGATGGAGGCGGAAATGTTGTAGGCCCATGTGCTCAGATTTGGGTGCACGTTAAAGAACCCCGTATATGTGGTCGAAATTTCCTTAGCCCTCCACTACGGCGTCTCCCATATTCATATGATAGTTTTGAGGCGTTAAGCCCCACATATCAATCAATAAATCAATTAGTGGGACGGCCGCCCCCCCTGCCCTTCTTGTGCGCACGCATACACGGACAAGTTGATGGGTTATTTATCACGATTTAAATTAATGCGAAAATGTAAAAGTGAAAGAATATAAAAACAAGCACGACTCATGCAGAAAAACCCTTGTTATCTTACACGCCGATAAGGACCCCTTTGTCGATGCGAAAAAGAGCAATGGAAGTATGTATGTGTGTATGCATGTATGTATGTATGTATGTATGTATGTATGTATGTATGTATGTATGTATGTATGTTTTGTATATATGTACGTACGTATGTATGTATGTATGTATGTATGTATGTATGTATGTATGTATGTATGTATGTATGTATGTATGTATGTATGTATGTATGTATGTACTGGCCAACATTGGAAACCCAAAAAAGAGAACTTACAGCGTGTTTTAGACCTACACGGAAACTACAAATGTACTACCGACTTACTAAACGTTTGAGGCTCAAACCGCCCTTACTTTTCAGAATTACGTCGCATGTATATGCATAGCTCCCTTTCTTTTGCGCATACAGGGTGGAAGTTCACAGAAAGATAGACGTTGGAAGTTATGTCCACCGTGGTGGAGCTGTGGCTACAACGCTCGGTGCAGACCCGAAGTGGTAGTGGAGACGAAACGGTAGAGGTGCGTGTACCTGTGCGATGTCAGTAAAGAACACCCGATGGTCGAAAGTCCCGGAGTCCTCCGCTATGTCATCTCTTATAGTCATATATTGGTTTTGAGACGTAATACCCCTGATATTTTATTATTATTATTATTATTATTATTATTATTATTATTATTATTATTATTATTATTATTATTATTATTATTATTATATTATTATTATTATTATTATTATTATTATTATTATTATTATTATTATTATTATTATTATTATTATTATTATTATTATTATTATTATTATTATTATTATTATTATTATTACTGAAAGTGATGAGGAACTGTTGAACAGTTCTCTGACGTATAACTTTATTGATATTGTTGAGCCTTAATGTGGTTTTATTAGGCACATATGGACGGATGCAAAGTCTCTTATTGTGGAATAAAGGGGCGCAGGTAATCCGTGGGGATAGGCGGTACTTCGGTAGACTATACAATAATGGTTCACACTGCCTTACGGTTTTCGCTCATTTGAGTAGCTGTCACTTGCGCGAAGTTAACCAGAAACGTTTGTGCCCTGTCACTTTTTTGTAGAACTGCGTGTCTGCCCAAGTACCCGCCTCTCTCCATTGCTTTTTTTCTTTGTTTGCATGTGGAACTTAGCAAATGTCCATGTCATTTCAATATCCCCTGCTCGCTACAACCTTCCGAATATTTATTCGGCTTTTAGTTGTTTCTCAATGGACGGAGGAGTGGCTGCCGCTAACGAAGGCATCGGTCTGTTTTACAAAATAGAGGAGCAATGGCATAGTAAAGGAAAGGCGAGCCGGATTGCTACCCTACTTGTAAAGAGGAAGGGAGAGATTGGTGGATGGAGAGGAGAGAGAAAAATAACACACACACACACACACACACACACACACACACACACACACACACATACATACATACATACATACATACATACTTACACATGGTCGGTTGGTCGGTAGGTCGCTTAGTCAGAGTTGTTTTTCCGCCAGACTACGACCAGCTCACCCAAAAAGCTCATATATCCGCTTGAAAATATCAGCGTGTAGTGCTCATTGTTTGATACTCTGTGTGACATCGGTTGATTGTCTGACACAAGCAGTCTCTCCCCATGGCTCGGGTAATTCCAGCTATTCTTTTGTTACTCATTGCATGCTCAAGAGGCTGTAAATTACACGACATATGATTGGAAAGAGAGCATCTAGCCTATATATAAAAGCTGCGCCTGTCGTTCAACTATGTTATGCACACGTGAAGCAAACGTAGAACAGTGCCTGATAATGGCAACTCTTGCTGACCAACGATTCGCGGCCTGAGACTATGCTCAGTACTTGTCTTTAAAGTAATGGTTATGAAATCTAGGAAGACAAAAATATCAATCTTAATGAAACAACAGTGTGCCACTACTAAATAATAAATTGTTTCTTTTATAGGCAGATGATCATGAACGCTTAAGGACAATAACTGTCCCCGGAGATGAGATGTTACGTGAGGTGATGTGTCGTTTTCTGTTAAGCAGGAGTCATTGCGGAGGTAGTGACGTAACGTGTCAGCGCTATGGCACTGGCTTTTTGTATAGACCAAGGCCAAGTGAAAACAAACGTTTCGCGTCATCTTTTCTGTGGGGTTTCTTGAGGACGTTGTTTTGTAGTAATAAGGAATCTCCGTCAAATGAAAAATTTGCATGTAAAGTAGAATGCATAGTCTTGACGGCTGAAAAAGTCCATCCCTGAATAAGTTCCGATCAGGAGTGAGGCAATAAATATTGTGTTTCCGCAGCGCGCCATCACAACTTCTTCATTTGATTTAACAAACCAAAGCTTTGGAGTTTAATGGCTTCCATCCGAATCTAGTGAAGTGTTTTTATGCGGTACGACAGCGTCGTGTGCTCCAGAAAATGTCCGTAGAATACACATGTGGAAACTTGTGGATCACCCTGGAAGTGATTGTGTATTACATCTTTGTTGTTCAGATAAGTTTTATGAGCTCATACTTTTGGAACACTTGTCCGCACTTTGCGCGCAAGGACACCAGCCATTTGATTGCTTTCGACTCCAACGTGAGATGCGGTCTACTGAAACTTATCAACAAGACATTTTTCGATTTAGTGAGCTCCAGAAAATGCCTCGTGAAATCCGGCTTGGTCTTTGAAGACTCGGCTTTGCACTTTGCCGCTCTGTGCCTGCTGCAGTGTCATCAGCGACACATGCATTTTCTGTGGCTTTGCTCACTGTTTAATCAGGAAAAAGCAGTGTTGTTGTTTAGCTTCCTGATAATTTTTCATATACACCGGTCATTTGAAGATGTCGTTTATCCTGAAGGGCGCGCGACAACGGGGAGGAGTGTGCAACGAGTCTTGATGGCCCAACTGCTACAGACATTCGGCGGTGCAACCCGTGTAACCCTTGTGGACAGACCCCTACACTTCAGCAGATGATGCTGAGGCAGGACAGTTGCCGGCCATGTATATAGGTGAGGTTAACCCCACCTGCTGCTGCCTCACAGCCGCTATGACCACGTTATGACGTTTTCGGTATTTGTGCGTCGCGAAACAGAATTTTTTTAGCCGAGTTGAGAGCACGTGAATTCAGATTTCAATTATTTGTTATTGTTGAGCAATATACGATGGCATATTGTTGTGTGATATCTGGTATCTGTAGCGTTTCACGTGTACCACATGACAGTAATTGAATATAACAACCTAGATACGAGTGATACTGCGAATATACACTAAGAAAAGCTTCGAAGCAATGTGTAGTGTAATCTGAACATTTCTAGCTTATCTAACGAGGCCCTGTAAACAAAAATAACTGCCAACAACCACACTTTTTAAAGATGTCTGTGCTGGGTTTTGGTACGTCTAGAGTTGACGATAACCGGATGATCTCGTCTGAATGTCTGTATTTTCACCCTGAGATCCCCAGATGGCTCGCTTGAAATATCAGACGCAGCTCGGTACTGCTTATACACCATGTATCTCACATCATTGCGCTAACAAAGACAATTTAGACCAGCGGGAGTCACTCTAGAGGTCTCACGCCAACTAAACCAAGTGCAACTATGTCACCTAAATCGGTATCCGACGTGGAACAGTTACCTTTTGCGAACAATACAAAGGAAGCGAGAATTATAGCATGATAGAAACTGATAAAAGGCCAATGCGACGCTATTCAGCCCCGTTATCTTCATGCGACGATTGTACAGAAAACAATAGAGTGGGGTATAAATATCGGTTATTTTCAGGTAGGTTCAGCATTCGTTTTTAGGAGTGGTTTCTGGCGTAAACATGCGCACTCTTCTTCTCTGTGCTGCCCTACTAGTCGTCTCAGCCACCGCACACCGTGTTGGTAAGTCCGTGTGAAATCTGCTCTTCATCTATGATTGGTGCGGCCAGCAGCCCGAGATGTATTAACTCTAGCTGCGAGCAAACAATCCCCCATCTTTTTCAGAATGTGCTCACTGCAGTGTCCCGAGCAAAGTAACAACGGCTTTTGACTACTGCCCATTGTCAGAGGAAGTGGTACTGAGACACTGGCCGAGACCATTCTCAGCAAAGTTGAATCTGAAAGCGTTCTTGCGTTTTTTTTGGGGGGGGGGCAACTGGTCTAAGAGACAAACTTTAAGCAGTGCCGTATGTTCCTTTTCCCCCTCTTTTTATTGCTACTTTTTGTAACATCTCGTATGTATTACCTTTTGTTACCCTTATTCCTTTCATCAGCACAGGGCAGCCAGCCTGTGATCTGCTGACATTCCCGTCCCTAAGTCTATGTCTACATCTTCCTTTAGGCTTATCTTCACTTGAGCGCGGGTGTTGGTTCGAGGAGGCGGAGTATACTCCCGGTACTCTAAATTTACTTTATTTTTAAAGTCGAGATTAACTTAAGCCTGGTTAATGCTATAGCTTTTTGCTTGACTAAGTAATATTGCTCAATAACTAGTTTTTTGATAAGTTGGCGCTTAGATAGCGGTAGATACTTATTCCTGAAGTGAGACTTAAACCACAAAATGGCGACAAAAGAGAGACTGACACAGTGAAGACACAACGGAGAGCCACAGCGGCACTGCCTGTGACCTTAACCAGAATATCCACACAGGCATCTGCGTGAAACACACCCTGTCATGACCTCTCACTCTCCAGCTAGAATAAAAGAAGCCACGCTAATTCGCAGCACTGAATTAGTCGAGGCGTTGCCTTGACTTGCCATTACGTCTATACTTCATTGGCTCCGTGGAAGAGTGAATTGTGGACGCTAAGTGTGTGAAGCAACAGAGCACCTATTTTGTGATTGCCCAGATTACGTTCCACAAGAAAAAAATGCTGGCTTAATCACGGGCAGGAATCGGTGAGGTAGCGCAAAGTGAAAGTGGCATTTTGTCAGCAATGTGGGGTCGAACAGAGTCCACTGGTACAGTGGCAGCAGGTATAAGTTTTCTCAGTAGTACAGGACTGCACACTATAAACTGTAGCGAAACAATTGGGTACGTGGCGTTTGTACATACGCATCACATTTCTCTCCCCATCATCACCATACATCTCTCATTTCAGTGTGTAGCCCTCTAGGGGCTTGGCTTGCCGTGCATCCCCAGATATCGCGTGGTGGGATCGGGCTCAAAATGTAGTGATCATCACAGGATTAAGAGAAAGCTGGCAATGCTCGAAAGCGCGTTCAAATAAAGAAAGAATGTCTAAAATAACATAATTACCTAAATAACCAAGAAGCAATCGCAATGATTAACATAAAGCTGCAAAACGCTTATGAAGCGTTGAAACATCTGGATGTCTCCAGCGTCACGCAATAGAGGGCGGCACCGCCTCACGAAGCGCATGACTGCTCATATACCGCCGGCACTTCTCTAGCGCTATATACGACTGAAGGGGAAAACAACAACAACATGACTGAACGTGCTGCGGATGACACGTATCTCAACTGCCATACCAAGCAGGAAGGTAATAGAGCACAGAAAAACGTAGCTTGCATGTCGCACGGGGAGCTTGCGAATCTCCGTAGCAAGATTCCACTCGCGTCGGGAAAATCCTACATGCTTATCAAAAACGATGACGTCATCGATGGTTCAGTTAACCGAGTGGTGGGAAGTCTATGAGTTGGCTTTTTTTCATTTTTTCAGATTATTGAGGTTGTTATGATTACATTTCATGAAATGCTCAACACTGATTAGACCCATAGCCAGAGGCTATGGGTCTATGGGGAATCGATGAGTCTACGCTATTCCTCAGAATTTACACTGTAGTGGAGCTGCATTTATTTAGCGCGGGATGTCAAACTACACTAATCGGTATACAAGACTGACATTCACCTCTTTCCGTTTTTCCCTGTGCAGAGTAACAGGCTAGAGCGTACAAGTTCAGGTTGACCTCTCAGCCTTCTCGCTCTCTCTCTCTCTCTGCTTTTTTTCCCCTTTTGTTTTCGCACAAACACACGCCCACTCGCCGTGGCCACCTAGTGGCTAAGGCACTCGGCTTTTGACCCGCAGGTCGCGAGATCGAATCGCGGCTGCGGCGGCTGCATTTACTATGGAGGCGGAAATGTAGTAGGCCTGTTTGCTCAGATTTGGGGGCACGTTAAAAAACCCCAGATGGTCGAAATTTCCGAAGCCGTCGACTGCGGCGTCTCTCATAATCATATGGTGGTTTTGGGGCTTTAAAGCCCAACAATTATTATTACGCGCACACACACGCACGTACATACAAACACACACAACACGTATAGATATATATCTACAGCTGCCTAAGCAATAATTCTGCTTAGTATTTGTGTCTTCATTTTTAATTTTTACGTTATGCTATCAACATACCATATAACCAACGTCGTATAATGACGCTCTTGCACAGATGAGTGCGGTGTGCCCCGCATCCAGCCCCACCTGGAGGCTGAAAACCGCATCGAAGGCGGCAAAGAGGCGGTTCCAGGGAGCTGGCCCTGGCACGTTCAGGTCAACACGCGCTTGGGCCACCACCGCTGCAGCGGCGCGCTAATCGACGAACAACATGTTGTCACGACGGCCTCTTGCATCTGTTAAGGTATGCTCTATTTTACAGATCGGCTTTGATGCTGCCTATTTTCCTTGCGGCTTTGTGTCTTTAACAATTAAACGAACAATGCTATGGTAGACATGGTAGACACGGTGGAAAGCGTTTGGATTGGCGCATTCAGAGCTTCATGACCTTATTAACTCATGTAGGCATATTAAAAACTATGAAAACATGCGTTGGGCAGCCAAGGTGGCGGCTCCCATGTGTCTTTCGGACAATCGTCTATAGGATGCGTCTGGTGTAACACAAGTATACGGAAGGTGAGCCAAAAAGATGTGCTAATAAAGCAAGGAGGTGATATAGAAAAAAAAATCTGCTTGTTATACGGTTACGTTTCTTTATGTTTCTGAGAGAGAAAGAGCGTGAGAGATATTGGAAAAAATAGACGGATTCTGTCTAAATTGAATAGTTGGGCTGCTTTCTTGTCTGAGGGTTGATATGTGCTATATATTGTAGCTGTAGATCAAAAGATTCTGGACATGTTTTAGGTGTCTGACTAGAGGTGCCCTTAAACTACAACTTACACGAATACAGTACATCTTAATCGCGTATTTCCAGAATTGTACCCTTAGGCCGAATGTAGAATATGTAAGTATAGATGAGCCAACCCATAGATCACATACTACGGGATTGCAAAATAGTTCAGAAGACAACTGCAGTTCTTTCGGATGAACCGGGAACGAAGGGGAGCGCCACAGAGACTAGCTCAGATCCCCAAGACCAACTCTGGAGATTCAGCAAGCTTGGGAAGCCGCCAAGAGATGGAGTCTCTGTACTACTCACATCATGACCTGCAGGCTATCCATTCCACGTGCAATCTTTGCAATGATTTCATATAAAGGGGGATCCGGCGTATTGACAACCGCGCCTATAGCACTGTCACTCCTCACTTTTTCAGGAAGCTGAAAAACATTGGTGTTCTGAAGGTGCTTGCTGGAGCGCATTCGAGGGACGCCGTTCTTGAAGGAGAAAGGAGCGCTGACGTGGAAGAGACTTGCGTCTTCAAAGGTTATCAGGGAGGTCACATGGTAAGCGTTTCCACCGCTTTTCAATTGACAAAGCATCTCACATTGGCTCGGAGCACTTCTGAGTGAATACATGGTGATATCACAAGAATCTGTGGCCCGATGTGCATTATAGCCGTCAGAGCAAACATCACGGGCGATCCTTCCAAGTAGCAAACCTGTGAACTTCGCAGATACTTAGCTTGAAAGTTCTTAAGTGCGATGTCTTACTGGCTTCTTCGACCAACCTTCAGTGACATGATGTAGTGGTTAGAATAATGGTATATAATTTAATGACAAAGAACGTAATGATTCTGACCGAATTCAGTTATCGTCATTAACTGCATGCCACTTGCACTGCATAACCGTGTTCTGATTGGCTGAATAATAATAACCTTAATACAGGTGTGCAAGAGAGAGGGAGAGAGGAGGTGGCTGCAGTCACCTGAAAAGAGGGTGCAAGGTCTGCCTTACATCGTTTCAGTACAGAGACCTCGATGGCATATATACTTGCATGTTTTTAGTGATACGGCGATTGTTTTTCTCACATGCTTCCATGCTCTGTAGTAATAACCACCGAAGTAAGTAGCGAATACTCGCTCGCCGTCAAACCTGCTACATCATTGTTTAAAGTTCAGGGTTATGGCTACGTTGGTTTTTGTACATAATTGCAGCCGAAGGCCTCTCATGTTGCATTCCAAGAACTGTTTATTTTACATCTTCTCTCTCGGCAAGCGACAGACCAAAAGCAGGCAATTATGGCAAGTAAGCCAGGCTGTTCCTTCACTTTTTTTTAATATTGTGGAGCATGCTGTGGTTTGAACTTCTCGACCAACCGGAAGTAAGGGTGCTCGCTGTGACGATACTTGGACCTTTCCTCCCCCCGAATGGGGAACCCACCTCGCGCCTATGAATGTTGGCTAACTGTTCACCAACACTGACTGCTGTTTTCTACTGTGGGATGCTCTATAGACTATCCCATTTCATAACCCGATACCATTGTTTTGATTCAATTTCAACATATTGCCGATCATGCGATTAATTGGACGTTTTCACTTCGGCCAGAACAACATCGCCGTACTCAAGCTGAAGACTCCGCTTAACCGCAGCGACACAATCCAGCCCATATGCCTGCCCAGCGCACCCGTAGTTGGAGGATGGAACGTGTACGCGACCGGCTATATACAGACACACCCACCGTGAGTAAATGTTCATGCGCTCCATCTTTTACAGGGAAAGCTGTACTATATACGCTGTCGCCCTCGGTCATTTGTCGCGTTTCAAGCATCTTGAGCCACCACTGTGTAAGCGTGGCAGGCATAACGCCACGCAACGCGTCCTGCTGCGGAGAAGTGTCGTAGCTGCGCTCGCTCCAAGTCTCGCCGCTGCGATACCACGCGACAAAACGAAAGGTTATAACGATATACGCACATCCTCTGCAAAATTAAAAAAGAAAAAAAAACGCACCCTTTCAGTTGTGATGATTATGTCAAGAAAAATTGACCTCGGTCATTTTTTTTACGTGCGGGGGGGGGGGGGGGAGGCTCTTGGGTGTGTAAACACGCGATTGTTGAAATATTTTGGCGTTTCGTGAAGTACGGGGATCCTGTGAAGACTAAAGCTTCTTTTGTGTGTGCTTGGGTGTGTTCTCACACAAGATTGAAACGTCGTGCCGCAATGCGGGCTTGCTAGAGATATATGACACCTTCGGGTTGTCGCGGATGCGTGCAGTAGCAACGGCTGACACAACCGTGAGGACGATGCTAGGTTGCAGAGCTGGGTCACGTGACTTATCAATGAACATTTAACCAAGCTCTTTCTATTCATTAGCACAATAATTTCTGGAAAACAAGCGGCGGGTATTTTTGTACCAAGCCGCTGGATACTGGCACGGTTCCATAACAGGCTTAGTTATGAGTGGTCACATTTATCGCGTACCTAAATATTTGTTGTGTAGTTGCTTTCAGTCCCGTTTTTATGAAAACCGTGCAAGTTATCGTTTTATACCTTGCGTCACAGATGACCACGACTCTCCCGTGAAAGGTCTGAGCCAGACCTTTCACGGGAGAGCCAGCCGTGTCAAGACGGTGGCCATCAAGGTGTGCTACGACGAGAATGACACGGAGGTGCCCAAGAATGTCTTCTGCACCGTGTACGACCACGGCACTCCCTGCATGGTGAGTGCGCGCAATGAGATTGATAATAGTTACCGCGTTGACCTGTCTAGCACTAGCGAGATATTTAAGGTGAAAGTTGGGCTAGTCCATATCGAGAATGATACGAAATGGTTCTAGTGAAATAAGCAACGGGGATGACCAGAGAACGTGTAGTCTAGTCACGTGCTTCTCTTCTCGACCCAGTCTCATAGCGAGAGATCAGCCCGCGCAGGCCATTTGAAGAAAGTCGGGAAGGGAGCTCGCGCGGCGGTAGACATGAGAGAGGTTGACGACGACGACGGCAGTGATGATGATGGTGACGGTAATGACTGTTGGGGAAGAAAAGACGAAAAATAAAGTGAGGAACTTATCTAGATAAACGTCAGATACACAAAAGGTGGGCTTTAGTTGGAAAAAAGAGAAGATAGTAAATGGCTGCGCGCACGTCATGCTGTCATATGCAGGATCAGCCGAGTTTCACCCGAGTTTCGCGAAACTCAGCATCTTCCCAAGTTCTGGCAACACCCCCTTTTGAATGAGCCAACAGTACAAAAAAAGTAAAATCCACCCTTCAGCAGGCTGCGTTCATTGGCTACGATGGAACCAGTCATCGCGTCAAGGACGGTCGATTAAGTTGGGCGGAGTTTTCAAACCAGAGGCGTCTTCTGTTGTTTGTTGGTCGTTCCACTGAGTTGCCATGCAATAAAAAGCGTCACAAACTTTTTGTGATAATATTTTTTAGAGGCACGGGGTGTTTAAATTTATTCTGAATATTATCATGCCTGCGCTAAGTCTGTTTTAGAATAAATAAGCCCGGTGGCCTCTGAAACTTGTTCCGGCCGAGTGTCTTACAACATCGCGACCGCAGCTAAACCCGAGGCCACGTGTTAATCATCATGGTCAGTCTGTACATTCTAGCGTGGTGTTCGGCTGGTGCGCGTCTTCTTCATTGTCATCGTGCGCTAGCACCCGAGCACGTGCAGCCAGCTAATTAGTTATTTGGACCCTTTTTCTTTTTACGGAAAGATAGATTTCCTCCTTTCTGGGATGTTGCATGAGAGTACTAAAGCCTCGGAAGTGCATTTTTGGAAAGGTCACGTGCACTAACAACAGCCTAGAGAGGACTATGGCGGCGCCTAGTGAGGCAAAAGGTGTGATACACGTAGTAGCAAGCTAATTACGCCAAATCATGGCAAGGCCGAGGTAATTGCGCCACATCTTAAGGAGACCATGCTAATTCAGCCATGTGAAGTTAGGACCAGGCTAAACAAAACACGCAGTTTATGAGCTAATTAAACGCCGCTAATTAACGTGACGTTCATCATGAGCACGCTAATAAAACCATGCTAATTCTCTCTTACTAACAAAATGACAATTAGTACCATGCCAATCAGGATTGCGTTAAATAGCTTCATACTGATCATGGCCTTGTTAATTACCCCGATATAATTGCCTTTTAATTGAAACCTTATAAATGAAGATAACACAGATCGGTGTAATTGTCCTTAAGCCTTAGCCAATTAGTACTATCACCATTAAGACAGAGCTGACTCGTTCTTCACTTCGAAGCCGACCAAGCGCATCAGTAGACAACCAACTGAAAAAGCTGCAAGAAGCAAGGTTATACTAGCTCCACTAGGGCTCCAGCCTTGAGCAAGTAGTGCAAGCTCACCAAATTATTTTGTATGCAAACAAGCTGTTGCTTAGCGATCACTGCATGAGACACTTGACAGCCACACCAGCACTATGACAATGACGAGTTGAACTGGGGCCTTCTGCAGAATCAACGAGTTTGTATCTGAGTTTACGCGTCAATCAGTTTGATTGACAGACGCCCGCGGCGAAGATTGGGTATGCCCACCACATTTGCTGTTGCCGAGGAGAAACCCTCCGTTCAAGCGGCGCGATTAATCTATCAGCTTCATCGTGCAAACTATACACACGTGCGCGCAGACGTAAAAGTGACATCATTATGCGACTACAATGTCTAGCATTCAATGTTACCACACATCACGACGTATCCAACCACAGCCACGTTGCCGCCATGATGCGAGCGCCCCCAGTGACCACGTGCCCTTATATTTATCTGCAATATTTAATAGAAGGGAAACTAGCAGCACGAGAGTGCTGCGTGTGCACCCTTGCTGCCTTAGATAGTGTAAATTTTTATGCTGCAGGTGGAACGACAGAACCTGTTCGAAAGAGGATAAACACCCACGAATACACCCATGGGAGGTGCATGTTGAGTTGGCAAAAAGATAGCGTGATAATTACTCTGACGTCGCTGCACTGTTATAATGTTGACTGAGTGACGACGCTGACGTGTTCGCACGAGGTGCTTGATAACCGCCGCAAATCATATGACCCTGAACGTAAAGAAAAGTGTGCTCCTTGCATTCTCTTTTCTGCAGCCTATCAACATCTCGTTAATGTACAGTAATGAGCTCATTCCGCAGGCGAATTCCCTTAAATATTTGGGCATCATAGATAATGACACATTAAATTGGAGAAGTCACATTGATGATGTGTACTCCAAGGCAACACGGGCCATGGGGTGGCTACGGAAGCTTGCAAACCGTAAAGCGGGTTTAAGAAGAGATGTGCTAATAATGATATATAAACTTTATGTGCGGCCCATCATGGAATTCGGATGTGTATTATTTTCTGGCAGCGCAGCCTATAAAATGAGACCCCTAATACTGCTGGAAAGAGAAGCGTTGCGTTTGTGTCTGGGTCTACCAAAGTTTGTTGCAAATAACGTGTTGTATATGGAAGCTCGCCTACCTTCTCTGCTAAATAGGTTTAAAATTCTTACTGTGCAAGCATTCTTAAATATATACAGTTCACACCAAAGACTCTCATTTTACGCTTTTATTCAAGAACCGACTTTATTTTTCGAAACCCATTGGTCGCGACTACATACCCCGCAAATAGTATTTGCACAAGCGCTACTAAAGCATCTGAATGTAAAAATTAGACATATTGGTCCAATACACAACCTAAAGTCAATGCTTAGCATACAATTCGATGATATATTTCCTCATAACGCGAAACAATTGGCATATAGGTATTTAAATGACCAGTTAGCAGATTATCTAGCCCATCTAGAGATAAGCAATATCATAGCGACTGATGCATCTGTGTCAAAAGAAAAGGCTGGGGTTGGCATCTTCTCTCCTTCTTTGGACTGGTCCTTTTCGATTCGACTCCCAGATTATACCCCGGTATTCATTGCAGAATTATTGGCCATTGTTCTTGCCCTACGCATATTACCCTCAAGCGAATCATTAGCAGTTATCATTACAGATTCTTTATCAGTTTGTAATGCACTTTCTGCGGCAGTAAATTCAGAGCTGAAGAATACGTTTCGGCATTTAGTCCCCAAAAACGTAAAAAAACTGCATTTGCTATGGGTACCAGGCCACCGCGGATTATATTTGAACGAAATGGCGGATTCTTTAGCAGCAGTATCCCTGGGTGGGCCCACCATCCCAGTTTTGCTAGATACGGCTTATGTAACCGCGCTAAGGTTCCGAAATGCTTGCCTGCAATAGGGAAAAGGTAATTTGGATAAATTCAAAGATTTCGAGCATTTGAGCTATTGCTGGAATAAACAGTGGTGTGTATCTTGCCAGTTAGAGGTCACTTATACCAGATTGCGCTGTGCAGTTCCACAACTAAATTATTACCTCAATAAAGCTCAGCTCAAGGCGTCACCGCTATGCATTTGCTGCAACGAAATTGAAACAATTGAACATTTCTTTTTATTCTGTCATCGTTATTCTTATCAGAGAAAAAGATTTTTAGTAGCCCCATTACAAAGGCTAGGAATACAAGTAAACTTACCAGTAATTTTATCACTTGGCGGAACTTCATTTGGTTACTGCCACAGGGATGTATGCTCCGCTGTGTTTGATTACATCAACGCAACTAAAAGATTACCATGCCAGTGAACCACTACCTTTTCAGATATTTAGTT
This sequence comes from Rhipicephalus microplus, assembly GCF_043290135.1. NCBI lineage: Eukaryota > Metazoa > Arthropoda > Arachnida > Ixodida > Ixodidae > Rhipicephalus > Rhipicephalus microplus. Next base: position 271,917,477 of record NC_134701.1, on the reverse strand, counting down.
TATAATTCGTAATTATGTCTTTCAAAAACAAAAGATGGTTTGACCGCTTGCAGCACACATTTTTGTTTTTTGGTAGTATTATTTTAAGCTACTTTTTCAGATTGGCTTCATTTTCAGTTTAGTTTCATTTAAGTATCCTGCCGCCCGGTTCTTGGCCCATCCCCCTTTGTGGGTAATCGCCATCCATCAGAGGTCATCAGCATCAGCATCAAATGTCTCACATGCGTTTCCAACGCCACGCGCGTTCCTGTAGCCATTTTTATCAACGCTGCTATCACGTGCTCCGCACTGTCTTGATGCACTGGTTTCCGCAGAGCGAAATAGGAGCAAACTCGTCTGTCCAAGAAGCTCGGGTCATCCCACGTAGCACCCCTAAACTGCCGATCAAGCTACCATGAGGGTAATGCGCACAGTCAACTTCTGAAATTACAGCGATGAGTTCTTTGATTCGTTGCTATTGCGTCAATTCTGGCCTCTTTTCAAGTACCATCGCACCATATATATAATTGATAGAGAAACTAGCAAACGCGTCAGCGCAATAATTAATAATTTCAATATTTCATCTCATCCTACCCTCTCAGTCATCTTTCCACTACCCTTTTCCATTCCGATAGCGTGGGGCAGCCAACCGGATATATACCTGTTTAACCTCCCCGTCTTCTCCCTGTTGTTGTTTCTTCTTTTTACTACGTGAAAACTTGCAGTGCAAGCAGCCATAGTCATAACGGGTACAGGTCAAATCATATGTTAGGTGATGTGACGCTGGAAAGGTTTTAATCTATACTACTGTCTCGGCCAACTCCTCCTCAATTTTATCAATGCCAGCCAGATGCGCCCGATCCAGCCATTCACCACCCTCTCCTTTAGCCCTTCCCTGCTCTCGCCCATCGCCTAGCCTTCGCGTGTGCTTTGCTGTCATAGGGGAGGGAGCCCCCTCATGCAGTGCCTACCGACGGAAATCATAAGAAGTAATTTTTTGTTTAGTTATGTACAAATCCGTGGGGCGGCGCCTTGCATTCCTCGTGTTCACTATGCTGGCGGTCACGCTGGTTTTGTAAAATATTCGGTGTATTGAGATAGACTGTCACCGTTCGTGGAGCTGTGCGGGCAACCAGTAGTGAAGCGTCACTGGAACGCTACTTGACGTGCTGCGCCGTGGTGCGGTGGCGGCGTTGCTTCGAGCCACAAAAAAGGAGCACGAAAGAACAATTTTTACAGACGTACGATATTACAGTGGGAAACATGTCTATCGCATCTCCGGGGGAAAGTGCTCGGAAGCACGTGTGACGCAAGTAGTGCGATCTCTCATGCAGCGTCACATCACGGCCATTTCCTGAACTATGGCGGACCAGCAGCTTTCGTTGATAAACTTAAGCGCGTTTTCACTGGCATCGAAAAAAAATGAAGGAGGCGTTGGTCTCGGCCTTTCGTGCTACCCTGCTACTGCCACGATAATGCTGAGTCATACGAGATGTAAACTCGGTCGTAACACGAATTTCAGAATCTATAGAATCGATAACGAATCTATAACGCCTCTGAAGAATGTTGCGTGAACCGTGATTATCTTTACTTCGCTTCTCTGTTGGGCGAAGTTAGAATGATGGGTATAAAAACTTGTTAGAAATTTTAGATGACACAGAATCGATGTTTGCCTTTAGCTCAACTTTCTGCGCGGATAAGACACTGAACTTAATATACCTGTGCTGTTCTTCAGATAAGTGGGGCTCAAAATTTGAGCAGGGGCCTAAGGAAAATTTATATTTGCTTCAGCACGACATCGGCGGTCCCGTGATGAGCAAGGTTGACGGTGCCTGGACGCTCCACGACGTTGTGTCTGGCGGTGCCAAGGGCTGCAAGGTGGGCGAGCACCCGATGTGGCACACGCGGGTGGCCATGTTCTTCGACTTCATCAAAAACTACGCGCACGCTGACAAGGGACAGTGCGACCTCAGAACGACCTCGGCATAAACGCCTTCTGTACGCTTTGCCGTATAGCCATAAAAATGTAGTGCTCATCGAAGCATTTGGTCTTTGAAAGAAACAATAAAGTCATTCTAAAACTGATTATAAAGATCCCTATTTTTTGGGTGATGTCTTGCTGGGGTTTTCTGTTCTATCTCCATTCAGCAACAGGGGGCGTAATTCAGCCACAGCATTTGCTCACACACTACCAGCGCTGAGTAATGCCCACGAATGAGCAAACGTACTTCGCGCCTGCTCTAAGTAGAATGCCAATGTTTTCATAAAAACGTAGCAGATGGCACCACCATCTCTACGCAGCAATGCATCGCTATCAGGCACCAATAAAAACTTGTTTTCGCCCTAACTTAGCCCGATTCACGACAACCTTCGGCATACAGCGGAATAAAACTTGGATAGTAATATTATCACTTGCGATACTAAGTACTCTCCCGAATATTGCGCCTTGGTTGCTGGAATATAAGGTGAGTGGAGGCCGATGATGTCCCCTCTCTCACTATTTTTGTTTGTTTGTTCTGCCTTTTCCTCTTCCTCGTTTAAGCGTAGAAGCATAAAAACACAATAGCACAACGCTGATTCTGTACATATAACCGAGGGTTGTTTAGATGATCCCATGGTGGCGACGCAATAACAGTGGTGTCACCTAATGTGTTAAAGCCCTACGTGTGGCCCCGAACAAGGCATTGTTCGGTGCGTCAGTATAGACGCAAAAGCCTAATATTTCTTTCACACTGGCAAACATTAACATCGATCTCCTCCAGAAACGTACGCAGGCCCTTGTTTACAAAATAATTGTAAGCTAAACGTTTGGAAGGAAAATATTTCTACCAATAACGATGCGGTACATATCACTAGTGGAGCCCGCACATCAATGGAATAATTAAGTCAGGAAATATAGGTTTGGAAATTTGACCCGAAGTCACAAGCAGGAAATGAAAGAGTAAGCAAAGCACCTCCACAAAGCCACAGAACGTATGCAATGAATAACAATAAATTATGAATCTCAAATTTATCAAATGATATACTTTATCTCTTCGTCATATTGTTAAAGTTCTGTACATGGCTAAGCCAGTAGAGCCTGACAGCCGACCTTACGAATGTTATCTTGCGCAGCCTCAGTTTATGCATATTCTTGCCTTGGCAGTTTTCGCGTGAATATTCCCAAATACACAGTGATGAGTGGGGCACGTTACTATCAAAAGTTTCACCGTCCACGCACACATTAAACAGACCATTGTCATGGCAGTGAATTAAAGTGACACAACCAAAGAAAGAAGCTCACTCGCTGCTTCGACAGTAGAGCAGCCCAGATCTCATGTTGGCCAGATTTACGCAGTTCAACCCCTTCTTTCATTGTTTACGCACAAAGCATGTTCAACTTCATTTCATTGCTTTTAAATGATAGTTTCGCCTCCTCATCGGAGCTTACTCCAAAAGCAAACAGAGACAACGTTGCATTGTTAAACTGGTGCGCCTTGTTCCATCATGCGCCAACATCATGCGCAAGCCTGTACCTTTGGACGGGAGGCCGAAACATATCCTTGGTTACTTCTGTGTTACCACTAGCTTCAGTTACGTTAAATAAGGATACATGTTTCCAACAATAGCGGCAGAACTGGGCAGAAGGAGCGTAATACGAATCTCCCACTATTCACACATCGTACGAAATGTTGTCAGGCACCCGTTGCACGACGATGCCATCCGAACCCTGTATTGTAACCGTGAGTATATGCGAAAACAAGCAGCCATCAATTATTTGAATCCCTAACCAAGATAGGTTGTCTAGACAGGGTCCAGGGAAAAGTTGCTCGACTTGTACGTGTGATAATGAAGGCGTTGTTATGTCGTCATTATGATATTAGTTCCATTGTATAACACCGCTGGGACAAAGAAAAACGCCAGGCCTGCGTGGAAGGCGCAGTGCAGTCACAGCGAAAGCTAGAAGAGTGGACTTTCAGAGGAAGGAAAAAAAAAAGAGGAAAAGAATGGCAGGGAGGCTAATCAGCCTATAGACAGCCACTTTACTATCCTGCGCATGGGAGGGGGATGGGGGAGATGAAAGATAGAGAAGAGAGAGAGAAGGGAGATAGACACAGCACGTTAGGCAGCACACGCGCGCACACTAAGTCATAGTCCAGTCTTGTCTTTCGTGGTGTGTGACATAGCTGTTACAGCCGCTTGTTCAAGTCCGTGTCGCGTAGGAATTTAAGCAGTGCGTTTGTCGCCTTCTGTTGCAATGTCCTCTCTCGGGCACTAAAATTCTAGGTCCTCGTGGCCTTTCAGAGCCTTTTCAAAACACTCATCGGGTAAGTACTGCAAGCAAACTTGCTTGATACTTACTAGGGCATTATTATTAAGCTTTTGGGTAGTAGGTTGGCATATGCTATTTTTCGTCATTCTTCTGAGAAACATGTTCTCCGCTAAACACTTACAAGGAATTTCGTGTCAATTGTGTCATGCAGTAGCTGACGACGATGAGGAATTATGGCTGAAGTGGGTATGCGCCACAGTTAATAAGGGAACAAGAACAAGCTTTTGTGATGATTTGGATCATTGGACGGCCCACTCGTTACGCTATTCGCATTGTGCGACGACTGGCTGTTCAATCGCTGTTTTAAAACGCTTTTTAAGTCGTATAAACGCGATTGCTTTCCCGACATCAAACCTGCCTAGGGTAAGTTTGCCAACAAGTCGCAAGCACCAGCGTAGCTCAGTGTTATTAATAACTGTCTGCAATCTCCTTGCTAACACTTTCATCAAAATCTTGTAGTCGATATTTGATAGACTTCTTGGTCTGTACGACTTCACTGCCCGTAATTTAACTGCGTCTTCTGTTTTTGAAATAATATAGTATGAGATAGCAGAAAAGAAGGTGGCAGAACCTTTATGTCTCAAGCTTCGTTAAAAACCTCTGCTGAAATCGGTACTAGTTGGTGTTTCAACGCTTTATAAGAAGTAGCCGTTAAGCCGTCAGCTCCTGGGTATCTCCTCAAATGGAGGGCAGCGATTGCTTTTACCAGTTCCGCTTCCGAAATAGGAAGTTCTAAGCTGTCTTTCCTGCGATATTCGGTTTTTGACATTATTTTTAAAAAATCATTCTCGAATTCATTTACGTTCACTTCGTTTTATCGAATAGCGTGCTGTAGTACTCTATAGATTTCTGTTCCTCTATAGCTCCTCTAAAGCATCCTCTATAGATTTCTGTTCACTTGTAACATTACCCATGTATTCAATCTGATGTATGGCGTTCCGCTGAGCGTTTCGTTTTTCGAGACCCAGCATTCTTTTGGTCAGCTTCTCTCCTGCTGTCATCTTCTCCGCCCCTGCCCTTATCTGAGCATCACGATACTTCTCCTCATCAATTTGTTCCAATTTCGACTTTACTGACATTATGTCATTAATAAATAAGCCTGGAGTTTTGATTTTCTCTGCTAGCAGTTCTTCAAGATTGGAGCATTGGGTTATTTCTTCTTCAAAATTTGCGTGTTTTATAACACTTCAGCGCTTCATAGCTTTCAATTTATTAACCTGTTTAGATTGTTCCAATTCCACTCTACATTTTTCGTCTCCACCGTCTATGTTTGCCAACGCCTCTCAAACACTATTCATAAATGTCTAATCTTCCAAGAAATTAGAATTAAGCTTCTACATGTCCCAGTTGAATACTGGTCTACGCCCGTTTCTTTTGCCTATTACAAATGATACTAAGCAGTGATTACTAAATGACATAGGAAGGACATTGTACTCGCTGACACTCAGAACTAATTCTAGTGACACATAGGCCCTATCCAGGCACGCATGACTGGAGCCTTGAAGAGGGGTATACTGTGTTGGTCCTTTACCAATACACTCTGTGACATCCTCGAGGTCTAAGTCAGAGATGCCACAAGTGATTACATCGCGATGATTCAGATAAATTTAGAAAAAGCTTTTGATCGAGTACCCCATGAAATTATTTTTTTGTTGGACTATGTTAATGTTGATAGTGTAATTCGGAATACAGTTGGAATGGCATATACTGGATGTAAAACGCGGCTCATCATCAACAAATTTCTTGAGAAAATAATTAATGTCAAAAATTCTGTGTGACAAGGATGTCCTTTGTCCTCCCTTCTATATTCAATTTAGGTAGAAGTATTTTGCCAAAATATTATGAAAAGCAGTAACATAAAAAGGACAAACTACAAGAAGCTGAACTACGGGTACTAGCATATGCAGATGATATAGCTGTGTTGTCTAAAGATTATGATAGTATCGCCGAAATCGTAAAAATCGTGAACCTTTATTGTAATACAAGGGGAAGTTGGGTAAACTGGAGTAAGTGCGTGGGTTACTGGCATGGGGAGCGGCCTATGACTCCAGAATTTGTGGCTGGTATTTCACGGACTGCTACTTCTGTACGGTACCTAGGCGTTCCATTGGAATAATTATGTGACAGTGAACCGTACTGGCGGCGTCAGGCCATGCAGCTACGAGAAAAAGCGTAGCAACTCAAAGGTTTCTAACTATGAATTTTTTGCAAGAGCGTCCTCTTGCAACATATCTTTAGCCAGTAAGCTCTGGTGTGTTTTTCAAGTATTGCACTGTGTTTAGAAAAAATGTCTGGTGGGAAGTGTTTGACGATGTACGCGACGGGATTGTGATATTATTCATGTCTTCACCAACGCGTCATATTTGTCAAACCATCTTACCCTTCTATGCTATATTTTGGTTCACGCTAAGTTAGGAAGGTGACCACGAGAGCACTCAAACGTAAGCGAATAGATAGATAGATAGATAGATAGATAGATAGATAGATAGATAGATAGATAGATGATAGATAGATAGATAGATGATAGATAGATAGATAGATAGATGATAGATAGATAGATGATAGATAGATAGATAGATAAATAGATAGATAGATAGATACATAGATAGATAGATAGATAGATAGATAGATAGATAGATAGATAGATAGATAGATAGATAGATAGATAGATAGATAGATAGATAGATAGATAGATAGATAGATAGATAGATAGATAGATAGATAGATAGATAGATAGATAGATAGATAGATAGATAGATAGATAGATAGATAGATACGCTCAATGTCGCCGAAGTTCGCTTAGAAATGCTTCGCATTTAAAATCTATTAGAAACAGTTCTTTTTGTGCCTTTATATAGAACATTATACCGTGTAAGCCCAGGCAAGAATGTCTTAAACCGTGTTAAAAAAAATGGAGATATCGCCTGAAGCGAAATCCTTTTTCTTTAAATTGCACACTAGAACCTTGCCCGTGAAAACATGGATGCAAGAAAAAGGCTTATTCGTTTCATGGGGTGATGATTGTTTTCTCTGCAACAAGCCGGAAACAATAGAACATGTTTTTCTTGACTGCTAAGATGTAGTCTTATTTTGGGATGTTTTACAAAGGACTTTGAAAAAGGATCTGCCTTTTGATGCCTATGGCATCAGATTTCTCCCAACATCAAATGAAGAAGGAATACCTTTCGACTTAGTTATGTAACTGGGCCTGAACAGTATATCGCAATCTCTGATGTTAATGCACGTCCGGTTAGGCAATACTTCTTTCAATCTGTCTGTTCATTCGTGGAATTGCAAAAGGTCCAACAAGATGTGCCCGAATGGCTTCATCTAGTGGAAGGCCTTCTAGAGATGAAGAAATTAAAAAAAAAAGCCTGTGAACTTTCATGCTTTTTACCACTTCTCTTTTGTTCGTGTATGCCCTTTGTGTGATGTATGTGTGTTTGTGAATGTTGTATGTATACACAGGCAAAAAGAAAAAAAAACAGCGTAGCTCAGTGGTAGAATACTGGGCTCGCACCCAGCAGACCCGGGTTTCGAGCCCCACTCTGTCTTTGGTGCTAGTTTTTTTTTCTGATTTCGCGTGATGTGGTTACGGACACCGGCGACGGCGGCGGTGGCGGACAACTGCGCATGACTAGAGTTGTCATCTCATAACAGCTTTTGCTGTAAAAAACAAACACTGCTAGTGTTGCGAAAGCTCTTTAAACAACTCTTTAGCATAGGATCGCGTTAGTATTGTATAATATAGTGGGAAATAGAAGTGAGGGTAAAAAGGAAAAGGGTAAAGCATGGCGTAGCCATACATGGTATAGCATATCAAGTGGAAGGAAAGGGCATTTAGGGTCAGGAGGAGGAAAACGAAAAGCCTAAGCCACCCGCTCCATTGTTTCCTGAGTATTTGAGCCACTTGTGCGTAGCTGCCCCAAGGCGGTCCTGGTTAAGTATATGCATCATCACAATTTGGGGGAGCATTGCTATGTGAGCAAACAAGATTTTGAGTGAACACTAATAAAAATTGCAGTTATATTAACCTGTGGCACAAACCTGCAATACCAGTGGCACATACTTGATTGTGGACATGTGCCACTGTCTGGTGGGAAGTGTTTGACGACGTACGCGACGGGATTGTGACATTATTCATGTCTTGACCATTGCGTCATATTTGTCAAACCATCTTACCTTCCCATGCTAATTTTGGCTTACGCCAAGCTAGGGGCGTGACCACGAGAGCACCCAAACGTAATCGGCTAGATAGATAGATAGATAGATAGATAGATAGATAGATAGATAGATAGATAGATAGATAGATAGATAGATAGATAGATAGATAGATAGATAGATAGATAGATAGATAGATAGATAGACAGAAAGATAGATAGATAGATAGATAGATAGATAGATAGATAGATAGATAGATAGATAGATAGATAGATAGATAGATAGATAGATAGATAGATAGATAGATAGATAGATAGATAGATAGATAGATAGATAGATAGATAGATAGATAGATAGATAGATAGATAGATAGATACTCTGAAAGTCACCGAAGTTCGCTAAGAAAAACTTCTCAGCGAACGCCGGCAGCGTTGATTGGACGAATGCAAATAATAAATGTCACAGTCCCAGCAGGAATTGAATCCAAGCATTATGCGTGGCAACAAAGTGTTCTATCACAAAGACATGCCAACTTCGGAACTACTTTTCAAACGAACCCTAATGTTCGTGAAACGTCAATTGTGGTTGCAGTTCTGGCTAGCTCATTTTATAAACATGACATGTGTACTCCTATGATACATCCTTCACGTCGGGTTAACGTAAACTGTAGTTAGGCGCCATCCGTTGAAGTTGATTTATGTAGCAGCGTCTAAGGCTACCACCATACTCGCGCGCACCAGCGCTTCATATCAGATTACCGCGTATGAAGTTCCTAATATCCATATTGCTGGTGGCATCATTACGCAACTGTAAACAACTGGTTATACAAAACATATGCGGCTGTCTGACGTAGGTGTGTGAGTGGATTTGTACAAATATTTAGCACTACCTTCGTAACGTCTGGCTCAATAAAAAATTCAAACACGTTCACCTTCCATCCGCATGCTTGCATAACATCGATTCCTAGGGTACGAGGGATCTGCGGATTTTTTTTCGCACATCTGATTTTCTTTGCGCTTACTTTTGCATCCTTCTTCCCCTTCCCTTTAGGGTAGGGCAGCAAACAGGATGCTATAATGGTGAATAACGTTCCCGTCTTTCTTTTATTTATTTTCTCTTTCTCATAGCGCAGTAGGGAAATGATGCGCGGCTGTGTTAGAACCTCGCATGTCGCACATACTGACAGCTGGTTCGAAACAAGCCGGAAGCTTCTTCCGATGAGCAAGTACCATTGGCGAGTGGAGGAGATCTTACAACGGCGTCCGTCTCGCATTTCCTGTGCACGTCGACGCGACAAGCCATCTTATACGAGTACTGCGTGAGTGAGAGGAGTTGGCCCGTCTTGATCTACGCTTTATGTGACCATTCGCCTTTTTTTTCTAGCGCATTGCCCCCATTTACAAGGCTGCGACGCGCCAGAAATGCGATGCCACGCTGCACTTCCACACTTACGTAAACGTGGCGGTATGGAGTATGGAACTTATAAAACTTGCGGTTGATGCTGTGGGCTCCTGAGAATGTATCGTGAGCTATAATGGCGTTTTTTCGTGTTGCATAAACATACTGCCTTAGCAGCACACTTTTTTTGTTGATAGCTTTCCATACTGCCTTAAAAAACTCTCGCCACGAATTTGAGAAGCGATATCGTCGTTGGTGATGGCTTTGAGCGAAAAATTTATTACACGCCGAGTCTGTTACAGACTTTACATGGACGTGTGTACATAACCCTTCGCTCTAAAAAAATGGTGAAGCTTGAGTTACGTCGCGGAAGGCCGGCGAAGCTGGACGGTTCGGAAGCCTAATCTGGTCGCTTCTAGGTTGTTGCAAGGCTTCAGCTAGGGAATGCTAGGTCGCTTTTATGTTGCTTCTCAGTGTTCAGAGGCGTGAGTTAAACCACACACAGTGATAGAAACGACATGGGTGTTCAAACTGCAAAGAGAGAAACTCACGCTGAGACCGAGCCTTCGCACCTCTCATAAATCTATGCGGGCATGTCATCATTCCCGTAGGCCAGGGGTTTCGAACTTTTAGTCACCCCAGCGGGACGCAGTCACACAAAGTTAGTCACACAAGGGCTAAAAGTGGTGAGGGGGAGGGGTGGTCGGTGGATCGAAAGATTGTACAAACTCGACAACGTTGTAATTTGAAAGAAAACCTTTTCCATATACCTCATGCGCGAGCCCTTCCTGAGGATCTGGCGCCAGGATCACAACATCATGTCGCTACCGATCTCCGATATGACTAAAACCTGGAGGCCGATCATGAGACACAGAGATGTTTTATGATTAAGACAGATTTACCAGCGCGAAAAGACAAAAACACATAAAATGAATACACAGGTACATCGCTGTCCGCATATTAGCGCTAAGTTCAAACTCAATCTTCTTCTGAGAAACAGATAATTATTTATCTTGAAAAGTAACAAGTTATAAAAATACGAAAGCACATGCGTGCTCAAGTCCCTAATAATATTAATAATAAATTGATTTATATATTCTCCCCATTGATCAAGAAACAAAAACTGGAACCTATTTGGAACAAAACTTAAGCGACCTACCTCGATAGCCCAATCAGCTCGTTAGTTGTCTTATCGAAGACAGGCTGACGCACGTGTGAGTTCATGCATGAATGCAAAACAATCTGCAAAGGTTTCTATGTTGAAACTGTTGGTGTGCTGGGAAATAACTGGTGTGCTCTGAATCGCACGCTTTAGACAAAGGCGGCAACACTGCAATGAAAGGGTGCACATATAATTCAGGTAGCGAACAAGGCGTCGTATTTCATGAATAAATAAAATGAGAAGCAATACTGAACCGATAAAACAGACCACGACAACCATCTAGGCCAACCAGAGCTGACAATGCATAGCGATATCCACAAGGTTGCAGTACACTTTCCCACGTCCTGAATAACACCTCTAAATAGCAGCGGTCTGTCACAATGGTTCATTTTACTAAAGTATCATGTAAATAACGTTTCTTCTTTTTGGTATTATGCAAGAACGAGTTTTATTTAATTACGTGTTTTAGTTGAGATGTCCAAACATATGAGATGTAAACAGTGTCGGCAGTCATCTAGTTTTGCGCTCGGTCCTTCTCCTGCGCTATCAATACCGAGTGCACTACACCGACTAGTCCAGCAGAACATGTTTTGAAACAAAGCTTTTTGTACCGTGACCACGTTCTATTCGCGCTCTGCTAAAGTTTTTCAAGAACTCAGCGGCCTCTGGGGCCACTGATGTCGTGTTGTTCAGTGTCCTCTGTTTTTTTTTTTTTACAGCAGAGCTGTTATAGTTGAGGTCCGCGGCGTGTCGTAGATAAAATATCATCATTCTAATGAGCCGGCACGTCCTCAATCACCGCCCGAGCCGAGTAAGGATGATTAGCAAGAGAAGCTGAAACGTGCGGTTCCTAATCGATGTCCACCGCCTTCTTTGTTAATTTTTTGTGGACCAGCGTGGTGAGGAGGGGGATGTGATAAATTTCTGTGGCGCATACGTGCTATAGGAGCTCTACAGCTGAGCTGTTATGGTCGAGATTGGCCTACAAGCATCGAAGGAAAGAAATAGTCTAGAACTTGGGAAAAAAACACATAAAAGTACAGCAAGCACATAGTCAAGCGCTGTATAGTATAGCAAGGGGTGGGAAGAAAACCATCGAGGGTGTAAAAGTGTATACCCAAGTAGGAACGAACTGGATTCGCACCAGCTGTGCTCTGACCCAGCCTTGCTTTACATATTGCAAATTGTATACTCTCCTTTTTCTCTAGACTTTCACCACTAGTCTAGAGTGGAAAGTGGGCACTCGTATGTTTGGCCTTCGCGACTTTTATCGAATTGCTTTCGCACTATTCTATATTCGCGTCCGATTGCCTGCGCTGATTAACTTCGCTTGCCTTGTCATTTTGATTTCTCTCTCTTTTTACGCTTAACCATGCGTGTCGGATGGAGAGTGCAAGAGGGGCACTTGCCCCTCTAATACAATCCACACTATTGACACACCCCAATCCCCAGCCCGCTGTATGTAACACGGGTTTGCCACCCCCAAGATAAAATTTTGCCGGTGCCCGTGAGACCAACGGGGTCAAAATTTTGAAGTTATATTATTTATGGGACATTGGTTCGCTGAACAACACATGTTGTTTGACTACGAACACATTTATTTCATCTCATGAAGCCGCATTACACAAGAACTCCAAGCGTTTGGTTAAAACGGTTCGTGGAAGCAATAAAGTTGTAGAAGGTATTGATGCATACGCTCCGAAGAGGGAAAAAAATAAAAAAAAAATAAAAAAGAAACATGCACTTGTGACCTACTTAAATGAATGAGACCCTTTGAGCCCCCTTAATTTAATTTTTCAACGTGGAAATAAACTCTCAGAATAGCCTAGTCACGCAGTGGATGCCTGTTTCACTTTTGGCAACGCAGACTCTAATACGCATGAAGAGAAAAAAACAAGGGCACGTGACACAAGCTTATGAAACGGCCACCTCGGTGGATTATCGTTGCTTGCTCGTGAGTCCTGATTGAACTTGGCATCTCATACAACGGCCGTATCGGTTACGGCGTAGGTGTATAGCATTCGCTAGGACTACCTCGTGCATTAGGAACCCATGCGCTAGTTGTCAGTCATATTTGGGTTGCGTCACAGAACGGCTAATATGCTCGCCCTGTAACGGTGTGTGTGGAGTATAAGCCCAGTCGACGTCGGCGCTTTCGTTTCTAATAAAGCACGGTGACGTCGCCGCGACGGTCTGACGCGATATCGTGGGAAACTGCTCGCTGACATGAGCGATGGCTCCTGAAAGTTCACGCCCGACATATGCGAGGTAAAAACAGGCACTTCGTAACACGCCACATATATTCGTCGCGTAGACAGACGCAGTGTTGACACTGTACTCGTGATGAGCTTAGCGACTACATTATGGGGCTGCTAAGTTTGAGACCTCAGGTTAGTCTACGAGCCCAGGCAGTGGAAACTTACGGTATACTGTATCATCACTCATAGCAGCCTGACTACGCCCACTGTGGGGCAAAGGCCTCTCCCATGTTCCGCCAAATCAACTCGGTACTGTGATGGTGGCGGCCACGTCATACCCGCAAATTTCTTAATTTTATCCCCCAACTCAACTATCTGCCTTTCCCGTGAGCTTGCCTTTTTTTAGCAACCACTCTGTTACTCTTCGGTAAATACACACACGTACTAAAGAGCAACAGGCTCAATACTTCAAGCTCAAAGGTGTATTGAGCATGTCTTTCACTGTCATATTCGTGTGCATGATGACTGGGAGAGGGGCAACTTCCTATCTTCATAATGAATGAATCAAGATCAAAGGTTTATTGGACATGGCTTTCACAGTCATCATATTCGTGAGCATAAGGAGTGGGAGAGTGGCAACCCCCTATCTTCATAATGAATGGAGTTGATGTCATATCACCCCCTCCCCCACCCTGTCCCCTTCACCATCGAATAATCGAGCGCACGCATGTGGTTGCAGTGACAGCTTTTATCGGCCGAAGCTGGAACACGCGTTATCGATTGAGGCGAGTTGGTAAGGGCACCTTTTTATTTAAATTTAATAGCATGCTAAGAAACCGCTGGTGGTTGAAATCAATCCAGCGTCACCTCTCTATACGCAATGATGTCAATGTTTCGTATGTGTAACAGCGAGGCTCAGTTGCACTTTGCAGCAGAACCATCGGCCCGCTGAAGCGCTTCGTCGCAGCCAGGTGATCGAAAGTGAGTTCCCGAACTCGCACGAGAATGAGGCTGAAACCCTCTCGAAGCCCAAAGATAAACGTGGGATTTCCCCATGAGACCAGAGTAAATAGAAACCTCGTTACTTGGGTTACATGTAGTTGAAATCTCAACTGACGATTCGCTTCGCATAAATATTCGTAAGAATAAGAAAATATTTTTAAGAGCATCCAAGAAGAAGATGCTTGCAATTCATCGAGAGTTTGATTAAAGTAGCAGCATAAACTTACCGGGCCTTTCAAAACAGCGATGAATTTTACAGTCATTGTTCAATTACCTGTCGAAAATTGTCCTAGTCGGAAAGTTTGAATGATTGACTATTTAATATACAAAAACCTTAATTTAGCTGACGTGCTAGCTACAACATTCCCATAAGGTTCACTTGTGTATTTCATATTTGTAGATATACTTTATATTGGTATTATTTCCTTCCCCTCGTTCGGAAAACTGCCAATCTCATTCGCTATCCCTATACCGAGTAGCTCCGGCCGTGTGTAAACAGCCGCATAAATCTGTCTTTCTAACACAGTCTTTCTCTCTCGCGCGCGTGGAGCATTCATACGTATTAAAGTTTGCGACTTAAGCGTTCTGAAATCCCCAATAAATGCCGTGAAGAAAGCGGGATATTCCAAATGGTTCTCAGGCTTACGTTACTTACAAGATGCGAGAGCCTCCTGGATCCTTTTGTAACAGCGGAGCTGTTTAAACCGGCAGCTAATCCGCGCAGAACAGCAGAAAGTTATCGTCATCATGAACCTGCGCACTCTCTCTTCACTCGATCGTTCCCTTTCATCATCTTCTTCGTCTTCTGCTTTGCTTCCAGAGCACGTGTACCTATTTGTCCAGCGTTTGATGCAATAGCTCTGATGAGCGAGAGAACTAGAACAGTAAGAGAGAGAAAGAAAAAGAAAAAAGAAAATATCTAAGCGCAGAAAGAGACAGACAGATAGAGAAATATATTTAAATAAACAGACACAGAAAAGAGATAGAAAGAAAAGAGAGCAAGACAGAAAGAGAAATAAAGAGGGAAAGCGAGTGCTTCCAAGGAAGAAAAGAGTATCAATAGATAGAAAAAGAAAAAAAGGAAAAAGATAAAAGAGTGAAAAAGAAAAAGAATTAGAAGAACAAAGGAAAATAGAAAGAAAAAAAAACAAGTGAGGCCACCTACTTCGCCACTTTGTTTAGCTTTGGCACCACTAATCTGAAGGTGCCGTGATTTTCGCAATTGACTTTCCTCTCACTAATGACCCAATCTGCGAAGTGGCTGACGGTTACGCATGTTCTTCGACAGGGTTTGAAGTACCTATGCTTTGTTTATTCTGGTAACCAACAACAGCGTCAGACATTTCTTTTGCAACTGCGGCCCGTTTGTCTTTGAACCGGCGTTTTAACTCGTCGGAATGTAGTTACACGTTCCAGAATTCGCAGCAGACGCGATGGCAATTCATTCGCCTGATTAAACAAATCGCTTTTCTACAAGTGCTGAAGCAACCGAGTTCGCGTTACATCACTTCGAATGCTGTGGCAAAGCTAGTTAGTGGTGTCTCGTGACGATATTATGCACATGAAGGCGAGCGCCTTACATGCCTCACCGAAAGTGAAAATTGACTGGCATATCGCGTCGGTGGCAGCAGGTGTGATTAAAACAAGCCTCACGTGATTACGTCCCTACATGACGTTACCGTGACGTCACGGTAACGCCATGCGGGGTCGTAATCGCATGACATCCTACCTTGGTCAGACGTGGCTTGATCACGGAGGCCGTGCAAAACCAGGTGAGGTGCCTCTGATCCCGGAGGCTGTAGAGAATCACGTTAGACGCAGAGAGATTATGGAGGGTGGAGGAACAAGATCGATGAAATCGATTGATTGATTTGTGGGGTTTAACGTCCCAAAACCACGATATGATTATGAGAGACGCCGTAGTGGAGGGCTCCGGAAATTTTGACCACCTGGGGTTATCAATGAAATCGACGGCCTTCCGGTCACCTAAAGTAACTACACAAGGAAACCTGTAAATTTTTTTCCAATCTTCACAGCGCTCTCATATATATTCGACAAACCCATATATTAGTACGTTAGACTTCACTGAGAGGGTTGGACAGGGGGTGACGCATTCGGAACTTCCGTGTCTCTCCCGGCACTTTTTTGTGCGACACGATAAAGGGCATAAAACCACGCTATACCAAACTTGCCTGCCCGAAATCCACTAAAGATCAAGAACATGGTACCACCGAAGCAAACTTTCAGCTACGTCTTTGTCTAAATCTGTACACCAAACGTGATTTTTAAATCATCCGGGACCACTGATTGACTCATTCTCTCCACGATCACCACCCTCGCCACTCTCTTTTCTAGACCCTGCATTTACCTTTTCACTAAGTTTCACTCATCTTTCTAGTCATTGCACAGCCCACCCTATTCCTATCGCGCCTCGCCCCCGTCACACCGCAAGAAGGCGAATGGTTGACTTTAAACAGTTTCATTGTTAATAGTGCTTTGTCTGAGCAGTTCCGACTCGCAGTCGATTCTTTGCGTCCACCTGCTTAATTCACAAATAATTCATTCACGAACGTCTATTTAGCATGACGAAGAGCACTTTTTTTTTCTAAGCACTCTGTTGCGAGAAAACACTGGCTCGCACAAGTTTGAAAGGTAAGTAGAGGTATGATAGTCGAGTACACATCACGAAATGTTTAGCTAACCACATATCATACATTATCGTAAAATCCAGCATACACTTGTTATACTCCTCACAGAACTTGAGCAATTGTACGAAGTGAAGGAGGAGAAGTAGAGATGAATATGGACCCATCGCAGCAGACTGTCGGGAACTCTGGCTATTTTTAGTCTCGGTACGCCTGGATGGAAATATTTTTTACCTCTTCTTCTCTCTTTTTTTTTTTTTGATACAGTACGCGATGTGCACCGGCACCCCGTTTAAAGCGCGGAGAAGTGCATTGGTTGGAAAGCTGCCACAATCTGAATTGACGAGGTGTAAGGGCACATGTTTGGATGGGGAATTAATTCGGATTCTCAAAGGAGGAGTGTTGCTTCGTCAAACTATTGAGATGCGTATTGTTACTTCGTAATACTCTCTATGTGGAGTTCAAGTTGTACTGCTACTCCATAACAATAAACATCGTGTACTGCTGCACGAAGTGCGTGCCGAGGTGTATTGTTACTTCATAAGAACACACATCGACACCCACCTGAAGCCGAAGTTATTTCCCGCTACAGAAGATAGTTGTATGGCGGTGTGGCAAGAATACATTTTTTAGCTCGCAAGAGTTAGCACGTGGAAGCAGGTCAGGTATGTGGGAACTTCGTGCGACCTAAAATGCACTCTTAGGAGACAAAAAAGGTATGCGTTGTCGGTTTGGACATGCACGGCCCTCGTATGAGGGAATGGGTAGTCTCCTCAGATAGTTATCGTGTTTCGTTAAAGAGAGTCATACATGCAGAAAGTAAGGACTCGCAAAAAATGACTCTTTTTTCCCTTTAGAGTGCGGGATAGATGAATGTCGCCGCTTGTGCATTATGCGTACGAAAAAATGCCGCCATATCCACGAAGTGAATGATGATGAGTGGGCGAAGCTCCGGAGGTAAACCTGGTAAACCATGAATCCTCCGTACATTTTGCCCACTCGATTTTATTGCAACGCTCCCCCTAGCGTACGTCGCCGCATGATATCGAACGATGACACGCGCCATATGTGGCATCATTCCTATTTTATAACACCTCGCATCTTTCATAATCAACTACACGTACCGCCGTCTAGTTCATAACATCTTGCATCTTTTGGACGGGCGGACGGACGGACGGACGGACGGGTGGACGGACGGACGGATGGACGGATGGATGGACGGACGGACGGATGGACGGATGGATGGATGGACGGACGGACGGACGGACGGATGGACGGATGGATGGATGGATGGATGGATGAATGGACGGACGGACGGATGGACGGATGGATGGACGGACGGACGGACGGACGGATGGATGGACGGACGAACGGACAGACGGATGGACGGACGGACGGACGGATGGACGGATGGATGGATGGATGGATGGATGGATGGATGGATGGATGGATGGATGGATGGATGGATGGATGGATGGATGGATGGACGGATGGACGGATGGATAGACGGACGGACGGACGGATGGACGGATGGATGGACGGATGGATGGATGGATGGACGGACGGACGGACGGACGGATGGATGGATGGATGGATGGATGGATGGATGGATGGATGGATGGATGGATGGATGGATGGATGGAT
Source organism: Rhipicephalus microplus (assembly GCF_043290135.1). Taxonomy (NCBI): domain Eukaryota; kingdom Metazoa; phylum Arthropoda; class Arachnida; order Ixodida; family Ixodidae; genus Rhipicephalus; species Rhipicephalus microplus. The sequence goes on along the minus strand of NC_134701.1, from coordinate 271,898,976 downwards.
GGATGGACGGACGGACGGATGCATATGGCTGTACCCTTTAGATCGGGCGGTGGCTAGCGTAATACTTAGAACTGAACGAGAGGTGGCTACATACAGGGGACGCACAGCCCACGCCATAAGGAGCTTCGCTCCTAAAAAAAAATTGCGGGACTCTTAAGCTTAGTCTTTAAAAGTTGAACGCGATAGCGACATCGTGTTCCTAGTACGTACTTCAAACACTTAGTGCATAAAATCTTTTCGAACTTGCTATGCACCCATTATGTGGCCTCAAGGTAATAGGTGCTGTAATGTGCGTTTCCTTTTGTAGTGGGTGAGCGGTTTTAAACTATGGAGTCAATGTGATAATCATATCTTCCTACGCCCGATGGCAATATGCACTTGTACCACGCATTAATAGTGCAATATTTCACGTTGTATTTTGAAGCATGTATACAGGATGCACGTGTTTGTAAAGCATGAAAGTTAAATTCACTGCATTTTCAGGCAGATGAAGCTATTTTCACGCAGAAGAAAGAGTTTCGATTATTTATTTAGTTTGCATCGTTTCTAATTTTCTAGTCACGGATAAGATGGTGGTTTTTCGCTCACAACAAACTACGCTGACACCACCATCAGAATTTCCGCAAAACAAGCTCTTTCACGATCACGTAAAAAAAAAAAAGAAGCACCGTTGGAAGAGATTGGGACTTCCAACTATCATAAAAAATTTCAGCAGATACTACGCATTGCGTGAATCGATTTAATGAGAAGCATTCAGCGAGCAGCGGCCTCCACCAGATTTTCTTTTCTTTCTGATCGAAATGCTACGCATTGGATTGACCTCTTTGTTTAAATTGAGTAGCTGTGCTCCCGTCGAGGGCTCACCAGACACGTCGACTACACTGTAGATTACGGTCTGACGTAACATCGGCACTGACGTCAGACGAAAGACACCAGTTTTTTTCGAAATAAAAAGGAAGTTGATGCGGCCGTCGCAAGTAGAGGTAGTCGATGAATTCCTCCGGCGTCGAGCAGCGCTTCACTACCGCTGGCGAAATTATAGGTGTACATGATTATTTATTAAACTGAACGCCTTAGATGCCTAAAGACCATCGACGTCGGCACCGCCTCGCAGCATCAGTACGGGCGATGTAAAAATTATGTGATGACGTCATCGTATGACGTCACCACGACGTCACAGTTCAGTGAATTCGTACAAAATTATTATGACGTCCTCTAACGATATAATCGTTTGGTCAAAGGTGTGCTGATCACGGAGGCAGTGCAGAAGTTTTTGGAGGAGAATGAAGAGGATCGATACATCGATGAGAAGAAAAAGAACATTGATTTCACTTTCGAGTGGTTTTAGGGGACATTAGAAAACCTGCGATTTCTTTTTAAAGTGTTATAAAGGAGGATACCCAACCACAATTGACGTCGGCCCGAAATGACGTCGGCATAATCTTTTTCCCGAAGCAGTTTCAAGCTCTGTGGTAGGATAATTGATTGTGACGCCAAATTCGTGGATTTGATTTCAGCTGCAACGGCGAGATCCTTTGCGTCAATCGTTAAATCTCCATCGCCGAAAACGCCGCTGCCAACGGATTATTTGCAAGACAAACTACTCGTTAGAGTAGTTCTTCTTCAGATATTTTCGCCATTTTTCGGGGTTGATAAAACTGAATCACCTCTGTCTTATACCCGCATACTGCGAGCGTTGCCTTGCGAGTATGTGCTTCGAAGGACTGAGGGAAAACATTTTATCACGTGCGCGGGCTACCCACGTTATTCATGTCAATATGGATAGATAGATAGATAGATAGATAGATAGATAGATAGATAGATAGATAGATAGATAGATAGATAGATAGATAGATAGATAGATAGATAGATAGATAGATAGATAGATAGATAGATAGATAGATGCCAATGCTTTAATCAATTGAAGTATCTAAGATGTTAGCCCGGCTACTCGCCTGACGTAGCCGTATACACTGATAAACTCGCAAAAATCATATACAGCCACTCACACAAGCATAGTTTACCGTGTTCGACAAAGTTTAGTCAACGCTCGTGGCCCGCAAGAACGTCAACAGAGCTTTTGTGGCACTCAACACTCAAACGGTGCTTTGCCATTGACCGAGAATGTGCCACAGTTCTAAGCTCGAGTACCGTTGGAGGTGCAAGGCCGCCTTCAAAGAATTAAGTTAAAGAACGCAAGACCTCGCAAGTTAAAGAAAGATTTCTCGGCAATTCCCGAGTGGCGCGTTGCAAGATATTAAAGGCAGAAAATATGCGCGCCACCACTCCCTCCCCTCCTCTTCTCTCTCCCTCCTCGTCTCTCTCCACACACGCCTTTGCGCACGTATACACGCACGCGTTCGGGCGCACCGACGAGCGCAACGCATGGTGGAGCCACTCGCGCGAGGCATGACAGATGATTCCCTCGCAGAGCTGAAAATTACCGAAACTCGGTTTCTTGGGAGAGTACGCGTGTGTTTGCATGCAGAGCGGCAACGCTGAAACTCTGAGCGATGAAACCCGGAAGCGCTATAGTTCTTTCGCCCCACATAAGAGTATGACGCAAAGAACAGGCATTCGAAGGGGCACCGTTTGTTGAGCGCATTGCCAAAGACTAAGAAACTGTAAAGTAGGAGCACAAGCGGCGCTGCGCGACCCTGCTTTATGCTACGCTGCCGCACTGTTTTACTGTTTTCAGTTTCTATCGGGAACGAAGTAAACAGAAAGGTAGATGGTGGAGAGGCTAACCAGGTTCTGGTTGGCTACCCCCCATGGGGGTACTAGAAAAGAACACAGTGAGGAGAGAAAGAGAAGTACTAATAAGGGTTTCTGGGCTCGGTGCGCGAAAGTTGGATTCTACTGAAGCAGAACAAAGAATATGTTCTGCGCGGAGAAAGTGGGAACTTTTTGAGACTAATTTACGCCCGAACACACGCATAATTGCGCAATGCACGAAATCGCTGCATGGCCAGAACGAACTGGAAACTCCAAGTTATTACGTGGTTGCAATGGCATCCATGGCCACGCAATAAACATTTTATGCAGATTCTTCCTGTTTGTGTACTAATAAAATCATTTGTTCAGATTGCACGTTTATGAGAAGTTGCTCGTTAATTTCGTAAGATGACAGCCTTCGTTGCGTAATTAAATGTGACGTAGAAATATTTCCTGCTTTTTCGTAATGACTAACTTATTCTGATTCAATATTCTTTAGGAGTTGGATCATGAAATCGAAAGGGTACTTTAACTTTGTGTTCACCCCTTTAAGCCCTGCCTTCCTCCATTGAAGTTGGTGAGATGATGTCAAAATGAGCATGGTATCGAATATTTTGGGCAGAGAAGTACTCAGTGTACCGTAACCTATAGGCTATCCATGCTTAAGGGGACACACTGAGAAAAGACGATTTTTCGCGTATCAGTGAAGTACAATTTCTCAATCCGGAAAACACCACACTGAAGAATTTGCTTTCTACTGCGAAAAGAATTCTCTTGTCGCCGAAACAGCGTGTATCGCACTGTACGTGCCCCATGCCACCGAAGTTACCACCTACCATGGGGCGATAGAGAGATGGATGCGCTGTCAGCCCGTTGTTGTCGTGGCTCGGAAACTCCACTACGCTATCCGGTCGTGTAGACTTCGATGATTCTCGCCCGCAGGAAGCAAGAGGAAGCAGTACTGTTCACTTTGCTGGCAAAGCCGCTGTCTCTTAATGCATGAAGAGCAGAAAAAACTGTCAACGCCAGCGGTGTTGGTGGCTTATATATATAGTCTCGCTCTGCAAAACCTTCACAAGCTCGGTCGTACCAACAACCACCCCTTCCATGAAATCACCACGCCTACTGCACAAAGTGGGTTAAACTCCCATTAATTACAACATTAAGTTACGTGCATCGCGACATGGCAAGTTAGTCGGTCTTGGCCACCGTTTTTTTAAACTCGTTGACTAGTGCTCCTATCGGCTCGCGGTGACCGATTCTGTGGCAGACGTCGCAAAAAATTGTCCGAGAGCGACCGGCGCGGAGAGGTCCATTTCGGTGGACCCCCCCCCTCCCCCCCCGAATCGGATTCAGGCTCTTTCGGCGGCCGAAATGCTTCGTGTAAACGATACATTACCAAGGAATGGCAGAATGCGTTTGGTAAACGAGAAAACTCGCGATAAGAAAATGCGTACGTGGAGACGCCACTTTGAGATTACCGAACCGTGAAGTCATAGATTTTGAAGGCATCTACTGGGTCTTATGTAGCTTTTAATCGATAAAAAGTGAAGTACATTGTTATCTGTGGATGCCATAGATATAGCATACGAAGTTTCAGAAAATTTCACCGAACGAATGTCACGAAAATACAAAATTACATTTTGAAATTTGTCACGCCAAGTGCGCAAGTTTGGGCGTGAAATTTAAAATAAAACTTCAACCTCAATTTTTTGGGCTATTATTAAACTTATGCTAGCGAAACTATAGTTCTCAGAGTGTCGTTTATAAATCTAAGCTTGTCATTGTTGGTCGCGGGATCAAATCTCAGCTGTGGCGGCTGTATTTTCGATGGAGGCGAAAATGCAGCCGCCGTATAACTATATGGTGGTTTTGGACGGTAAACCACGCATATCAATCAAATAATTCATGTCACTGTTTATCTTCAGTGTTTCTTTAAGACGTAGTCCCAGCAAAATGTTGGGGATGGGGAAAATTTGAGCCGCACAAATATAGGCGATTTAAGCTAAGCTTTATTAAAAAGGGCACGTAGTGATAGTTAAATGTCAGCTATGTGGCCACAAATGAGATCAAATTCTAATATAATAATAATTGTTGGAGTTTAATGCCCCAAAACCACATGATTATGAGACGCCAAATGCTTCACTAAAGGAGTTTATTGACCGCCACGAAAATGTTCAAAATCCGTCTAGTGCGAGCGGAGTCGCAGAGGTATCTCGCACGCTGTAATTACTTTCTACATTTTCTCGTTCCGACGAACGCACTAGAAGTTAAGCAGGGAGGGATAGCACGGGATAGAGAAGTTAGTAACACGCACGTCATGACATTGGGAACTTTTTCTGTTTTTTTTTTCCCTTCAACTCGCGGCTTACATTTAGAGTGACACTGAACGAGCACGCGAGCTCGTGGTGGCCTCCCGCGGTGCCCGCAGTAACTATGCCACCTACGATGCTCAAATCAGTCAATGGCCATGAATTTATGCATATGGTATAGTGTATACAGCGTGGTTAGCTGGATAGCATGGCACCACCTACGTAGTGACGTCCCTCATATTCACCTTTTCATAAACGCCTCCCTGGGCGCCGCCATAGCCCTCCTTGGGCTGTGCAAATTTGCACGTCCCCTCGAAAATGCACTGACAACCCTGAGCCCTTAGCCTTTTTACTCCCGCGCACAGCTCATCATGGCGGTGTTTTTTTTCCTTCCTGTGAAAAGGTGTATAGGATGCCGGGGTCAACTGCTGCGGTATTCCTTCTGCTAGAACACCACCTTCCCGCGCTTTTACCACCGCGCGTTTTCCTCGTGGGCCCCGCGCATGCACCATTCGTTATGACACTCGCTTCTTTAAGACATGATATTGCCTGATAATCTGGGCAAGCAAACCCTGAGTCAATGCCACTGGTAGTACGCACGTGTCGAACTCAACTATCGTCCCCTAAAGCCGGTGATCAACATTTTGACAACAAAAAGAAAAACAAAAAAAAGAAAAAAAGGAAGAGACGAGAACTGAGGGATGTTCGACAACACGGGCGATAAAAGTTGAACATGTTTATTCATAGAAAGACGTAGAAATAAAATGGGCAGATCCCACGTGCAGTGGGAATCGATGATATGCGAAGCACGAATGAGGAAGGTTCATATGCCACTTTAACATGAGAACAACGTTACGAGGTGGAGGTAAATGATGCCCTACGTGACTTCCGTGTCATGATTATCATGTACGGATGTGTCGTTTACCTTCGTCATCTATCCACGTCACGTTGTACCGAATTTAGTATATGTGGAGCTAGCAAAACGGCCGCGCGCACGCTATGAGCGTGGTATGTTGTTATGTTCCTACATGACACGCGTGTCAGGTTTATCATGTTTGCACCAGTCATGTATTTAGTCATCCATTCAGGTCACGTAACGCCACGTTTGGTATATTTGGAGCTAGCAAAACGGCCGCGAGCGCGTCATGAAGGGCCCAATATACTCCAATGTAGCGTTGACGCGCGCGCACGGGGGGCACCACGATGCTACGTTATCAAAACGTGAGCACTCTATAGTCAGACGCCAGGTGCGACCAGCGTCCGTCAGCGTGACCTGACGGCAACCAGCGCGAAATGCGACATGGTGCATTTCGCGCCGATGCGTTACCCAGCCGACACTGCGTCTCCCTCTTTTCGGGACAAAGTGATGCCGGACGTGCTGAAACGCACATGCGTCAAGGCAACGTAGCGTGGCGTGCGCCTGCGAGTATATGGCAGGACCGGCGCATGGTGAGGCAACGCCGGCGTGAAGCGACAAAACGAATGCCGGCGAGCACGTGCACCACGTCACGTCGAAATGTATTGGCGTCTTGACTGTGGCATGTAGTCATGTTCTCACATGACACGCATCTCATTATTATGATGTTTGCACCAGTCACATACCCTCTTCATTCATTAGCTTCCCGAAATACCTACTTTGGTACATGTGAAGCTAGCGAAACGGCCACGAGCGCATCATGAGCGTAGCATATAGTCATGTTGTTACATAACACGCATGTGATGATTATCATGTTTGGATGTGTCATTTACCTACGTCGTTCGTGCGCGTCGCGTAATAGCGAGTTTCGTACATGTGAAGCTGGCGAAACGGCTGCGAGCGCATTCATGTTGTTACATGACACGCATATCATGTTTATCGTGTTTGCACCAGTATCATACCTTCGCCATCCATTCACGTCCCGTAATACGAAATTTGATATAAGTTAAGCTAGCGAATCGGCCGCCAGCACGTCATGAGCGTGGCATGTAGTCATGTTGTTAAATGACACGCATCTCATGATTATCAAGTTTGCACCAGTCAGATACCTTCGTCATCCATTCACGTATTCTAATACCAAAGTTGGTATATGTGACGCTATGGCGAAACGGCCGCGAGCGCATCATGAGCGTGGCATGTAGTCATGTTGTTACATTACACGCATGTGATAATTTTCATGTTAGGGTCTGTTGCTTGTGTTGGTCATGCAATCATGCCATGCCATACCAGTTTTGCAACATGCAATGTGAACGGAACCACTGCAAGAGCTGCAGAACCATGAAATGTAAATCATGACATTCATGACACATATATTATGATTTTCATGTTATGACTAGTCAAATATGTTTTTCATACAGTCAGGTTATGTCATACCAAGTTCAGTATCGATACCATTATCGAAACGGCCAGGAGAGCTAAAAGTCGTAGGTGGCTGATAGATAGATAGATAGATAGATAGATAGATAGATAGATAGATAGATAGATAGATAGATAGATAGATAGATAGATAGATAGATAGATAGATAGATAGATAGATAGATAGATAGATAGATAGATAGATACGCTCAAAGTCGCCGAAGTTCGCTAACAAATTCTTCGCATTTGATATTGTCACATGCTTGTCAAAAAGAAAGACAATGACAGTTGTGCATGTGCCATGAAGTACAATGAAATGGATGAAAAAGAAGAACTCTCTTGCGCGTTCTATTAAAAAAACCTACCTGCTTCTGGTGTCTCAATTTTTGCGGCAAGAGTTTTGACGTCGTGACACTGGTGGAGGTGCTGGAGCTTACAACCTGATGCAGGACAGTCTTGCTCGGACCCGTTCACCTAGTCCAGAGACTCAGCCCCTCGTCATGACTCCAGTGCACCAATTCAGTCGGCGCCTACTAGGCCTAAGTCCAGAGTCCGTACCTGTTCCGCCTCTTTCCAGCATGGCAGCTCCTACGACATCCACGGTTATCCCGCCAACGCAGACCACTCTTCCCTCGCAGATAACTCTTGAACATCCTCGCGTTCCTGAAGTTTTCCATGGGGAAGAGTACGAGGATGTCGAGGACTGGCTCAAACAGTTCGAACGGGTCGCTGTATCTAACCACTGGAGCAAACAGCACAAACTTGGCCGTGCATATTTTGCACTGGAAGATAGCGCTCGCACGTGGTATGAGAACCGCGAGGCTACATTCCAATCTTGGGAAGACCTCCACCGAAAGCTCCTCGCTACATTTTTGAACTCGGACCGACGGGATCGCGCACAGCAAGTGCCGTCATGGCGATTCTGGGTTCGGGAACTTTTCTCGTCCCGCTTTTTTCCGCTCCGAAGACCGTCGTGCCCACGATGCCGATCAACTATCGCCTGCCCAAGCAACCCTACCGCGTCGCTGGCGATCTCCATCACCTGCGCGTCACCGTGACTTCCCTCAGAGCTACGCGGACCTCACCAGAGGCAGTTCACCTAGCCCGCGCCGGAAAAACTAACTGATGCGACCTCGGGGGGCAAGGTTGCCAATCGTCGAGACACTGAAAAGTTCCCCCCATCATCGCAAGAAGGTATGACGACAACGACGATGAATACGACGACGAATAATAATGCCGATGAAGTTGTACGTGCCGATCTGAGAGTTCTCATTGACGGACATCACGTTACAGCACTGGTCGACACTGGCGCCGACTTCTCAATCATGTGACAAGAGCTCGCCGACCGCCTTAGAAAGGTCAGGACACCGTCGACAGGGCCGCACATAAGGAGTGCTGGTGGTCAGCTGATGACACCCACGGGTAAATGCACCCCTAGAATTCGCAACGGGGGTTCTAGCTTCGTGGCCACTTTCGTCCTGTTGCCAGACTGCTGCAAAGAGTTAATTTTGGGCATGGATTTTCTTCAAGATCATGGCGCTGTTATCAACATCCCTGAACGTTTGGTGACGTTTTGCGCACATCCTTATGCCGACAACAGCAGTGAAGAACCATGCGGCCGTTTGCGAATAGCCGACGATGTGACACTCCCACCGAGATCCTGCTGCCTTGTGTCGGTGTCCAGTGGGTGTCCTTACTATAAAGATGTGATAGCGGAGCACATAGTCGCTCTTTTGTTCACGCAAGGCATTTCCATCGCGAGAGCCGTCCTGGCGCTTACTGGTGGACAGGCAGAAGTGCTCCTCACAAACTTCAGCAACGAGTGCCGTCAAATCCAGAAGGGTACCACGATTGCCTGCTACGACGATATATACCAAGCCGGGGATTGTTTTACCTTGCAACCAGTAGACGCAACCACTTCATACGCCTGGTAGAGCACCTAAGTTGCGCATCGAGACGATGCCTCTTTCGGAGGGAGGCAAATGTCGCATGCTTGTCAAAAAGAAAGACAATGACAGTTGTGCATGTGCCATGAAGTACAATGAAATGGATGAAAAAGGAGAACTCTCTTGCGTGTTCTATTAAAAAAACCTACCTGCTTCTGGTGTCTCAATTTCTGCGGCAAGACCTCTGTTTTGACGTCGTGACAATATAGCGAGTTAAGACATGCGCAGACACAGATCTGCCCATCAGCTTACCGGGGCAGGCACCTTAAAAAAGAAAAACTACAACGCATTTCTGATTAAAATAATATATTTCAGGTATCGCTTACAGTCCCCATTTTAGCTATCGTGCAGTTGGATCTTGGCTTCTGCCCTGAATCTCAATTCTCTTAGAGCGTGCAGGCACTGGCGCACTTCACGTGGAAACCGCGGTTTCAGGGGATTAAGATTCTAGGTAGAAGCGAAGATCCAACTGCACGAGAGCTATTAGAAGCATAGTATAACTGTCAGTTCAAGCGCACAAATAAACAGTTTATTCGTGCACTTGAACTGACAGGTATACTATGCATATCCAACTAGCCCAACTTTCGGTTCTGTTGCAATTAGAAGCATAGTTCGTGCTGGTATTTGTTTCTTGATATATGCGGCTTAACGACCCAAAACCACCATATGATTATGAGAGGCGCCGTAGTGGAGGACTCCGGAAATTACGACCACCTGGGGTTCTTAACGTGCACCCAAATCTTGGCACACAATCATACAACATTTCCGCTTCCATCGAAAATGCAGCCACCGCCTCCGGGATTCGATCCCACGACCTGCAGGTCAGCAGCCGAGTACCTTTGCCACTAGACGACAGCAGCGGCGCTGTTATTTGTTTCTTCTACATCAGGTTTGATGCAAGATTAATGTGTCGGTGAAATATGATCAATCGTTAGCACTATGACTCACATGGAGACACACGGAGTTATAAAAGCTTGTGTGAAAAGCCGTTACACATTTTTTAAAAAGCTACTTTGTAATATAAGTAGCAAATACTTTGAACACTACGTTCGTCATCTCTAAGAGATATGGTGTAGCCTTTTTTGCGCCAGATTATGTCATAATATGAAAAAATAAAAACATGCGTGTACTGCTATGTGTTACGTTATCCATACGGTATACGTAGGCTGTGCAACATACTGTTTCTATGCCGCACATGCGACGTCTTGGCTTGAAAAAACAAAACAAAAAACCCTTCTCTAATTCCGCACTGTTGAGTGGTCAACCTTAAGGCTTTCCCGTTAATCCTCCAGCCCTGTTTTTTTTTGTTTCCTTGCTTTCTACATACGCATCAAATAAAAGGCTTTTGTTTTTTGATTTTTTACAGTGACAGTGACTGCTTCACATTCCAGCTTGGAGTGCTGTGTAAACACGGCACTCCGAACCCCTTACATCCTCAGGACTAAAAACATGAATTTATGCATTGAAAAGCCGTGTAAAGAAATCGTATGCAGATCACAACGCTTGACATTCAACGCTATACATTTGATAACTGCAACATCTACTATGTTATAAAACAAGTTCACTTAAAACAGTTTATATATTACTTACAGCTGTTGGAAAAATCGTCTCGGTCTGTTTACCTTTCGCTCCATTCAGTGGATTTCGCCTTGAAATGTACAGAAATGTCTAGGATGAGATTTCAGGCGCTTATTTACTCAACAAGAAGTCTAAGCACGGATTGGTGGGAGCGGAAAGGAAAACACTGGTTAACAAATGTAAACACGAATGGAATCGTAATTTAAGATAGCCGTGGTGGCAGGTTTCCCTTGTCTATATTTATTATTGTTATTTTATATCTGACAGCACAGGGATATGTTGACACTAAGCGCCGGCTACGCCTTGCAACTTGAGTAAACAGAACATATACGCCATGTATGGGCCAACCTCGCAGTCATGTGCAGGGTTTCCTATTAGGGGCGGTGGTGGTTTAGGCAAGTTTGACCACAGCGCAACTCCCCACCTTTCAGCAAAGTCCGAGTGAAAACAAGTTCGCAATGAATGCAAAAAATGAAAATGAGGGGGTGGCGCACTTCTCACAAATCATGTCATTGGTTCTCGGCCCTACAGGGTAATGATGTGAAGTGAACAGTGTATTGAATGTCACATCGTTTTCCCTTAGTCATCATCATCGTTAAATAAAAAAAACATGTGTCTAACAGTAACCACGCGCAATAAAAATGACGTGAAAGGTCTGACGGAGTAAAGGTATAGCCCCTCCCCCCTCGTTGTATGATTAGGGGGATGATCCATGCGTCTTCGCCATCCGTGCATACATACTACACATAAGATATCAACTAGCGTTATCAAAGTAACTCCGGCACATAAAAAAAAGTATAGTACTCGTAACGTACGACCTTAATATTTCAATTATTTCCGTAACTTCAACTTCCATGAACAGCGCGGTGAAAGTAGCTTGAGAGACAAGCAGCTTGATCGCGTGCCAATGTAGATAACACCACGAAAGAGCAAGAAAGGAGAGCCTAAACCTAGTGCTATGCCCCATACAAAGAGCAGTACAACTTCGAAACGTCTGAGAGGCACCGCAATGATGTCGGATGCGGATTGTAACGAGCTCTTTTGCGGGAAACGCCGGGCCCGATGCCAACCAGACGTCGGTGGTAAACGCGGCCGCTTCAGTGAATCTTGCAAGAGCCGCAAGGTCATGCCCTCTTTCGGCCACTGCTCCAACTGCGTCGTATACGGTCAGCTAACGATCCGACATTGTGGCTTGCGGCGACAGCTTTTCTAGCTATTTGAGGCGTCGCGGTTCGTGTCCGGGTCTAATTATCCCGCCCATTCTCTGAAACGACCTCATCATGCCGGACAGATAAAACAAACAAGAACCAAGCATGGGAAACAAAAGCAGTAAGGAAGAAAGATGTGGATAAAAAAAAAGCAACATCCAACTTCTTTTATGTTCTGCCTCTCCGTCGTGATGATGGACTTCACTCCTGTGGGATGGCTTGAATGTCGCTTTTTTGAGCAAACATTACAAGACAAGCGATAGCGTAGAGACGCGAGTGAATGAGTTTCGTATTATACGCTTATTTTATTTATTTATTTGAAAAAAAAAACCTTTTAGGCCCTTCACTTTGTGGACGCTGCACAGGGGATGGCGAAAGCATGATAATGAACCAGCTGTAGCATCAATATGAAGCGGAGCAAGAGTACTCAATAAAACGTCAATAAATAAACAAGAAATGACACAATATAATAAATAGATTAAAAGTAGAAATATCAATTAGATTTAAAGTGCAAACACTATGCAAACACTAGAAAGCTAGCAAACTCTCTTACTAAGGAAGTGAAATAATTAAATAGAAAAGTAAGGGTAAAAAAGTAAAGAAGCCTATTATGAATGCCACATAGCTTATTTTTTAGTTTTTTGTTTAATTTTGACGACATTTACCTAAGGTGTAAAACACGATCATCTTGAGTTCAGCTCTCCACCAGCGTTTTCTATAAGACGATATTACACTCCACCGCGGTCACAGCCTTTATTGTGCTCTGCTGCTCACTCGAAAGTCATGAGTTCGACTCCAGTGGTGGCATTTCTATGGAAGTGCAATGCTTGAAGCCCGTGTATGCTGTGCGAAGTAAGTGCATGTAAAAAAAACACAGCTGGTCGAAATTTCTGCAACACTACACTATACAACGTGCCGAGTAATCATTTCATAGTTTTACCACGTTAAACCCCAAATATTACTATTAATAGGATGCTCTTAGTAACGCTTACCCTCGGGAAACAGCAGGACAGACTCGTCGAACTTTTCGCTTGTGGCCTGCCAGAATCATTGAATGCATTAGCCGCCGTATAAAAGAGGCCTTAAATCAAGAAAAAGCGATTCAGAAATATGAATAACACTAGTTCATGTTTTTTTTTTGGAAGTGACGGCTGATAAAACGATTGTAGCCATCATTATTAAAACGGGCGGAGCAATTCCATAACTACTCATGATGCGCGCGCACACACACACACACACACACACACACACACACACTCACGCACACACACACACACACACACACACACACACACACACACACACACACACACACAAACCTTGGAGTACGCTTCGCCTTCAAATGTATAACGCGATAGCTTAACTATTCTAGAACGTCTTTGGAAGTACAGCTGGGAAGTGGGTTCTGCGCCATAATATTCCTTCTGCGTATCAGCGAAGGGCCCGCGGCGCGTCCGTAAGGCAACATGCAAGCCCACGCTGCCGCTCACTTTGTTTATGCTTTCGCTGATGAGGGCGATTACATGCTTCTGAGCATTTTCGGAAAGGATGGGTTTAAAACACCCTCTAGTTAAGCAATTCGCATGTTTCGACGCCTTGCGCGGCTCTGCGTTTCTGGGGGGGGGGGGGGGGTATAAACAACAAGAGGGAAGGCAGGGAGGTTAACCAGGCACATGCCCGGTTTGCTACCGTACGCTGGGAGAATGGGAAGGGGGCATAAAGATGAGAGAGAGAGGAAAGAGAAGAGAAGGCACGAAATATAACATGCGTTGAGGAAACTCCTACGACTATAGAGCTTCATATAGTGGTTTATTTCCTGAAGTGGTTTAAAGCAATGACTTAGCTTTAGAGCAGAACATCTTATTGTCACACGAAAGGTCTGGGCTCGATTCTCTCTAGAACAGCAGATTTTTATTATTTACTTTACTTGCGCCTTTCTTAATTTCTTTGCTCACAGACCGCCCTGATTTTTCCCTCACAACCAACGACAACAACACCGACACCAAAATTTTCGTGAAAAAAAAACTCTTTAACACTATCATGTAAAATGGAAAGCGCAGTAAAGAATGGGATTGAAAAAACTTGATGACGCTTGCGGTTCGCCTTCAAGAGCAGAACTTGATAGCGTAATTGGGCCCCCCTGCGTTTAAAGCGTGCTGGAGGGAAACGATCGTTTGTGCGCAAAAAATTGTCGGTTTAAAACTATATATGCTAGTTTGTCCAATTAATGTGCAGTTGCCAAATACTAAATACTACTACGCCATAGTTGTTCATTTTGCAAACTGGCAAACTGACCAGTACTGATCCGCAAGGTGCCACTTGCGCAATTCACACGTATGGCGCCTGGTGTGATTCTAGGGTTCTAGGAGAAAATATTACGTGCGTTAAGGGGACTTTTTCGACTACAACATATTCACATTTTTTTCCCAAAGCAATTTCAAGCAAAGACGTGGCTCTGTGGTAGAACATCTGCTTCCACACGCAAAAGACCTGAATTTGAATGCAGCTTCGAAGTGACTTTTTAATATTTATTTATTTGCAATTTTTCTGAATTTTTCATTCACGCAGAAGAAGATTTCTCGCTCACAACCAAGGACGCCGACGCCAACGTTGAAATTTCAGCGAAACGAGCTATTTAACGTTATCACGTTAAAATGCGTTGCTCCGTTATCGCGGTTCCGAGAGCTTACCGTGGGATGTGAAGCGTCGTGAGCAAACTATATTGCAAAGTTGTAGAGAAAGCTTCTCACCCGTAGACTTTTGATTAAAATCCGTTCTCGTAACCGCAAAGCTAACAAACCGCTAGCGCAAGGCAGCTCAACAAAAGAGTAACGGCGAAGTCAACTCAGCAATTGAATGAACGAAGTTTGAAGGAACGTAGTTCGCTAGCTTCAAGGTGAAAAATATAAAAAAAGGCAATCGCGGCCGCGGCGCAAACCCTCGGTAACGTGCCTCAAGCATTCCGTCATTATTTGAACCATCAACGGAGCCCCCATTAGCCTGGTTGTTGTGTAATGCACAGAAGCACACTCACTAATTAGAGCACGCGCAAAACACACACCCGTCAGAACGCGACCGCCACGGTGCGAAAATTGAACTCGTTACCCTACGGCGAAGCCACCGCACTGTATGTCGACAGGGGCACCGCGGCGGGGGTACTTAGTATAAGCTATTAATACCTCGCTGTAAGCCCTCGTAATAGACCGGGGAGTAGACTACAGCGCGGAGGTGGCTGGTGCGTTTGATGTCGTCACTCGTAACATATATGGGAACTGTGGCTATTTGGGTGTTGCGTACATTCGCATCCACGGCATCTACAGCAGCGGAACTAGCTGCTTTGCGCGCTGCACTTTGTGTGGTCAATCGGGAACCACCGCAACAATGGCCGATTTTCAGCGACTCAAGGGCTGCCCTACAATCTGTGCTCTCAGCACTGCGTCGCGGCCCGTACGAACAGCTTGTATTCGAAATTCGATGCCTTCTCCACACTTTACTCGAGAAAAAGCATCATGTGACGCTTCAATGGCTGACAAGTCACTGCGGCATCTTAGGGAACGAACATGCCGATACTGCCGCGCGGGCAGCCCTTGAAGGAACACGAGAAGAAGCCATGCCACTTTCGAGGACCGATGCTGCCAGTAATCTTCGACGACTTGCGCGTGAAATCACGTTTTCACTTTGGTGCCCACCAAGCATCGATACGAATCGTCAACACCACCTGTCCTCTTTGATAGCTCTCCGCATGCCCACTGGACTCGACCGAAGAGAAGCCACCCTTCTTCATCGCTTATGGCTAGGAGTGGCATTTACAAAATCTTACTCCTTTGTCATAGGAATGGCCGACAACGCTCTCTGCGATGCCTGTCATTGCGAAGAGACGCTACACCACATCCTGTGTGACTGTCCGTTGTATGAAATCCAGAGACAGTCACTGGCGTCCGCTTTTGCGCGCATCGACAACAGCCAAATGTCTGTGTACACTATTCTGTCAAGTGCCCGAGAGAAGACATTGCAACAGAAGGCGACGAAAGCTCTGTTGAAATTCCTATGCGGCACCGACTTGAACAAGCGACTGTAACAGCAATGTCACACACCGCGAAAGACAAGACTGGACTATGACTGAGTGTGCGCGCGTGTGCTGCCGAATGTGCTGTTTCTCTCTTCCCTCTCTGCTCTCTTTCATCTCCCATTATCCCTCTGCCATGCGCAGGGTAGCAAACCGGCTGCCTATAGGCTGGTTAACCTCCTTGCCTTTCTTTTCCCTCTATTTTCCTTCCTTCGCATCGGCGAGGCAACAATGGGGCGCTATGTCTTTGATGTCTCCCTTTCTGTTTCTTTTTTCGCAGCGACGCTGTTTTTGTCTACTCTGTGCAGTTACAGTATGAGCAGTAGTAGTCGTAGTAGTCAGAGTAGTGCGATTAGTCGCATAGTGGTAGTAGTAGTAATAGCAGAAGTGGTAAGCAGTAGTAGTCGTAGTAGCAATATTAGTCAGAATATATAGTTCAGTAGTAGTAGTTCTAGTAGTCGGAGTACCAGTAGTAGTAGTGGTAGTAGTAGTAGTAGTAGTAGTAGTAGTAGTAGTAGTAGTAGTTGTTGTTGTTGTTTATGATGATGTTGTAGCAGCAGTAGTAGTAACAGGTACAGGTGTCACGCAGGTTAAGCGAATAAAGCGGGGAGTGAACAAACAATTAAATAGGATGACGATGATGATGATGATGATGATCAATATGAGACCGCGCTGTCTTAGTCTACCCTCATACACTCTTGCTCTTCAGCTTCTCTCTTTGTAGGTTTTCACGGGTACTCGTCGAATTCATTAAAATCTAATTAAATCTAAAATCTAATAATGACCCGAGCTTGTTACTCTTGGAGTCATAGGGTACGCTCCTTTAGAACATGTACGATGCGTCAGCGCAAACTGAAACAACCGCAATGTCTGGGGGCGTTATTCTTAAAGACACCAATAGTCACACCCATGGTAGGATGACATGACCTGAAGATTTCAAAACACTTCACATACTTTCTAAAGTGTACGCTCACGCTGAAAGCGACGCAGACAATCTGGCTGGCATAGCTTTATTGGACATTGATTGCTTGCAGCAGGTATTGGGGCTCGCGACGTGTACATAACTCTTTGGCAGCAAAACGGCGGGGGCTCATAGGCCGAATCTGGGAAAACGGGCCATAAATAATGTTCAGCCCACAGCGGCAGCCTGTGGGATATTGGACGCCGAGCCTTTTCTCCTTTCCTCTTTATCCTCGCTGTCCTCTAAACTCATTCTCTCTTTTGCTCGATGACCCCCGGTGACCTCTTAGTGTCTCTTGCAGTTGTCCTCTAGATATAAATATCCACTGCTCCCATCACGCTATCCAGATGCGGAGGTCATTTGTCACCGCTTGAATCATCCGTGCCGCAGTTATTGCTGCCGAAAGAAAGGACTTACTCGCATTACGAGGAGAGATATCACACTAAGAAGCGGAGTATCTTCGGTCTATCTTGTACCGGGGGAACAAGTTGTAGGGAAGAGATGCATATGCAATTAAGATCTGCTTTCTCAAGAAGCGCACGTGTGTGTAGTATTATCTTAAATTGTGTATCTATTTGCTTACGAAAAGCTACACTATACACGTGCTGAATATGAAGCACGCGTGATTATTTGTCTGCGTTTGCCAATAAGACACGCTAAAGAAATAATGTTCTGCGCATAATGTTTCTTGGGAGTTGTCTAACTGAAGCGTAAGCCTCGTGTTTATTGCGTGTTTGCGATCTTACTCAGAAGAATGTTTTCAGGCGTCGTCGACATGGCCTCTTTCATCCTTATAGCACTCCTCAGCGTCTGAAAATGGCCACCACAGAAGGCGCATCCCGCGACCACCGAAAGGCGCGGTGAGCATCGAAATATCTTAATGCTTAAATTTTTTCAGTATGCGTACCACTCGCCATGTACTCTTTAAATGCTGTTCCAATGTGGGATTTTGTTCAGCTCCCGGATATTCAACGAAGCCCTCACAGGAAGTGTTCTTATGCATTTCATCTGCCGGGTAAGTACAATGCGTTCGTATGATACGGGTATACAAACTCTGCTTGAAATTCTGCTGACGTAAGTGATCCACGCAATGTCATAAACCCTTAACTTCTGAGCACGGGGCCTTTCGATCAAAAGCCAGCCTTGCCAAGAAAAATATTTTCTTCTCTACTATATTGTATAGTGCATCCGCTTATATGACAAAGAGAGGGTGGACGAACAATTTGTTCGATAAGATGGCAAAGAAATGCAGACGCATTTCAAGGGTAACATGCTTCCAGACTTTCAATAAGACAGTGACCCCTGTATTCTAGAACGTCCCTGCACTCAACGCATCACCTTCACTTGAGAAAGCCGATGGGAGCGCCGTCTCTAGGCATGGCAAGTCACTGCATATCAGCGATAATCTGCTGCGATTATTAAGTTATTATAATATTATTATTATTATTATTATTATTATTATTATTATTATTATTATTATTATTATTATTATTATTATTATTATTATTATTATTATTATTATTACAAAGACTGAAGTGATGACGCCACAGTCTTTCTTTAGTTGATCCGAAGAGAGGGAAGACGCCCGTATCCTGTCCGACGCCCCACCGCGGTGGTGTAGTGGCTAAGTTACTCGGCTGCTGACCCGTAGGTCGCGGGATCAAATCCCGGCTGCGGCGGCTGCATTTCCGATGGAGGCGGAAATGTTGTAGGCCCGTGTGCTCAGATTTGGGTGCACGTTAAAGAACTCCAGGTGGTCGAAATTTCTGGAGCCTTTCACTACGGCGTCTCTCATAATCATATAGTGGTTTTGGTACGTTAAACCCCACCAAATCAATCAAATCAATCAATCAATCAATCCTGTCCGACCTTATTGGTTGATTTGAGAGGCACTGGCGTCACTCCAGAAGTAGGTAAACTTGCTGAGGTGCTCAGTTGGCAACTCCACGCTTAGTGAGAAAGAAAGGAGAGCCAATAAATAGAATATAGAAGAAAAACGTAACCGCAGGAATGAAGAAGCAGTTCTCGTAAGAACACCGCAGAACCGCGGACACTTAATAAGACAGACAGACGGACGGACGGACAGACAAACGCACACACACTTACAAGTTCATACGTGTGCCCATGCAATGTTGGCACCCAGCTCCTTAACAAGCAGTAAAGAACAGCGAAACACAACAAGGTTTCTGAGTCAAGTCCTCGACCCTACCCAATAAGCAACATCGGGATAGGCTTCAAGGACGAGTGCAATAAATCTCACGTTCAATGTATTTTACAAATGCTTCAAGAATTTGCGTTGACTTTACAAAAAACCATAGTAAACGAAAAAAAACGCCCAAGACTTATTTTGCGATACATTTTGCGATACACATTTGAAAAGGCAGGATCCCGGAAGATTTAAATGATCATGGACTGCATTAACAACCATGCAGCCTAAACTTTAGCGAATACGCCAGTATGTACCACTGTATATACACCGTGATTGCAGTTAGCAGACTTTACAAATAGAGAGAACGCGAATTGAAAGCGCAGCTAAGTTGGTTGAGCCACTGAGAGATACGGATAGATTTGTCCTCAGTGTTGTTTAAATTCCCGCAATTCTTGCAAGGCCTAGGCTAGAAATGTAGAAGTGTATACTTTAATGCTGCGGGCGGCTAATCGGCCCGAGACTTCCGGAAAAGTTTGTATCAGATACCTTTTACTTTTTTTTCGGTAGAAAGGCACGAGACAACAATGGAGAGAGAAAATAGGTCAAGGGTCAACGGACATACTGTTACAAGTGAAAAACAGCGCTAAAGAAAAACGGGACAATAAAGGACACGGGACCACGAGGCTATATTGTATTGTATCTACTACTTAAATAAAGAAATCTACTAAGCTAAAGCACAGGGGCATTCGCGAACTCGACATCGGACAGGATATGGGAACACGGAGTGCAGGGAATCTCACTGGACGAGGGTGTGAGTCGGGAGACGATAACTGAGCTGGCTTCTACGCTACGCACGGGGGATGGCGGAGGAGGAGGACGAAGGGGAAACAGAAAAAGCGAGGAGAAGGAATATTGAGGAAAGTGGAGATATAGGAAAAGTTGAGAGGTGGCGCTGGCGACAGTAGCGACGCACGGAGAGTGCGAAAAGAATCCCTCGCTCGCGTCGGCTGATATGAGAGCAGCGAGCGATGCTGGCTCCGGCGGAGTTGCTCGAAAGACGACGGATCGTAAACTTCCTGGCCACTCCTTTCTCCCGCCGAGCTTCCACGCCTCGCGTGGCGATAGCTTTTGGAGCCCTGTGAACGCGGTCGCCGACTTCTTCGGGCTTCGCGTTTTGAAGACATGGCTATCCTACGCTCATGTTGCTGCTTTCTTTCTGTGCGCAAAGGAAGCTTCGTGTGCGGCGTCTACACGCTTGTGAGTTGAAGCTTTCATCTTTTTGTTCTTCTGGCACGTGCATGACTCTCATTCCGGGACATGTTATACATAGCCGGTTTTGTTGTGGGAATTGCGTTGCAGTTCGTTGTTTCACTTTCGCGCAGCCTCGTAGAATTTTTTTTTCGAAGCATTTACTACGAATCGAATATTTGAAGCCACACGTGACAAAACAACGGTCTTATTAATATTCAGGATTTCGTTTGCCAAAACAACAGTATGATTATGAGGCACACCGCAGTGGAGGGTTCCGAAACTTTCGTCCACCTAAAGCTCTTTAACGTGTGCCAAAATTTAAGTATGTACACTGGTCTCTCGCATTTGGTCTCTATCGAAGCGCGACTGCCGGGGCCCAGTTCGAACCCGCGACTTGCGGGTCAGCAGCCGAGCAAAACGACCAACCTACCACCGTGATTGCAAAAGCATGCTTTTATAACGAAATACTTCGTTGATGGGGAGTGCAGAATAATTTTTGTTCACGTGGTTTCTTCTTTAACGTGCACAGATATGTTCGTGCGCGGGTTTATTTTCGCTTAATTCAAATGCGCCCTTTGTGGTCGGGAGTCGAACCCAAGTCCGTTACCTTAGCATATCAATGTCATAGTCACTAAAATACCACCGTCGGCGCGATTAAGCGGGTTTTATTAGAAGAAAGTAATATTTAGAACCACGCTATCTATTTCACAGATATCTAGCGCTTAAAAGGGGCCGGTCGAGGTAACAACTTGAAGACAGTTTGTCCCAGACAGGTGAAGCAGATGCGAAATTGAACCTCGAAAAGGAATCAGACAGAAGCAAGATTGCACCGTTACGCTGGAGCAGTGCAGTGTACCAAATTCTGAGTTATCTTAGAGTGTTTCGTAATGCTATGAAGTTTATGTGACAGATAATCAAAGCTCTACTAGCAACATAATCTGCCTCCAGTGATAATCGTTACGACACATATCGTCTCTACCGTACCCAATAACTTCTGTAATATGGCTCTAGACTTGTAACAGCTTTATTGCGGTGTCAAATTGTACAAGTTTTCTTGCTAAAAATTAAAAAAAGCACAATACTTTATTCACTAAGCGTCTAACTCTGGCAATTCGCCAGAGTTAGACGCTTAGTGAATAAAGTCTAACTCTGGCCTTCAATCCTGACACGTCGCCCATATCTTTTTTCTCTTTCAAGAAATATGAAAAATAAAGTAAAACAACACTTTTTCCGAACAAATACTGGCCCATAAATTGACTAGCTTACTTCAGAAGCCATACAACAACAACAAAAACAGTATTATAAAATATTTTGGCAACCATTGGTAACATTTAAAAGGGGTTCTAACTCAAGTTAATTGGGACTTACGCATGATGCAAAACAACGTTAAATAAAATTGGCCAATTTGGTTGATAAATAGTTGAACGTCTGCCTCCGGTGACGGAAGTACGGTGTTCCAATCGTACTGCCTCTAGGAAACCATACATTTTTTTCCTAATGGATGCAGAAGGGTAGTCCCAACAGGCACTCCGTTGAGTATGATTACATACCAAAGAAGGTGGCGCCAAAAGATTACGCAGAAGTGTGTGGGTATAGTTTTTTTGAGCCCTCAGATGCAGGAAAACCAAGTCACGAATAAGAAACACATTTGTCGACTTGACACACAATTACACACACACGCTGTCTCACTGAACAAAGTCCTAATCTAGAGTCCTTAACTCACACGCGAGAGGAACGGCGCGTCCTGACGCATAGGTCCGTCGAGCGTCACTCGCGGTACCACAGAGAGGTAGCGATCGTGTCTGCACGAAGCGGACAGCTGCAGTGATGAAGTCGTGCGCAGGTGCACGAGTAGACGAAGACCTGCTCGTCGCAGAACGCACAGGTCCACGCTGGTGACGGCTCACTCGGACGTGGCACAACGGCCATGGTTTTAGCTCGGGTTCTGCAGAAAACTCTGGGACGCGGCACCGAGGCCACGATCTCGGCTCTTGGCCCGCACGCTCGAGCCCCACAAGAACAGCTGTTATAGGTCCGGCCCGTAACGCTTGCTGATTTGCAGAACACACCAAGCTCGTCCCGGCTTGTCTGGTTGCACCAGCTTGGTCCTTGTGGTATCTCGGGCCGAACGTCCAGCGCTCTGGCTGGCTGG
This sequence comes from Rhipicephalus microplus, assembly GCF_043290135.1. NCBI lineage: Eukaryota > Metazoa > Arthropoda > Arachnida > Ixodida > Ixodidae > Rhipicephalus > Rhipicephalus microplus. The sequence continues at coordinate 271,876,306 of NC_134701.1, read as the reverse complement.
CCGCGTTCTTTCAGCCCAGAGACAAGTCAAGTCAAGTCAAGCTTCTTGAAGATGTGGCGCACACCCACGCTGGGGGATTGGCCAGGAACCGGATAGTTTTTATGAATTACTGAGCTGGCCCAGCTCACGAGCTTCGCGAGCGTCTTTCTCGCGCACACCATCGTCTTCTTCCGATCGGCTCTTTCGGTTGTGGGAAATAGTCTCTTACCACACTGGTATTGACTTTGATTTGATTTATTGTTTTCCATATACACGCATGTGCTACATAGTGGTAAATGGAGGTAAAAGCCGCACAAGCGTAGCTTGAAAGAGACCTCCCCCTCTTAATGCAGCATAGGGCTGCATATATATAGCAAGGCACATAATACGCTTTGCATAATACACTAAGACAGTGACTATAGGGTACGGCAGTTATACCATACATTATCGCACTTCTTTTCCCATCAGCCTTCATGAAATGCTCGAACATAAGTCGCAGCTGTTTGGAGGCAACCAACTATTGTCGCGGTGTAAATAAATAAATAAACAAATAAATAAATAAATAAATCTACCAATGAACTTTTACTTTCACCATAAACAATACATCCACAAGTAGGAGACCCGAGAAAAAAAGCTGCTCTCACGCAGCTTCACCAAGCTCTGGCCACAATTTCAGCAGCAGTGACAAAATAATTTGCTTCGTAGCTCCTTTACACAGACACAGTACATAGCATGTGACGAACGAAATTATTTATAGCGCTAAAATCAAAAAGAGAGAGCAAAAGGTGAACGGAAGTAGTAGTAAACAACATTGTTATGTAAACAATTTTATTAAGCTGAACGGAAATAAAAGACAGTGCTACCTATTTCTTTCTACTCCTGTTTGCCCTTTATACTTTAGTTTTTCTTTTGCAGTATTGCGCTACAAATAACGTTATGAAAGAGAGATTTGAAAACCGAAACCTCAAGAAAATCAAGGTCTTCTAGATTCGCGCTACAAATGGTTGCTTGTTAGTTATTTTTTTTTTTCGTAACTCTTTCCCACCTTGCGGAATTCAGGAGAGCTCATTTACAAATAATGCCTCTGAGCAAGTGCCAATTCGCCCAAGAAAACGTTATTGGTCCAGACGAAAGGTGAGGTTGATCGATGACGCAACCATCTACTGAGAAATCAGTGGCATGGAGCCAACAGTTCAAAAAAAGACCATTCTTATATTTTATGCGTTATTTTCACTCGAAGTCAATTGTCAGAGGAATACTGATCACAAATAAACGTCAATGAGAAAGTCTGGATGCCCTGTTTTTGCTACGCAAATGCATTTTGCTCCAGCACCTTTCATTCAACTAGATATATAGCTCTATGTTTAGCTAAAGCTTTTATTGCCTGAACCTCGGCCCGAATAGTGCATTACGAGGTTCATAACGTAGAAATGGGGTTTTACGCGCCATGACCCCGATATGACTATGAGGCTAGCTGTAGTGCAGGGCTCCAGAATTGTTTACCACCCTGTGTACTTTAACGCGCACTGGAATCGCTCAGCACACGGGCCTTCAGCATGTCGGCTACATCGAAAGGAAACCACCTCCGCCGAGAGATTGAACCGCGCGACTTTCGGGACAGCAACCGAGCATCACAACCCCTACACCACCACGGCGTACTCTATTCGCGGTAAGCCCCAACGGCAAGCATTGCGCGGCACCTTTTCAAGCGGCAAGGCGTGCGATCACAACGAGTGTATGACGCGGTTTCTGCTTTGGAGGTTTAAGGTGAAAACCGAGATATAATACGCGAAAATTTACGCTCCGCGTCCCGCGTTGGCGGCGTCAGCATGCGTGATGCACGACGTCTTCATCACGTGACGACACCGCCGTATGACGTCACAGAACGCAGAAATTTGTGACGTCATCATAAAGTCATTCTGAAACAATCATGTCGTGGCGACACATTATGACGCCATCGCGTGACACTTACGCTTGATCAAATGTGGGCCGGTCACGAAGGCAGTGCAAAACCATACGAGGTGCGCAAAGCTTGCGTAGCCTCCACAATCAGGGACAGTGCAATACTTTCCGATCTTGGAGGCTACGCAAGCTTTGCATCGATACATCGACTGAGAAAAAAAAAGACGGCTCACACCTTCGAGTAAACTCAGGCGAATGAATAAAAGACCATGCGAGTTCTTTTTTTTTATTATTCTTTGTAAGTGCATACACTGAAAACGCTGCAAAAGGATGGTGTCGGGAGACCCTCTAATATAACTTGAGAGCTCATTTATGAACGTCTCGGGGCCCCTACAGGAGCCTTGTTCATAAATTGCGAGCACATGAGACGAGATGGGTGACAGTTTATATAATCCCATTCGAGCTTTTCAGAATAGTGCTTGCTCCCACCCTATAGTGACGGCCGTCCGCCGTCTGCTCCAAAGTGATACCCTTTCGAAGCTACGCACTACTTCAGATGACGTAACCATTGCCCCCAGTCATTCGTAGAACTGGCAATTTAGAAATACTTTCAGGTAGTTTGGGAACACGCTACTAGCTGCCAGAATTGACTTCAAAGCTTAACCTGTGCGCTGGGCACTTACAATCCAGTTGGTACGGAAGTTTATAAAAAAAAAGAAGCGGTGGCTTTGGTCCCCGATAGAGGTTCGCTTTGAACTGATTCGCAAAGCGAAATAAAAACTAGAGCTAACTCACAACCTGTCTCGCACAATCAATCTGATATATTGAGGATTCACTGTGGAGGCTTATTTCCTTTCACGTTACCTTAAAACTGGTCTTCTCAAGTTTGGAAATTTGTGCCATTCTTCAAGGCTGTTGAGTTTAAAAAGACACCAAAGTGAAGCGCATAATCAATTTAAACTAAAAAAATGTTTTCAGAACTTGATTATCAATTTTGCAATTATAAATTCACTATGAACGAAGAAATATCAAATCGGAGTACTGTTCTTGAATGTCCAGTGTGACATTCCAAGTTTCAAGCTCTTCTTTTTTTGTGAAAATCGTTCCTTTACAGCACAGGTGTAATGCTTGAGGTTTTTCAGCGGGTCGCAGATAATGAATCACCATCATCGTGAATGAGCCAGGGCTCTATTGATAACTTTCTTCCTGCTTCGCTCCTATAACATGGGCACCGAGTTCTCTGACATGGTATGCGATAACTCTGATACGTGAATAGAGAGAGATAAAGCAAAAGCTGGAAAGACAGAAAAAGATAACAATTCTTTTTTTGCGAAAAAACATCTCATGGCGAGGTGAGATACAAGTGTTTCCACAATCCGAAGGCAAGTGTCGTAACCACATGGATATCCAGACACTCTAGCAGAGCGTAGCGTATATCATAGTGTGAGTGATACTATAGTGTATAGTGTGAGTGACATTATAGTGTATAGTGCGAGTGATATATATCATAGTGTGAGTGATAATATAGTGTATAGTGTGAGTGATATATATTATAGTGTGAGTGATATATAATATAGTGTGAGTGATACTATAGTGTATAGTGTGAGTAATACTATAGTGTATAGTGTGAGTGATATATATTATAGGGCGAGTGAGAAAAAAGTAAAAGTTAAAACAAACAGGAATCTTGGAAGGAAACCTTAGCTAAATAGGGGAGGAGTGCACGATAATTGTCCCACCATGGTACGAGGTTGAAATGGCAGAGTGGAGGTGAAAAGGAGAAAATCGAGGAGGAGAGAAGGAGCTCAGAAGGCGAAATAAACTTTATTTGGACCTGGAAAACCCCGGTCAGACACCCCCCGAAGAGGGGCCCGCGCTGCAGTTGCTGGACACACCCACGCCGGTATCGGAAGACCCTCTGCACGTTAGGAGGTCTCCTCAGACTGCCGAGAGCTGGTCTCAGAACTCGGATCTTCTTTTAAAGGCCCTCTCTGAGCCCTGTTCTGCGCTGAACATTGCGCTGCGTAACGCCGTGTACTGCCAGAGAATGTGAGCGAGTGAGCAATTATCGGTTCCAAAGCTACGACATCCTGGTTTAATGCCTTCAGCAAAGTGACTGAACGTGCCATGACCCAGGAACGAACTGGCCTGCGGCGAGCACAGAGACAGAGAAAAAAGAAGATTAGAAGAAAGAAAGAAAGAGAGAGTGAGTGAGTGAAACAACTTTATTGGGTCCACAATGGACGCGAGAGAAAAAAGATATAAGAGGACAAAAATGACTTGAGGGAGAGTGAGGTAGATAAAGGAGTGCATAGAAAGAAAAAAAAGAGAAAAAAGGAGAAAGACAGCAAAAACTTGACGAAAAGAAGAAGGTAGAAGAGAAAAAGACACAAGAAGCACAAAAACGTGCAAGCCTAGGTCTGTATAGTATAGTATTGCAGTGGGTGGAAACGAGAGAGGTGAGATGGCAAAAGCCTAGCCTATCTATAACCGGATAGGTTCCCAACGGCTTCGCTGCGACCAAGCCTCGCGCACTTTAGTGTGAGCTGCACTAATTTCTTTTTTATGTATCGAAATACAAAATTAGTCTGCCTCACTTTCTGTTATATGTGCAAAGACACGGAGCTAAAACAATGCATGTGATAAGGAGTATCCCTGACATTTGTCATGGTATGTAAGAATATAAGCAATAATTGTTATATATATATATATATATATATATATATATATATATATATATATATATATATATATATATATATATATATATATATATCTGTGTGTGTGTGTGTTAGCAGAATCTTCCAGTTAGAATTGAAGACAATGGAAACAAGCGGTTTCCAGATAGCTGCGTCAGTCCCTATTCGGCGAAATCGGGGCTGTTTTTTTGCAGGGTGCAGAGTTCACAGGAAGGAGGCTCGTTTGATACGAAACGCCAGATATTGGTGAACGTTGCCATCAGCGTTCAAATATCTACGCAGAGCAAAGCCTCTCGTGACCCATCGATGCCATTGAAGTTATCAATGAGCTTCACCTCAACTCATAATGAGCACAAATATTGTTTACGCTTGTTTTTTTTTTAAGTGGGCTTTACTTTAAACACAACTGCATAACTAAAAAGACATTTTTCGGGGTCAACATTACTATCATATTGCAATACAAAGGTCCTGGGACGTTTATGGGGTTAAGATATAACCACATTTTGTAACCATGGTTGTGTAGCACATGCCACTCGCGTTCTGAAAATAAAGAGCCCGGGTTCAAGTGCGAGCAGTGGTAAGAAATGTTTTTTCCACGGGAATGCATTACTTTTTTTTTATTGCATTGAGGGCGCCTGGGTTCCACTATAGTTTATCAACATGCTTCAACAAAAAGTGCCTGAAGGGTTTTCTGCGAAGGGATGTTTGGCTGACAGAACTGTGTATATCTTCGCTGTAAAAAAAGTATGAATGCTAGAACGTATTATCATCACTCAGTTCAGCATTGTAAAGAAAGATAGGATCTATCGCAGCGGCATAGCGAACTAACACAAAAAATAATAAGTGACTTTAAACTAAAACTGAGTTTCCTCGGATATGGTCTATAATATCCTGTCTATATGGGCGGCCACTTTTTTTGCTTTAAAAATACGACGCTAAACCTCAAGAAGTAATGGGAGATCTATTGTACGCGCTGAACATCACAGCAGAACTTCACTCTTGGAGTCTGCAGAGAGTTCTTCTCTTCAGACAGCATTACGCCCTTATTAGGTAACATGGTTTTAAAAGAAGGGTTGGGAATCACGGCCTCGTGAGTGCGTCGTACACAAGGCCACAAAAGCACCTCTGCGCTTCCAGAGACGTGCAAACCTGCACAAACACTTCAGACCCGCTGTACACCGAGCGTTTCTTTTAAGAGTACCGTGCAGGACAGAATACCGCACTCAACACGTTTCCGCTGCCAGCATCCTCCCCCCTTATTTTTTTTACCCCTTCTTCCGAAACCTCAGTTTAGGTGACCACTGCTAGGGAGACATGAATACGCGTCGTTTTTTATAAATAGTATCTATCCAACTCCTTTCCCTTGTCTCTCTCTCTCTCTATTTGTGTCCTGCCCCATGAAAAAAAATACATTTCGCATATTGGACAATAACAGTGCCATAAAAAGCGTATGAAGTTTAGCAATGAGTCCACTCTTAATTCTGCTGGCACTCTCTCTTAAGAAAACGACCGCTCAAGCGCGATGGAAGCCCGGATCGATAAACGTCCTGTACGTCTTTGTTCCGCAAGGTTTGGAATAGATTGGAGCGCTTTTTTGTGGCTGCAAAACGCTCGTAAGTTCAACGAGCTCTTATCAAAAAGGAGAAGAGCAAGAAAAAGAGAGCCGTCGGCGTTGTGGGTCAAAATGATTTGTCGCGCACCAAATACGCAGGCTTGGTCCCACGAGCGGTCATTACTCAATATAGACCGGAAGCGATTCAGTGGCTTTGAATGGACAGTGCCGTTTTTGCGGGGAACCGCAAATTAGTTTCCGTCTTTACGCACTCAGAGCAGGCTGTTCTTAGTGAACTCAGTTTGTGCTTAAGCGCGTCGTAGACGCTTTGAAGGAGAATAAAGACTAGGAAAAAAAATCAGCTGCAGAGACAAAAGCTGACAGCTTCCATAGGAAACGTGTCATTCCTTTTTTTTCTTTTTTGCTGTAGTATAGCCGAGGAAATTTATTAGTTAAGTGAGAGCTTCGTGCTTAACTTCTGTGCGCACAAGGAATGAGTGGTTCATTTGAAGTAACAGCTGCTGGCACGCATATGTAAAGTGGGGCTCTCAAAAGAGGCGTTGCTTTTACTTGAGTCCCCTAAAAGTTGGGGTTCTTAGGCTTGCATATAGCGATAATGTTTAGAAACAAGGCGTTATTCAAATGTATGTCTTTGTCGATGCATCACATTAACGCGAGTTTTTAAAACTGGTAGTGTTACGTTTGCGCGTAGCGACAATTTGTAGAAAAGTGGCTTTATTAAGGCTTACGTTTTGTTTCTTAGAAGTGGAGATGACGTCCGTCTGCTAAACAACAACAAAAAGGCTTTGCGCTCATTGTTACAGTAGCAGAAATATAATGCGTATTTCATGGCTTAAAATGACTAATAACACCACCACCACTGCCACCACCACCACTATCACTACCACCACCGCCGCCAGC